>NC_056056.1:39842727-40167272 GCF_016772045.2 Ovis aries
AAAATAATAATCTATGATTTAAATTAAACTTCATGAAGACTCCTGAAGAAATGTTAGGCTAAGTTACACACATATACAACTACAATTTTATCTTCGCTTGTTCAAAAACTTTCAAGTTCTGTCAAATATTTTCTTGAAACAAAACCTACCTCCACTGATGCCTGAAAGGTTCCGATCACTTGAATTTTCTGTTAACATCCATGCTGGGAGGATTCTTTTCCTCTCGGAAGGATTTGGCTGTTGCTTACTCAGGTCTCTACTTCCACCTATGAAAGACTAAAAGGCACCTATATATTAATTGCTAAAAATAATCCTGCATCCTTAATGAAACTTCACAACGATTTACTTTGAAGAAATCTACCATTAAAAAACCCATCGGCAGCTGTGGATTGAATTAGTTAAATTTCTCAAAGGAAGAAATTCAACATTTCTATTAGCTGAAATGTTGGTCTAATGTGACCTTCTCTAGAGCTTTACTTAAAAACAGGAAAAGCAGATCAATGCTAGCAATTTTGTCAAGATATGTCTAATATCAGTTGTCTTTTCTCTCCTCAATACAACTTAAGTAACATGTTATAAATGGATGAGATCTTAAATTTCTTACCACATTATTTGCAGCGGTCTGGGTCCTCGCTGTTTTTGTGCTTCTTTCCAATTGTGGAGCACTGGGTGTTTTATCAGGCAAATCAACTGAGGAAGATTTTGGTGTTTCATTCAATATATCATCTTCATCAAGCATTTGACTATTTCTATAAAATACAATTGAAATTCATTTATTAATCATTTAAACTGAAAACACTTCTATTGCCTACCATGACATTATGTGATTCTCCCAAGTTTATGTAACTAATGAGTCATGCTACTTTTATCAGACTTAGGAAGATAAGCAGATTACAGTATACCAGGATAAAATACATAGACTAGAATATATTCTTCATGTTCTGCCCACTGTATCATTATCACATTAATCTTTCCAAAGCATGGGCCTAGAAACCACAGCTATTTATAAGATGGGCAGTAGCCATCTCTATGAAGGATGAAGAGCTATTTACTTATTTAGTAAATAGGCAAATAAGTCCAGATTGTCTACAAAAGTTAAGATCACCTCCAAGTTTCCAAAGAGAAAATGCAAACTGTAAGAACATCAGCTAAACTAGTTAGGTTTTTGAAGAAAAAACAAAACCCTGAGGTCAAGTTCACACAAAGCTGCTCCTGGGTCCTGGCCATTACAGCCACTTGTGAAATCTCCCAACTTGTAGTCCAACAAAGGAGCATCCAAGGTCATATGTGGGACATACTAGCAGAACTAACTGCCTCCTACATGCTGCAAAGTGTGGTAAGATTATCCAAAGTTCGAAATCATTATTCTTTAGGTAAGCATAGACAGGAATCAACAAACTTATCTTTTTGACAATGTGAAAATGTAGATGGAAATACTACTCAGAAATAAAAAGGAAAAAAGTACTGATTATACAACATCTTGGGAATTTCAAAGGCAGTTTGCTAAGTGAAAGAAGCCAGACACAAAAGTATGTATCACATGAATCCACTTATGTGGCTTTCTGAAGGAGTAAAGCTGAAAGGACAGAAATCAAATCGGTAGTCACCAGAAGCTGGGGTGGGGGAGAGGAATGACCACAAAGAGGCAAGGGGGAATTTTGGGGGTAAATGAAAATGTTCTAGGTCTCATTATGGTGGTTCTTACGTGACTATATAAATTCGTCAAACTACATCGAATTATACATTTAAAGGGGGTAAATTTTATTATGTGTAAAATGTTTCTCAGTAAAAGGGAAATTTTAAAAATTAAAGATATAAGATTTTTAAAATTTGTCTAGCTGAGAAGAGAATAATTATTGGCTTATCTTATTTATCTTCTAGGAATAACCTCCCTCCAAGGCAGACTTCAATTCATGGCAGGAATCAACCAAAATAAACTTAGACCAAGTTTATGCGTAACACCACAGTTTTTGTTCATTCAATAAATATTTTAAAAATACCTAGTGTATGTTATGGAGAAGGCAATGGCACCCCATTCCAGTACTCTTGCCTGGAAAATCCCTTGGATAGAGGAGCCTGGTGGGCTGCAGTCCATGGGGTCGCTAAGAGTCGGACACGACTGAGCGACTTCACTTTCACTTTTCACTTTCATGCATTGGAGAAGGAAATAGCAACCCACTCCAGTGTTCTTGCCTGGAGAATCCCAGGGATGGGGGAGCCTGGTGGGCTGCCGTCTATGGGGTCGCACAGAGTCAGACACGACTGAAGCGACTTAGCAGCAGCAGCAGTGTATGTTAGATACTACGCCAGGTATAGGGGATTCAGAGTTGAAAATGTATGATTGTTCTACCCATAAAACTGCACTCCCACAAAATATTCAAATCCATTTTACTCACAACACACAGGTGTGCTTCCAAATTCTAATTTTTTCCCTCAAATTTCCTTAACATTTGAAAAATATTAAGAAACACTCTAGAGAAATGCTATGGCTTTTCGCAACTTACAGTGTTAGAAATTGAGCAACATCATCCATTCCATTTCCAGTTTTTCTATTCTGGAATATACATCCCTATAGCCATAGGAAAATTTTTTAGTATTTACCAAGAATAAATATAACAAATAAAACCCCGATCCCCCCCAAAATTCTATTTAACATTTAGCTCCAAACAGGTCAAAGTACAAATGATTTTAGTACACTTTTATTTAAATATAAGTATTGCCACTGTAATATCAACATCTTCCTATTTTTAGCTTCAAATATTAATACTTCCTCGAGCAAATCAACTATCACAGATTTATAAGACAGTGAACTAGAATTTGTTAAAAGTTAAAAACTTGGAATTTAAATACAATAAACAAAGATAAATGAATTCTCCTTCTTTGGCAATAGCTATCAAGATATAATTTTACATAATCATGAAATTCATGCTTCTAAAGTATAAAATTTAGTAGTTTTCAGTATATTTACAAAGTTGTACAACCATCACCAATATCTATTTTTGGAATGTACTCACTGTCTCAAAAAGAAATACCATATGCATTCAGTTCAGTTCAGTTCAGTCACTCAGTCATGTCCGACTCTTTGCGACCCCATGAACTGCAGCACACCAGGCCTCCCTGTCTATCACCAACTCCCGGAGTTCACTCAAACTCACTTGCATAGAGTCGGTGATGCCATCCAGCCATCACATCCTCTGTCGCCCCCTTCTCCTCCTGCCCCCAATCCCTCCCAGCATCAGAGTCTTTCCCAAAGAGTCAACTCTTCGCATGAGGTGGCCAGAGTACTAGAGTTTCAGTTGCATTAGCAGCCACTTATTCTCTTCTCCAGCCCTGGCAACTGCCATCTACTTTCTGTCTCTAGGCATGCACATTTTCTGACACTTCATATAGATAGAATCATACAACTTTTTGTGTATACAGTTGTTTTCAGTTCTTTTGTGTATATTCCTAGGAGTAGAATTACTGGGTCACAAGTAACTCTACATTTAAAATTCTGAGGAACTGCCAGAATGAGTTCCACAGAGGCAGTAAAGACTTACTTACAACCCCACTACCAAAATATATGAGTTTCAATCTCTCCACAACTTCACCAGCACTTCTTACTATCTGTCTTACTGTAGCTATCCTAATGAATGTGAAATGGGAGCTCATTGTGGCTTTTATTTACATTTCATGTTGAGCACCTATTTTCATGTGCTTATTGGCCAGTTGGGTACCTCCTTTGAAGAAATCCAGTATGGATTTTAGAAACTGGATTCTCTAATTACTGAATTGTAAAGGTTCTTTATATATTCTGGATAGAAGTTCCTTATCAGATACATGACTTGCAAATATTCTCTCTCATCTGAAGGTAATCTTTTTACATTCTTGATGACATCCTTAGAAGTACAGAAGTTTTTAATGGTGATGAAATCCAATTTATCTACTTTCTTGCTTGCTTGTGCTTTTGGTGTTGTATGTAAGAAATCACTGCCTAATCCAAGCATTTTTTTCCTAAGGATTTCATAGTTTTAGCTCTTTTAGTTAGGTCTCTGGTCTATTTTTATATGGTGTGAGGTTGGAGTATTTTGCATTCGTCTCAGCACCATTTGTTATTCTTTTCTCCATTTAATTGTTTTGGCACTCTCATTGAAAATTAATTGGCCATAGTGTAAAGGTTTATTTCTGGACTGTCGATTCTATTCCACTGATCCATATGTCTTTCCTACACAAGTATCACACTGTCTCAATTACTGTAGCTTTGAAGCAGGTTTTGATACTGAGAAGTGTGAATCTTCCAACTCTTTTCTTCTTTTTAAAGACTGCTTGGAAGTCCAGTACTTGCGTGCTGCAACTACTGAAGCCTATGCATCTGGAGCCCGTGGTCTGCAACCAGAGAAGCCACCGCAGGAAGAAGACCATGCACTACAACAAACAGCAGCCTGCGCTCACAGGAACTAGAGAAAGCCCACACACAGCAACAGAGACCCGGCACAGCCAAAAATAAATACGTAAATAAAAATAGAGATTGTTTTGGCAATTAAGTTATTTTTAAAAATATAGTCTGTTATATTTAAATATGTTATATATTTTGTCTTTAATACAAAATATATTAATATGAATGAGCTACACCTAAAAGTTTAAAATAATTATAAATAAATTATAAACATGCATGTTTTCATACTACAACGGCATTTTCATCAACATTTCATTATTTTGTCCAAAATTAAATAGTGAGTAAACGGAAACTAAGTATTAAGCACTTTAACAATTTGAAAGAAAAAATAATTTGGTACAAATGATTTCCTTTCCTTTCCTCAACAATGTTTTAAAGAAAACAATCACTCCAGAGAGATAATGTTGTACTTGCTTATCAGAAATTGGATTCAGATGAGGAAAATATTATAGAGTATTTCATTCATGTATTCAAGAAACCAAGGAGGAGAAGGGGGGAACAGAAGATGAGACAGTTGGATGTCACCATCAACTCAATGGACATGAGTTTAAGCAAACTCTGGGAGATAGGGAAGGACAGAGAGGGCTGGCAGGCTGCAGTCCACAGGGTCACAAAGAACTGGACACACCTGAGCAACTGAACAACAACAACAAAATGGCTGCTAAGCACCCACTACCGGGAAGGCCACAGGAATGCAAAATTAATGTTGGCCCTTCTATATGTAATACATCATAATTGAATTAACTAAAATATAAAACTTTTTTTTTACTTTCTCTGACTTCTGAAAAAATACAGCTTTTGGTACAATAATTTCATAGAAACATACAGAGTGAAAAATGAACACACTAGAGCTAATGTGTACATACCCCTGTGCTCTAAGTCACTTATGAATGAGCTTTATTATAAAGAATCTAAATACTACATGAAAAGCATGCTGGCATGAGTAAAATGAGAACCTGAAGAAACGACAAGCCTTTGCACTGTTATTTTGTTCTTCAAACCTCTTTCTTAAATTCATAGCTGGTTGGAAGAAAAAATTTATAATGAAATCAGAGTCCTTATAACTTACACAAAGCACATAGATTTTTTATTCTTACTCAAAATTTAAAATATTTCAACATGTATTATAAAAGTATAGAGAGATGAACTGCAGTGAGGTATCCCAGAGGTCCACATCTCCACACCCAACTGCCTGCAAACTGCTGGAAACCTCTAGCCAAAGAACTAGTAAGACAGGAACACAATCCCATCCATTAATAAAAAAATAAAAGGAAAAAATATATATATATAAACATATATATGTATGTACGTTACAGATGAAGGAGCACAGTAAAAAACTACAAAACGTATCACATAGAGAGGAAATAGGGAACCTATCAGAAAGAATGTAGAGTGATGACAATAACATCATCTGCAAATAAAGACAGTTTTGCTTCTTTCTTTTCAATAGGATGCCCTTTGTTTCTTTCTCTTGACTTACTGGATTGGCTAGGACCTCCAGTAAATGGATATCTCTGTTTCGCCCCCAACAGTAGGGAGAGAACTTTCCAGTACCTCACTATTAAGTATATTTTTATAGGATGGAAATTTCCTTCTTTTCCTAGTCTTCTCTAAGGTTTTTAAAAATTAATCGTGAATATGTATTAAATTTTTGTCACAACTGCTTTTATGCATCTACTGAAATGACAGTTCTTTAATCTGTTATAGTAAATTTCATTGATTGATTTTTATATGATAAACTCATCTTGCAGTTCTCAAATTTCACTTGGGCATAGTATATTAAAATCCTTTTTACACATTGCTGGTTTTGACTTGTAAATATTTTCTTATAAGGACTTCAGGTCTATATTTACTTCTTTTGTAATGTTCTTATCTGATTAGTGGCGAAGTGTACTCTCTTCTATTTTGGAGAAAAAAGTATAATAGTGGTATTATTTATTCTTTGTAAGTTAAAAGAATTCACTGGTGAAGTTCCTTGTGGGAAATTCTTAAATTAGGAACTCAATTTCTTTAATGAATATAAGATTCATCAGATTTTCTATTTCTATCTGTGTCAGTTTTCGTAAATTCTGTTTTTCAAGAAATGTTATGCATTCATTTAGGCCATCAATTTTACTCCCATAGAATTCTAAATAATAATTTCTTCATTATTCTTTCAAGGTCTGCAGGATCAGTAGTGATATCCCCTGTTCCATTTCTGGTACTGATAATTTGTTTCCCAGCTTTTTTTTTTCCTTAGTAAGCCTTACTAAGGTCTTATCAATTGTATTAGTCTTTTCAAAGAACTAACTTTAGGCTTTGTTGATTTTCTTTGTTATTTGTCTATGTTCTATTTCACTGATTTCTAGTCTTATTTTTCTTATTATTTCCTTTTTGGGATTAATCTACTGATTATCTTCTAAAAGCAGAAGCATATAGAATTCATTTTATAGCTTTCTTCTCTCCTAATAAAAGCATTTAATATAAATTTTCCTCAAATGCCTACTGTCATAAATGTTTCTGTTATGCTTTCAGTATCATTTTGTTCAAAATGTTTTCTAATTGCCCTTGAGATTTCTTTTGGACCCATGGGCTACTTAGTGCTGCTGCTGCTGCTAAGTCACTTCAGTCGTGTCTGACTCTGCACGACCCCATAGATGGCAGCCCACCAGGCTCCTCCATCCCTGGGATTCTCCAGGCAAGAACAATGGAGTGGGTTGCCATTTCCTTCCCCAATGCATGAAAGTGAAAAGTGAAAGTGAAGTCGCTCAGTGAGCTACTTAATTTCAAAACACTTGAAGATCTTCCTAGACATTTATTTTTATTGATTTTTAATTTAATACCAGTGCAATCAAAGAACATACTCTATATAATTTTGTCCATCTACTTCTATAGGTCCAGTTTAAGTATTCTATCATTTAAAAGCTAAACAAAGGCAAATAATCTGCTAATGACTGCCTCAATAAAACTCACGGCATCAATTATAACTTTACATCAGCTATTTATTGTAATACTCATTTCACCAGTTTCCCTATTTTATATTTTCTGTTATTTTTATAAGAAAGAAGAATTACACAAATATAATCTAAACCAGAGGTTAATACCTTAAGAAAATTTAAAAGTTAAAAAACGAAAAGATTAAGAAAATATAGTCAGTTTCATATTAATTATCCTGATTATTATTTGATGGAAAAAGCATTCTAAACACAATGTTTGTAAAAGATGCAATATATAGAAGCAATCACTACTGAGGCATAAGTTTCCAAAACCATATGTTTTCTAGAAGCACACTCACACACATCATGAAAGACCTACATCACCACTATATTTAAATTCTAGAGTGGTTTCAACTGAAGCTTTTGTGGATGACTGAGGAATAAGATTACAAGTATCATTACTTTAATCACACTTCATCAGGCACTCTTACCTTAAAGTACACTCCATTTCCATTTCAGACTGTGTGGACAAGACACAGAAAATGTATTTGTCAACTAATAAAGAAAAGCGATCTCCAGGATTCAACCAGCACCATATATCTGTCTTCAATGGTAAGAGCTGGCTCTTCTCAGAAGACTGATAATAACATGGATTTTTGTGTAGCTAACAAGTTTAAAAAACAGAATACAGTGATGTTATAACTCAAAATCATGACAAAAATACAACTAAATATGAACCGATTCAAAATTTTAGTGTCAAAACAATTTTAAGTATAAATTTACACTTAAAAGTCTAATGAATTTGGCATTTCAAGGTACCATATAATTATAATCTAACCATACAAAAAAATAGTTGTATTATAGTTCTGATTTCTCTAGGAATCAAAGAAAAAAGCAAAGTTACTAATTAACTGGTTAAAAGATACTGTGCTTGACAGACGACTAGACACTGGAAAGAGAAGCATGAAAAATAATTATCAGTATGGGAACTGAGTCCCCCAATTTTTATCCAAAATTCACTAATCCCTAGAAAATTCTTTTCTGTTCATTTTCCCCTAGTAATTACTATAATTAAAAAATGAGAATCTATGGGAATGAAAATTCTGACCAAATTTCTCAAGCAAACAACATACCTTAAAAAAAAAAAAAATCCTCACAGAAGAATCTTATTTTGTTTTTTCAGTGAAACTCCCCTCTTGTTTCCACTAATTACCTCGTGTTAGCAAAGACGAGCGCTGCCTCCATAACTAAAACCTATTGAAAGGCACCTTAAAAGCTCTAACTAGAATCAAACTGAAAGCAGCCACTTCCAGATAGCCTTCTTGTCATCCATACCATTCGGTCTTTTAAATAAATAAGCTTCAGCATATAACAAAGCAATCCACATTAATGCAGATTTTCAGGTTTATTTTTTAAAGAATTTTATATAGAGCAACTCCCCCTACCATCCATCTGTCTACTTTATCAGTTTAAATGACATTTTTTTCTGGAGACATCAACCATCTCTCCAGCATAGCAACAACATAAATATCACCTTGATATTGACATATGCTGAATGCTCTCAATTTTTCTATTTATACTTAATTAATTGATACAGAAGTATGTTTTCATTCACACATCAAAACCTTTTCTGACCCCAACCCTTTAAATTATCTATAGGTGTTAAGATATGTCTTATTCACCTTGAGTTTGAACAGACCTGAACTGAGTATAAACTCAAAAGGTAAAACCTTCTATTACTGTAAAAAATATTAATTAGAGAAAAATTAAGGAAGCTTATAATAGGTTTCTTTTTAAATGGATTTTGAAATTCTAAAAATGGATTAGTATTTTTTTTCTTTTTACCCCTCAAAAATCTTCTTTCCATTGGGAAATTCAGTTTCAAATTTTTATTAAATACAGTTACTTTCTTTTAAAAAAAATCTTAATCATTTATGGAATACAAACTAAGTAAAATATAAGTAAGTTTAGAATATTATTATAAACATGAAGCAAATACTATTATTAACTTTGGTATATTACTTTGTATTATATTTTTCATTTGTTTTTATTTTTCAAAAATGTCTATTTCTATGGAAAAAGAATAGGGTATTTAAAGGGTAAATATAAGATATTTTGATTTAGTTTCTATATTAAGCCACAGCAAAATATCCACAAACTTTTATTGAATATCTGTAACCTTTTTTCATTCCATTCAAATGCCAAATCCCAGATCATCTTCCTCTGAAGGATACCAGGGCCATTTCTCTTCACCATTTGCAGGCACGGCCCTAGTTCAAGCTCTTACCCACTGCGTGCATCCCTTACTTGTGCTATCATCACATCAAGTCTCCCAGTCTTCTATCACCTCACTGCTCCCCAGGTTACTTTTTACATTTTTTCTACATAAGGCCTCTGATGCTTCTCCAATATAAAAAAAGCATAGAAATGAAGGATCTTCACAAACCTACCGTGGTTTCCAACTCCCACCTTCATACACCAAAATCTTCACCTTATACATACAATCTCTGATCCAATCATTAAGACCTACTCAAAAATGCTCCACTGTTTACTACAGCCTCAGTAATGTCTTATCCCAACCACCTTTCTGTTTGAACTACGGGAACCAGTTTCTATCAGTCAAAGCTTACCTATAATCACCTGACAAATCGTCACTAGACTCTAAGGTCCCTGGGCGTCGATAATCATCTACCACAGTTCTTATAGACTACGATTAAAAGCACTACAGGAGTCTCTAGTAGCAGGAAGAATCAATGATATTTCAACTGTCAGTCATTAAATGAATAATCTCAGGAATGGTTCCAAATAGTTTACTATAACAAGTGAGGCTGGAAATCCAAAGTACTTACTAAAAATGCTACCTGTTGAGTCACTTAAATAGATTCACTCCTAAAATGTATTAATTCCATTTTCTACAAGAGACCATATTGTATGATTTTTAAAAATTATAGTCTATACAATTAGGTAAACTAAATTTTAAACAGAATCCACTTTCATCCTCTAAAAAGCTCCTGGTAGCCAACAGCTCAGCACGTGAGCTTACTAGCTTTCAAAATCCCAAGAAAATCACACAAGTAACATTACCTGTAACCTCATATGACTTCATCTGATCAAATACCATAATATACTTTTAAATTAACCACAGAATGAGAATTTGGGTAGAGGAATCAGAAAGTATTTAGCTAAATTGAGAATGAAAATAATTACATTTTAGAAGCTAAACCATCCAAACAGTACATTTAACCCAGGCCTGTGCTTAGTGTGGGGGGTAGGGGTAGGGGAGTAGAGGGGTAGCTAGGGTAAGGAGCAGACCTACTACAGAATTGGGAGTATTAAAGTAAAAGCTACCAGGAAAATAAGCACTGCTACCTATAAGCTCAATTTTAAAAAAAGAAAAAACTCTGAAAGCTGCAAGGAATATAATTTATCTAGTTCCAGCAACTGAATTTCATCAGGATCTAGCCTTAAGTCCTTCCCAGGTGTATCTGCAAGGGGAAACATTTCTATTTCCTGTCTGTGTTACAAAAGATAAAAAAGCAGTAAAATAAAATTTGGAGGAAAGGATAGAATTAGAAATTAAAAATAGAGGATATATAAATTTGGTGTGTGTGTTAGTCGCTCAGTCGTGTCTGACTCTTTGCCACCCCATGTACTGTAGCCCACCAGGTTCCTCTGTCCATGGAATTCTCCAGGCCAAGAATACTGGAGTGGGTTGCTACTTCCTTCTCCAAGGCATCTTCCTGACCCAGGGATCAAACCTGGGTCTCCTGCATTGCAGGCAGACACTTTACTGTCTGAGCTATTAGCTGCTACTGCTGCTGCTAAGTCACTTCAGTTGTGTTCAACTCTGTGCAACCCCATAGACAGCAGCCCACTAGGCTCCTCCGTCCCTGGGACTCTCCAGGCAAGAACACTGGAGTGGGTTGCCATTTCCTTCTCCAATGCATGAAAGTGAAAAGTGAAAGTGAAGTCACACAGTCATTTCCGGCTCTTAGCGACCCCATGGACTGCAGCCTACCAGGCTCATCCGTCCACTGAATTCTCCAGGCAAGAGTACTGGAGTGGGGTGCCATTCCCTTCTCCTTTGTGCTGCTAGGGGAAGCCCTTAAATTTGGTAGGTAGTTATTTCACTGGGCTTCCCTTGTGATTCAGCTTGTAAAGAATCTGCCTGCAATGTGGGAGACCTGGATTTGACCCCTGGGTTGGAAAGATCCCCCTGGAGAAAGGAACAGCTACCCACTCCAGTATTCTGACCTGGAGAATTCCATGGGGTCGCAAAGAGTCGGACACAACTGAGCGACTTTCACTTTATTTCACTGGGTCAGAGTCATTTTACAAACTATAATAATATAAAATTTTACGAACAAGATGGCATAAGAACAGAGATGCACTGTAATTTATGCAACATTATATTCCTAGAAAGAGCTGTGAATGTTTGATATTTTCCAAGTTATAACTGAAACTTAACCTTTCATTATGTTACCAGCCACCCCTGAATTCTCTCTCAATGTGGCACTCTGGTATATGGTTAGAGCTTTTGAGTGCTTTTGCACGTTGCTGGGCTTGGAAAGGTTACCTGTTATTCCTCAGCCTTTTAAGTGAAGCCTCCCCTTTCTTGATATGTCATGGTCACCAGTGAGGAATGCTGGGTAGCGGTAAGGACAACAGTCAAAACAAGAATATACAGAGTTTCTGCCTGAACTCTAACTGAGGTTTCCTTCTCATAGGTTAAGATAAGATGATGTTCTTATACATGAGCATTTGAAAGATTCAGATGAATCTCTAAACAATATTAAATAATGATACAGCCCTAAGTTCACAAAAGCTAAGATGTTAAATACAAAAGCATAAAATTCTAAGAGGAGAAAAGGTTAACTATTTAAGAAAGGAAACTGATTATATTTCTTTAAAAAGACAAAAAACCCAAAGTCAAACAAAAGTCAACTTGAGTATTTTTCCCTCAGCTGAAAACACTTAATATTTAAATGCAGGTGGTTAAATACTAAGCATTTAGCAAATCTATCCACAAAGAAAGTGGGGCAATCTGTGTGGTCCATCATTTCCTTTTTCTTTTCCTAAAAATGTCCACACCAGGAGATCCCAAAACTAAGCACAAAAGTGACATCTCAAGAGATCTGATGTTTGATCCTATAATTTACATCTAAATAAATATTACTCATTCAGTAAGCTAAAAAAAAACCTATGTCAAACTATGTACACTCCAACTAAAAAGCCATGTATACAAGAAATCCAAAAGATAGTTTATAATAAAGTAGACAAAAATCTAGTGATATTAATAAAAAGGGGGAATATATATAGAATATTTGGAATGAAAACAATGACTCATAAAATGTAGTACTCATAAAATGAAGCTTTTAAAAATTAATAGAACACTATAAATACTTTAATATCAATATATTTATAAATATGGCTGAAATTGACAGCTATCTTAAATATAAACTAAACTGACTTTTTTTTAAAAAGCATGTATGTTATGTGCATGTGTGGCCAGTTTAAAAAGTGCTTAATAACAAAAAAGAAAAGGAGACTGAATTAGACTTATATTTTAAAAATATAATCAATAACTAAAAATATTTCCAATTCTTCCCCCAAACCAGACTTAAATGTTTTTAAAGATTCTTTTTAATATTAAAACTCTGAGACCAAAAAAAAATGGAAGGCTCTGATTCCTTCAATGAGGCTAGCAGAAAAGGGCAAGGAAAATACTGACAAACCCAAACCCACAGTAAATAAAAGATACAAGCTACCTGTATGAGAGGTATACATGAGGTATGTACCTTTTGCACAGATCCATGTGATTATAGATATGAACTTAAGTGAGTATGCTGTATTCTTCAAAGTGGTACAAAGGATGCATTATCCCTGAAAGAATGGAACTAAAATACAAATCAATTTCCAATAGCTTTCTCTTAGAATTATCATTAAATATTAAAGAAAGATTAATGTGTCAAAAAAAAAGAGCTCTTCAATATTGTGTGATTTTTTTTCTTAATTTAGAAAGTTTTTTTTTTTTTTAAACAAAATGAGTTGTGGAAAAGCTGCTGTAGTATCTTATAGCTATTTTACAAGTACACTCATAATTTCATGGGAGAAAATAATCACAACTCAGAAATTTCATTGTGCAATAGAAAAAATACAATCACTCAAAGCTATATATTTTGAGAACCAATATAAAATGGCAAAAAATAAATATCTTTTGCAATTTAAAGTTATAGAATTACTCCTTCAGTCATCCAAGAACCAAGAAGTAAGTTTTTATTAAAATGAAATAAAAGCACTGATAGCTATGAATTCACCCGGAGGATATAACTAACCACTGGCGATACAGTCATTTATAGAGAACACCGTCATTTTGCCTTCATAATGCATTTTCTCCCTGCTGATACCAGACTGTAGATTAAATTTAAATGACACACAAAAAAGCTAACATCATCTCCTCATGAGTTAATATTATCTCCTCATGCAGTATTTCCTAAAACTACTAAGTGTTACAGCCTTTTCTAAAGGGAAATATTAGAAGGGGAAAAAAGAGACAGATTCATCCAATCTAAAAGTCTAAATTAGCTCTTGCCCTAATTGCATTCATGTATCACTGGCAAAGCTACTTTATTTAATTTGAGGGAAAGCAAAAAAGTATTTAATTACTGAAACATAACATTACAATATTTAATTACATAAAGATAACTGTGAAATATATAGCTTATGGAAGGGATCATCATAACAAAATATTTGCTATATTTATTTATGCAATTTTACAAAGCTTTTAAAACTAAAACTTCTCTCCACATTTTATTATAGTGCATATATAATCTGCTTAAGTAGATAAGATAATTTGTAATTGACTAGGAACAGAGAGTAAGTGATATTTAGCATTATGATAAAGACTAGAAGTTATCTGTCCATCTCACACTCATTACTACTGATCTTAAACTTTATTGCCAAAGTCTGCATTAGAATTCCTCTAAATTTCTGTACATCACACTTTGAAGGTACAGCAACAATAAGAGGCTGATTAAATAAATAAATCTATTTCAAGGGGATAGTTATTTTATTGACACTATATTCATATAAACAAGAAATCAAGCATTACATAAAGCAAAGAAACTAGACATATGTCACTAAATCCAAGTGTCAGTTTTCCTTCAACTAATATAATGTGAATTTAATAATTTTGGGAATAAAGCACAAATTTGGGTTTGATTTGGGTTTGGAATCAAATTCTAGTACTAGAACTGCACATTTCCTTAAAAACACTTTCTTGTGTCTTCCAGTGTTTGGTAGTCTGGCATTACAGAAATAGCTGCTGTAGTATTCATAACTTTGTTCATGTTATAAATATTCCATAATAATTTTTCAGGGAAGTAACTAATGTAAGGCAATATGTATAGACCCACCACCCAGTTTAAGAAGAATATTACCATTAGCTTTGATGTCCCCCGTCTTTCCCTATTCACTCTCTTCTCAGTTCCCTCAGACATAGCTACCCTGACTATCGGGCGTACTGGTCCCTATCCACCACCTATGTCTGACCACAGACTATACTGTTAATTTTGCAGCATGTTTCAGTTCAGTTCAGTTCAGTTCAGTCACTCAGTCGTGTCTGACTCTTTGCAACCCCATGAATCGCAGCACGCCAGGCCTCCCTGTCCATCACCATCTCCCGGAGTTCACTCAGACTCACGTCCATCGAGTCCGTGATGCCATCCAGGCATCTCATCCTCTGTCGTCCCCTTCTCTTCCTGCCCCCAATCCCTCCCAGCATCAGAGTCTTTTCCAATGAGTCAACACTTCGCATCAGGTGGCCAAAGTACTGGAGTTTCAGCTTTAGCATCATTCCTTCCAAAGAACACTCAGGACTGATCTCCTTTAGAATGGACTGGTTGGATCTCCTTGCAGTCCAAGGGACTCTCAAGAGTCTTCTCCAACACCACAGTTCAAAACCATCAATTCTTCGGCACTCAGCCTTCTTCACAGTCCAACTCTCACATCCATACATGACCACAGGAAAAACCATAGCCTTGACTAGACAGACCTTAGTCGGCAAAGTAATGTCTCTGCTTTTGAATATACTATCTAGGTTGGCCATAACTTTTCTTCCAAGGAGTAAGCGTCTTTTAATTTCATGGCTGCATTCACCATCTGCAGTGATTTTGGAGCCCAGAAAAATAAAGTCTGACACTGTTTCCACTGTTTCCCCATCTATTTCCCATGAAGTGATGGGACCGGATGCCATGATCTTCGTTTTCTGAATGTTGAGCTTTAAGCCAACTTTTTTGCTCTCCTCTTTCACTTTCATCAAGAGGCTTTTTAGCTCCTCTTCACTTTCTGCCATAAGGGTGGTGTCATCTGCATATCTGAGTTATTGATATTTCTCCTGGCAATCTTGATTCCAGCTTGTGTTTCTTCCAGCCCAGCGTTTCTCATGATGTACTCTGCATATAAGTCAAAGAAGCAGGGTGACAATACACAGCCTTGAGGTACTCCTTTTCCTATTTGGAACCAGCCTGTTGTTCCATGTCCAGTTCTAACTGTTGCTTCCTGACCTGCATACAGATTTCTCAAGAGGCAGGTTAGGTGGTCTGGTATTCCCAGCTCTTTCAGAATTTTCCACAGTTTATTGTGATCCACACAGTCAAAGGCTTTGGCATAGTCAATAAAGCAGAAATAGATGTTTTTCTGGAACTCTCTTGCTTTTTCCATGATCCAGCGGATGTTGGCAATTTGATCTCTGGTTCCTCTGCCTTTTCTAAAACCAGCTTGAACATCAGGGAGTTCACGGTTCATCTTATATAGATGGAGCCATACTATATATATATATTCTTCCAATGCATGCTTTCATCATTCAATACTTTGTTCCAGATTTTAATCTATATTTTCTCAGCTTTCACAGTTATCTTCACTGCTGTACGGTATTTCATTAAATGAATATATCACAATATATGTATTGATTTTACTGTTGGTGGAAATTTCTGTCGCTTCTGGTGTTTTGCTATCATACAGTTTTGCTCTTCTGGCTCTTGTATATATCCTGTGTATGTGTGAGGTCTGGCTTGGAGGGAATACAAGCCTTCAACTTTTAGAAATAACACCAAGCTATTTTTCAAAGTGGCTGCACCATTTGCGCTTCCCCCCTCAGTTCACCACTATTCCACTTGTTCTACATCCTCACCAACACTTGAAATTGTTAGTCTTTGCATTTTTGCCAATCTCTTTGTGTACAGTAGTAACTCATTGTGGTTTCATTTATTTCCCCGGCTAATAAGACGACTGTATGCCTGCTTTTCATGTTACTAACCATCAGATTTTCATTTCTGTAAGGTGAAACTCAAGTCTTCGGCCCATTTTTCTACTGGATTATCTTTTTCTTATTGATTGAAAGCATTTGGTATAAATTTTGGATATCATTCCTTTGTCAATTTTATGTGTTTTAAATATCTTCTCCCTGTGGCATTTTTCATTTTCATTATATTTTGATCAAAAAGGTTCTTAATTTTCATGTAATTGGCTTTTTCTTTCCAATCTTTCTTTTACAGTTTCTGCTTTTTATATCTTATTTAAAAATATTTCCCTACTCTAAGGTCATAAAGGTTTTTTATTATATTTTCTAATAGTTTTATAATTTTGACTTTCACATTTAATCTAACTGGAATTGATTTTATGTATGGTTTGAGGTACAAGATCTATTTTTTTTTTCCCCCAAAAAACAACAAACTGTCCCAGTACCAGTTACTGATAAGAAATCCTCTTCTCCACTGACAGGCAATGACAGTTATGGCCCAAATCAAATGAGCATGTACATAAGCCTGAATCTAAGATTTCTTTCAGTTTTAAAGCTCTATTCAACTGAAAGCACTAAAATATTTTGTGAAAATAAATCAACAATTGGTTTTAACTCCAAGAATTTTTTTTTTTAAAGAACACCAAATGGTAAAAAAAAAATCCTGACTTGGAAAATGTGATGAAAAAAAAAAAAACCCTAATGCATAGGATTCAAAGAACCTGAGTTCTAATTCCCACTGAACAACTTGCTGACTATGTAGAATTAGACATTCTAAGCTGTCAAAAGCAACAGTACCAAGAAAAGTATAAAATTATTTACCTTTTTTTCATGTATATAATCTACACACTAAAAGTTCAGTAAAATTATACCAGATAATATTGAAAAGATAAACAAAGGTATAATTTAAGTAAATAAATGTTATCATTCCAAATTTTAGTTTTATATCTATAACCTAATGTGAAATATTTGCTCTAACTTCTAATTTTGTATCTTCCACAATTTGGTGTTCAAAAAGCAACTGTTTACTTACATAAGCACAATCTAACTAAAGACCAAGTGAGGTGAAGAATGTTTTCTAAAAGGTGTCTTCTTTGATTAAGCATTGATTAAACTCCCATACAGAAATCTGACCCACTTTATAAGGGATCAAGTTTAACTCAAAGAAGAAATTTTCCACTAATAAAATCACCTTTGTTTATTTTACATTATCAATACTCTTTTAAATAGTCATAGAATTTCAGAATATAGCTGAATACTTTTCATCCAAGCACCGATAACTCCAACTAAGCATCTTTTTTAAGCCAATTTGGAAAATATTCTAGGTACAGAAATCCATTAAAACAAGCCTAGAACACTTAAGTGACTTTGGTTGCTGCCCCATCCCCCTAAAACTAACCATTACACCATAGGTGCTTTCTTATAGAATCTTCTTTGTAATATCCACTCATGAACAAAATCGTAATGTATACATGAACTGGTAGTCACCTTTCATTAAAATTCTAACTACTTAAATGTAACACTGCCCCATGGGGAAAAAAGGAGCTGAAATAGTTTAAATCTTTATCTCCCAGTTATCTTCTGGCAATAAGGGAAACACACTCTAACATTAATTCCCTATTTTCATAACTTTAAGAATAAGCCCCTCCAATCAGGAGCTGGAAAAAGGTGAGAGAGAAAAAGTTAAAATAAATCATTAATGACATATTTACCGGTTTGATTCGAAGCTTACCATCCACCACTTCAAGAATGGCATGTCTTCTGGACACTCTCTTATCTGTTATCTACAGGGGGAAAAAAAATTAACATTTCAAACACAGTCACCTTCCTAAAAAAAAAAAAAAACAAAAAACAATAACAACAACAAAAAAACCCACAGCAATGTTTCTGAAATTAGTAGACTAGATATGAAATCTATTACTCATTTGATGACTATATATTGAAATGACTGTCCTTGGGGAATACATATCGAAAACAACTCAGAGATTAAGGGACCTCCCAAAGTCACAGAAAAATAAACAGTGAAGCAGAGACTCAAGCTTGGAACCTAATAGATCCCCAAACCTTTCACGATCATTTCAAGACATATTTTTAGCAGGGATTATCAATAAAATTTACAAGATGAGAAAAAAAATCTATATAATATGTATGTATCAGGAAACATTTCAAATACAGAAACTATACCGTGTATTATAATGAAAAAAGGTCTTAACAAGCAGCAGTCTGGTAAATGTAAAAAGCTGTGCACTTTTACGTTTGGTGTACACTTCTGCACACCGAAGTTTAAAAATTGCTTGCCCTTTAAGTGTTGAAATTGCCAAGTAACCCTTCCCTACATGGCTATTAACACAACAGTTAAGAAGATTATCTTCATGATTTATAGTTTTATGTAATAAAAATGTTTCAATCATCAACTTTACTTAATAGTATAATTATTTGGCCTATTTCTTCATTACCTTAGTATTTATCACTTCATCTCTAACCTTATCCACATCAGGACCAAAATTATCAGTAAAAACAGACTGCAGCAAGGCCTAAATTCAATTAAATCCACTCAGTTCAATTCAGTTCAGTCCCACTGGTTCTGCAAAAACTTGCAAAAATACGAAACTTTCAGGAATCCGTACTCATTTTTTTAACCAGAGAGCAATTCCACATTTATGGCTGTTCAGTTCAGTGGCATCCAACTCTTTGCAACCTCATGGACGGCAGCACGCCAGGCTTCCCTGTCCATCACCAACTCCCCGAGAATACTCAAGGTCTTGGCCATTAAGTCAGTGATGCCATCCAACCATCTCATCTTCTGTCATCCCCTTCTCCTCCCGCCTTCAATCTTTCCCAGCATCAGGGTCTTTTCAAAAGAGTCAGTTCTTCGCATCATGTGGCCAAAGTATTAGAGTTTCAGTTTCAGCATCAGGCCTTCCAATGAATATTCAGGACTAATTTCCTTTAGGATGGACTGGCTGGATCTCCTTGCAGTCCCAGGGACTCTCAAGAGTCTTCCAACACAACAGTTCAAAAGCATTAATTCTTCAGCACTCAGCTTTATAGTCCAACACTCACATCCATACATGACAACTTGGAAAACCATAGCCTTAACTAGATGGACCTTTGTTGGTAAAGTAATGTCTCTGCTTTTTAATATGCTGTCTAGGTTGCTCATAACTTTTCTTCCAAGGAGCAAATGTCTTTTAATTTCATGGCTGTGGTCACCATCTGCAGTGATTTTGGAGCCCCCAAAAATAAAGTCACTGTTTCCACTGTTTCCCCATCTATTTCCCATGAAGTGATGGGACCAGATGCCATTCAGATTTCCTGAATGTTGAGTTTTAAGCCAACTTTTTCACTCTCCTCTTTCACCTTCATCAAGAGGCTCTTTAGTTCTTCTTCACTTTCTGCCATAAGGGTGGTGTCATCTGCGTATCTGAGGTTACTGATATTTCTCCTGGCAATTTTGATTCCAGCTTGTGCTTCATTCAGCCCAGCGTTTCTCATGATGTACTCTGCATTAAGTTAAATAAGCAGGGTGACAATATACAGTCTTGACGTACTCCTTTCCCAATCTGGAACCAGTCTTTGTTCCATGTCCAGTTCTAACTGTTGCTTCTTGACCTGCATACAGATTTCTCAGGAGGTAGGTCAGGTGGTCTGGTATTCCCATCTGTTTTAGAATTTTCCACAGTTTATTGTGATCCACACAGTCAAAGGCTTTGACACAGTCAATAAAGCAGATGTTTTTCTGGAACTCTCTTGCTTTTTCAATGATCCAACAGATGTTGGCAATTTGATTTTTGGTTCCTCTGCCTTTTCTAAATCCAGCTTGAATATCTGGAAGTTCACGGTTCACATATTGTTGAAGCCTGGCTTGGAGAATTTTGAGCACTACTTTGCTAGCGTGTGAGATGAGTGCAATTGTGCAGTCGTTTGAGCATTCTTTGGCATTGCCTTTCTTTGGGATTGGAATGAAAACTGACCTTTTCCAGTCCTGTGGCCACTGCTGAGTTTTCCAAATTTGCTGGCATATTGAGTGCAGCACTTTCACAGCATCATCTTTTAGGATTTGAAATAGTTCTGTTGGAATTCCATCACCTCCACTAGCTTTGTTCATAGTGATGCTTCCTAAGGCCAACTTGACGTATGGCTGTGACTATCCAAAAATAGTAACATCAAGCATCACAGTAAAATAAATTCCACATATGTGACTTTTTCACAAAGCTACAGTTAATTTTTAGGACATTTTCTAAAATTAAATATCTTACAGGTGCGTTTGTTCACCCAGTCCTGTCTGACTCTGCAATCTCATGAACTGTAGCCTACCAAGTTCCTCTGCCCATGGGATTATCCCAGCAAGAATACTGGAGTGGGTTGCTATTTCCTCCTCCAGGGGATCTTCCAGACCTAGGGATCAAACCGGCACCTCCTGCAGCTGCTGCACTGGCAGGAGGGTGTTTTTTTTTTACCACTGAGCCACCTGGGAAGCCTATTTAAAATACACCCATTATTAGCTACAAAGGCTAATTCTGAAAATTATATATAAACTATTAGCCTATTCAATCAGAAAAGAGAGGATAGAAATTTGGAGGCTCCTATATTCTTCCCATAATGTGTCTTAGTGGGCCCAAAACAGCAGTCATCTGATAATCCACTTCACCATTCACACAGATTTTATCATTGGCATAGAACTTTCACTTAAATGTTGAGCTACACCATAATGCTATCATAAATGTTATTCACATTTTACATATTGGAAATTGAAAGTCCAGAGAATTTTAGTTGCTTGTGTAGGTCACTCTTCACAGAGTTAGTAAGTACTCCAATTCCATAATTAACAAAAATAAATATGTGAGGAAGAGTCATGTATTATTACTCTACACCTACATGTAATCAATCAGAAATAGTTTCAAGAACTGCAAATTATTCTGAGGTTAAGGAGTAAGAAGTTTCTATTTATAACTTGGGGAGTAATATCTTATTGTTAACTTCAATTATACAAATTGATCTTCTAACCAACAGAGTAACAAACTGTCAAATATAAAACCATGACATATAATTATAGTTCCTGTAATAGTCCAACTTGGGTTTCTTTCATTTTCAAGCCATATTTTTGCAGAAAGCAATAATATAAAGGTTTAATGACCTCTAGTGGACACATGTTTCTTCAACAGTGTGATTTCACTGCAAGCTGTGTATTTCTATAGTACCCACACAAGTGCTTTAAAGAGTCTCTGAAATTAACATCATTCAGGCATTCAGCTACAACTGTCCCTTTTATGCCACACCTCTAAATAATGAGTAAGTTATAAAACAATCAAAAACTGTTACAAAACAATTCAGTTGCTCAGTCATGTCTGACTCTTTGCAATGCCATGGACTGCAGCATGCCAGGCCTCCCTGTCCATCACCAACTCCCAGAGTTTACTCATGTCCATTGAGTTGGTGATACAAAACAGTAATTCATGCTTTTTCAATAGAGAGCTTAAAGGTTTAACAAATGATGTTTAAAGCTTATTTTAATTTCAGGATGGGGGTGGTAAGGGGCTTAAAAGAGTAAGGTCATAAACAGATCCTAAAGATCTGATGAAATGCTTTGCTGCTGCTAAGTCACTTCAGTCGTGTCCAACTCTGTGCGAGCCCACCACGGCAGCCCACCAGGCTCCCCCATCCCTGGGATTCTCCAGGCAAGAACACTGGAGTGGGTTTCCATTTCCTTCTCCAATGCATGAAAGTGAAAAGTAAAAGGGAAGTCACTCAGTCGTGTCCGACTCTTCGTAACCCCATGGACTGCAGCCCACCAGGCTCCTCCGTCCATGGGATTTTCCAGGCAAGAGTACTGGAGTAGGGTGCCATCGCCTTCTCCGGATGATCTGCTTTATGTAATAGCAATCAGTGCTTTTTGTGCAGAGTAAATATCTACACATTTTTATTAACATGCAAACTGTAATGGCAATTATTTATCAAGACCACAGCACTGTTCTATATTTATCACATATATTTTTTCCCATCATCACAAAACCTGTGGAGGACACTACCGTCTTTATTTTACAGGTGAGAAACGGAATGGCAGAGAGGTTACAGAGCCAATGAGCAGAGGAGAGGGGCCAGGATTTGTGATTTTAAGACACCTTCGCTCTCAGTGCTATATTGCTTCTCTCATTATCATTATGTAAAACATCTTTTTAGATGATTTAACATCAGCTTAACTGTTTAAACTAGAACATATTTAAAAACTAGAAATAAGACAGAACGGCTATTCATTAAGCAAGTAGACATTCTGGGAAATCTCAAGCCCTAAATAAAGCTTCAAGAAGCCTTCAGACTTTCATATGGTCCTGTTTATTCTAAGAGCACACCCAAGTCTAATGAGACGAGTTATGTGAATTCCCAGTTGCCTATTCACAGCAGACAATCAACTGCACAGGGTTTAGTAGAGAGTGCATTGACAATGATGTTGGTCTGCAAGCGGAAAGAGGTTAAAGAAAAGCAAAGAAATGTAAGGACTCAAAGTAGTACACTGGTTAGAGGCTACTGGGAGTAGGTTGAAAGGCGTAACATCCTTCAAAAGGTACTAAAGGCTTACTATGGAGAACAGTATGGAAGTTCCTTTAAAAAATAAAAACAGAGCTACCCTAAGACCCTGTAATCCCACTCCTGGGTATATATCCAGAGAAAAACATGATCAGAAAGGATACGTGCACCCCAGTGTTCACTGCAGCACTGTTTACAATAGCCAGGACCTGGAAGCAACTTAAATGTCCATCAACAGGAGAATGGATAAAGAAAATGTGGTACATATATACAACAGAATATTAGTCAGCCATTAAAAAAGAGTGGAAAACTGCCATTTGCAGCAACATGGATAGACAGTGTTATACTGAGTGAAGTAAGTCAGAGAAGGAGAAATATCGTATGACATCCCTTACATGTAGAATCTAAAAAGAAATGATATTACTGAACTCACAAAACAGAAAAAGACTCACGTACTTAGAGGATGAACTTATGGTTGCTAGAGGGAAGGATGCGGGAAGGAACAGTTAGGGAGTTTGGGATGGACATGTACACACTGCTATGTTTAAAATGGATAATCAACAAGGACCTACTGTTTAGCACATGGAACTCTGCTCAATGGTATGTGGCAGCCTGGATGGGAGGAGAGTTTGGGGGAAAATGGATACATGTATACCCATGGCTGTCCGTCCCTGTTCACCTGAAATTATTACAACACTGTTTGTTAATCGGCTATACCTCAATACAAAATAAAAAGGTTTTGTGTTTTGTTTTTTTTTTAAAAAGATACTTACAACTTGTCTGTTGCTAACTAATTTGCAACAGAGAAAGAGAAAGTACAGGTGGCAAAATGTTAACAAGTAATCTAAGTTAAGGTTACATAGGTGTTCTTGAACCAGCCTTTCAACTTTTCAACAGGCCTGAAATCTTTCAAAATAAAAAGTTGAGAGGAAAATAGTTCATATTTTTTAAATGTTGATACATTTTTATTTGGTACTAAAAGGATTATCATTAGGTTATTGAAAAAGCAGTAAACATGATAGAAGCAGTGTGACATGATAATTGAAGTATGATTTAATTTGCAGCTATGCCACTGAAATTAATAAACTTCTATCAGTTATATCTACTTTTTCTCTTAAACTTCTTTGATTTAGACTAAGCTCCACAAACTGGGAGCCAACACTCAGGAAATCACTCAGTATCTTTTTTAAATTTGTGCTCTGAAGAGTACAGGTGCCCTCCATCTCCTCAGAGTCCCTAGCACTCCCTATAATCTTCCAATTAGTCCACTCCACTCTTCTGCATACCTGGCCTCTGCAGGCATTTCAATTTGTAACTCATGATTTAAACTACACCCAAACATTTTAGATGCCAATTCTTCACACATATCATGTATACCAGATGCTACTAGTTGCTTAATCAATATCCATTCATTTCTTCTTTAACACTAATTTTACTTAAATTTTGTTTAAGGTAACACTGAAGTGAAGTGAAGTCACTCAGTCGTGTCCGACTCTTTGCAACCCCATGGGCTGTAGCCTACCAGGCTCCTCCGTTCATGGGATTTTCCAGGCAAGAGTACTGGAGTGGGTTGCCATTTCCTTCTCCAGGAGATCGTCCCGACCCAGGGATTGAACCCGGGTCTCCTGCATTTTAGGCAGACGCTTTACCATCTGAGCCACCAGGGAAGCATCACATCCAGTTGAAAACATCCAAAAGCCGAGAAGTCCTCATTGCTGTAGATGGCTCAGATACTTATTTCGAGCCAAGCACAAACCAAAGAGTGTGTATTAACCATGTTTTCTAGTTTCTATATCTGATGCTTTGGTATCTAAGACTTTGCTGACTAGAGAAAGACTATTTCTAAAGAGACAGTAAAAGACTTACCTGCAAGGGCAACCTTCATATGCAAATGAACCCATTCAAAGCCATACCCCAACCTTGGCTTTACCTGATTTTTTACACTGTCCTAACCACCCTGGCTAGCATCAGACAACAAGAGGTGGCCCTTATAGCCCAGAGTCCCATATAATTATTTAAATTAGATGATACTCTGTTTCCCTTCCTTGCCCATTCATTTCCAAGAAAACCACAAGAAAGGCTTACCTGCCGTTCCCCTAGCTCTGCCTTCTGCCCTCCACCAATCCTGTGCGGTGCAGTGTGCCCTTATTTCTCTCTGGAATTGTAATTCTTTCTTCAACAACTATCATCTCTTGGTCCCTGGGCCTCACCATACCTAACGAAACAACAAAACTACATTTCAAAACAGAGTAGAGCTTCCAGGAAGACTCATGTGTTCCTGGTAAAAAGGAACAGGCTCAACTGGCCTACACCTCTTTCCTTCTGCCTTTCTCCTTTTCTTCCTGCTCACATGTAGACACCTCGAAGTACAGCAGCTGCCTTATGAGTACAAACAGGAAAGCCATATGCAAAGCACGACCAAGAACAGCTGCACTAGCCCTGGACCGACTGCCCCTGAGATTCTGTTACAGAAGAAAAATGAGTTTGATTACACTGCTGTTTGTCACATTTGTTACTTGTAGCCAAAGTAATTATGATTAACACACACTACTCTAAAAACTGTTTTATTGATACTGGACACTGACGGTAAACTCCTTTATACTCAGCCAGAGAAGGAATATTAGCAAACAGAAAAGTGAACTACACTGAGCATTCAAGGACAGGGACATTTTATTATTAAAAGAACTGCACAGCACACAGCAGAAGCTTAGAAAAGAAATTCTGAAGAATACACAGGCTGAAGAATTACACTGAAATCACTCCTATTCTTTGTTAGATCACTCCTATCCTTTGTTAACAACAGCCAAAATGATGGTAATTTTTCTTCTGAGGCTATAGTAAAAACCCTTTTGCTTGAATTCTTCATGCTGTGTCTTGAATGGGGACAAAGCTCTCTGTTTTTGTTATCACATTTGTATTTTACAGTGTGGATCCCTTATCTTTGATTTTTTGGTTTTGAATTGTGTATTTCATGTATTATGATGAAGTTTTCTCCATTTTTGAGACATGGTGTCTGTGGAGGAAAAAAAAGACACGAAAGCTTAAAAGAACCATTTGTGATTTCTTTGCCAAATATTTATTTTTGGCATTTACTGAAGTCAAACAAAATGAAGAGTTCCTTATGCTATCAGCAGAAATATTTAAGTGTTTTGAACCAAGGTCTCTGACCTATTTGTTTTTTCCCAAAATTCTAAAAATAAAAAAACAAACCTGAATCAAGCAAAAGTAGAAGTAGAAAAGCTACTGGACCTTTCATTTCATTTTATCCATATATAATATTTACTGACATGCTACAGTCCATGGGGTCACAAAGAGTTGGACACAACTGAACAACAACAGTATTTACTGAAAAATCAACACCATTTAATTTTTCTGACAATGTTTCCTAGAGAAATTTCTGAATATCATAGACAGGAATAATATATCTCATGAAGTCAATGTTACCATTTAGCCTGGTTCCTATAAATGGAAGAACAGAGAAAGAGCAAAATTGTTTTTTTTTTAGAATAAACTACATAGCAAACCAAGGACTGAGATAACAGACATTTTCTTGTACAAGGCTTTATAATTTACAGTACTTTCAAATAAGATTATCTGGTTTGTTCTATTAACAACAGACAAATTCAAACTATCATGGTAGAAAAATACAGGAAATCATCTACCATGAGATTTGAGCCTGTATTATGAGAAAATAAATAAACCTAAAGAAGCATGGGATCTAGTTAGGCATAATTGGCATAAAATTCTTTCCCCAAATTTATATTGTGTAGCAAGTAAGTAAAATGTAAAATTAAGACCCAAACTGAAGATAGACTGGTTACTCTAAACCAGTTGACACATCACAAACTCTTCTTATCTAGAGTGCTTCCCAGTATCAGGTCCAACACACACTCCAGAGCTCAAACATCCACACCAAGCCTGCCATAATATTAGATGATAAATGGGCCTTATTTCTCAACAGAGCAAAAGCTAGTTGATACAAGATGTTTAATATCATTGTACTTGCTGCATCAGAGTCCAACTTCTGATACTAAGAAAGGACAAGTTTGAGAAAATGGACTTGATTTTAGTCAGAGGCAGACTCCAGTTTATGAATGATCTCTCTTTAAAAAGGTTATTACTATATTGCATGTGGCCTTTGAAACCTGTCAACATACTCTCTCCTATGATTAATGGTATAAATTTGAGTTAGTTTATCAGGCTACCTCACAAACACCTGCGTAATCCACAATACTAATGAAATATGGATTGTTTAGATTTTTTAAAGTAAAATCCAGTACTTTCTGAGTTCCTAATTCAAGGTCGCTGAATTGTTAGCCAATATAATAGAATTGTGCTGACTTGCTGCCGTTGAAATGTCAACTCACTCAACCCGTATGGCTTGCAATTCTGCTTACACAGTGAATGCTATACAAATTTGAGAACATCATCCTTGTCTTTAATATATTATGATAGAGGCAACACAGTGAATAAAAACATAAACACAGTTCAGTAAGATAAAACAGGGTCTACATCTCCACTTGGGACTTTGGTAAAACATCCGTTAAAGACTGTTCTGTGCAAAGCATTCTACTTAGTGTGTCTAGAAGTAGTTTTCAAATCTGGTTTCTCAACAGGATCATCTTCAGAGCTTTTAAAAATACAGATACCCAGAAACTATCTACAGAGTCAAATAACTAGAGAAAAGTGTTTGGACAGAGGTCTGGACGCAAGTGAGAAGACAGCGTATTCACATCCAACAGTACATAGGGGGTGATAATTTAAAGACACTGACTTAGAGATAAACACACATGAAAAGCAATTCACTACACACCTATTAGAATGGCCAAAATCCAAACCACTGACAACACCAAATGCTAACAAGGATGAGGAACAACAGGAACTCTCATCCATTGATGGTGGGAATGAAAAATGGTGCAGCCACTTTGGAAGACAGTTGGCAGTTTCTTACAACACTAAACACACTCTCACTAAACTACCCAGCAATTGTGCTCCTCATTATTATTTAACCAAAAGAACTGACAACTTGTGTTCACACAAAAACTTGCAGACGGATGTTTATAACACCTTTAATCATAACTGCCAAAATGTGGGAGTAACCTAGATATCCTTTGGTGGGCAAATGGATAAACTCTGAAACATCCAGACTGTGGAACATATTACTCATCGTTCAAAAACCATGAAAATACATGAAAAGAAGCCAATCTGAAAAAGAGTCTACATATACATACTGTGTGATTCCAACTGCATTATATTCTGCTAAAAGGTAAAACTATGAAGATTGTTAAAGTCCAGTAGTTGCTAGGGGTTGGGAAGGGAAGGAAAGATGAACAGACAGAACATTAAGAATTTTTAGGGCAGTATTCTCTAATACTACAATGGTAGATACGTGTCATTACATATTAGTCAAAATCCATGGAATGTATACCAAGAGTGAACTCTAGTGTAAACTGTGGGCTTTGGGTGATAATGACATGCCAAAATAGGTTCCCCAAATGCACCACCATGGCAGGGGATGCTGACAGAGGGGAAGATGGTACATGCGTGAGGACAGAGGGTATATGAGAACTGTATTTTCTGCTCAGTTCTACTGTGAACTTAATAGAGACTATTTTTAAAAAGAAAGAAAACTAGTACATACTGTTAAATGTTTGTAAAAGTTAAACAGAATCACTGCTGTAATGTGTGATCATCCCACAAGTCTACTTGCCCTTATCCAATTATCCAATATGCCATACACTCCCCAAACTCAGAGCCTTAAGTCATACATTCATTTAGCCTGAAGGGCCCTTCCCTTCCTACCACTCACTCTCCACCTACCAAAACTCTAGCTGTTCTATCACTTCAGTCAGCTCAGTACGTCACTGATTTCACAAAGCCTTCTCGGACCTCATCTAAATTGTGGGTTCCTTCCTACACCTTTCTGTAGGTGTAGGATTCTTCTGTTTGGCTCAAGGTACTGAAAAAATTTTAATGTGACCTTTTAAAAATCAGAGGTTATAGTGCAAGTTCAATGCATGAAGCAGGGCACTCAAAGTTGGTGCTTTAAGACAACCCAGAGGGATGGGAACCCACTCCAGTGATCCTGCCTGGAGAATCCCAGGGACGGGGGAGCCTGGTGGGCTGCCGTCTATGGGGTCGCACAGAGTCGGACACGACTGAAGCAACTTAGCAGCAGCAGCAGAGAGATGGGGTGGGGAGGAGGCAGGTGGCAGGTTCAAGATGGGGGGGACACATGTACGCCTGTGGCTGATTCATGTCAATGTATGGCAAAAACCAAAATATTGTAAAACAATTAGCCTCCGATTTAAATAAATTAATTTTTTAAAATCAGAGGTTATATCTAAAAATCTAGATTTCTTACTACCTTCGAGAAAAACAATGACTCTGTTACCAGGTACCAACAGTTACTCCATTACCAGGAATGGGGACAAGCAGCACAAGCTACATTACAGATCCCTCTCCTTGTGGCCTCCCCAACCCGAGCAGTGCCATTCATGATACTGCTGTCGCCTACCCTTGTCTCCATGTCATTTTCCTTACTCTCTTCCACTTCACTCATTGGAAGTGTCTGTCCAGCTACCCTTTCTGGTTACTTGCTTCCGTATCTCTCGTACCCACTAAGTTTCCTGAAAGCAAGGACTTACTTCTCCTTCACTCTTCCCATCTAACTAGAGTAAATATTCATGAGCTATTTTCTGAGTTCGCTAATGAGTCAGCAAAACAGGAAAAATGTAAACAATCCATCATGAATGTTGCTCCTTAGGCTTTAGCGGTTAGCAACACTGCCTTTTTACTGTATTTATAGCCACTTCAAAACTCTACGCTGTCCTTTTTACTCCTAAGTTGCAAGCAGGCTCTTTATGAGGTTTGGAAGAGTGGGTCTGAGAAACAGAAAAGGAAGAAATCATGTGCTGAAGGCCTATTATGAGCCAGGAATTATACCAGGCTCAGTGACTAAGCGAGGGGCAAAAACCCCCCATAGCCAGGAGTGCTTGGCACATCCCCAGGGACAGATCTTGTTGGACCAAGTAGAACTAGCATTCCAAGACAGCGGGTGAGGTTTGGCATCAAGGAAGAACAGAGCAGGGGCTGCCCAGATGGCATTAGTGGTAAAGACACCACTTGTCATTGCAGGAGACGTAAGAGACTGGGGTTTGATACCTGGGTCAGGAGGATCCCCTGGAGGAGGGCATGACAACCTACTCCATACTCTTGCCTGGAGAATCCCACATACAGAGGAGCCTGGCAGGCTACAGTCCATAGGGTCACACAGAGTTGCACACGACTGAAATGACTTAGCACACACACACAGGAACAGTGCAGAGTTGCCAGGCTTGGGAGTGGTTACTTTGTATTAATATAAGCTTTGTGGAACACTTAGAACAGTAGTCAACTGATGCCTGGTGAGGAGTCTGCACTGGAGCCCAGGATTATCCTCATCCCTCGCTGGGCGCCCCTTCCCTTTTTAATTAGAGCAATAGATTCAATTACATCTGCCTTCACGAAATCTCACTAGATACCTGGTGCTGTCCTATTTCCTTGAAAGAAAATAGATCATTAAGGAATGTGCCCTATAATCCCTGCTATCAAATAAGGAAAATGTGAAACCAGAAAGAGTAGTTTTCATTAAGAGTATAATCAGATTTAATTAAAGAAAAACCACAAAGCAAATAATTTGGTCTAATAGTATTCTGCTGAGATGCTGTAAAATCTGTAAGTAATTTTTTATTAAGATAGTTGTAGGTTCATGGTGATAAGATATTATTACAAAAAGATCTCTTGTACTGCTTACCATTTCCCCCGGCAGTAACATCCTGCAAACCTATAGTACAGCAGCACAATCAGATATTGATATTGACACAGTGAAGATACAAAACAAATTCCTCATTGCTGTTTTACAGACACACCTGATTCCCTTCTTGCTCCCCTCACCTCTTCAGTAAGCCCTGGCAACCACTACGTTAGTCCCCATTTTTATAATTTTGTTATTTCAATAACATCATGTAAGTGAACTCATACAATATGTGACCTTTGGAATTGGCTGTTTTCATCCAGGATAACTCCCTGGAGATTCATCCTGCTGTAAAACCTTTTGTTTGGTGATCAGGAACCAGAATTACAACTTAGTAAACAGTCCATTCTGAAGGAGATCAGCCTGGGATTTCTTTGGAAGGAATGATGCTAAAGCTGAAACTCCAGTACTTTGGCCACCTCATGGGAAGAGGTGACTCATTGGAAAAGACTCTGACGCTGGGAGGGATTGGGGGCAGGAGGAGAAGGGGATGACAGAGGATGAGATGGCTGGATGGCATCACTGACTTGATGGACTTGAGTCTGAGTGAACTCTGGGAGTTGGTGATGGACAGGGAGGCCTGGCATGCTGCAATTCATGGGGTTGCAAAGAGTCGGACACGACTGAGCGACTAAACTGAACTGAAACAAAGACTTTGGGTTCCCTCAGGATTCACACTAAAGCAAAGGGCACGAGAAATTGATTTTCACTGTATTCTATTATCTACAAGAGTTCTAAGCTTTCCCCCCTCTGTAAAAACATGAAGACATTCCCACTGCCAAATTATTTTACCACAGAGAATGTTTAACACATTGGAATTATAAACATAAAGGTTGTGACCATGAAGGTTTGTAAAATTTGTTTCCAAAAGACATGACTAATTAAGAGAGTAAAAATAATCATCCTGATTATTATTAATCACTTCTGATAGATATGAATTAAACTCCCTGAGTTTTCTGACTTAGAACTATGTCTGTGCTCTCTCATATACCATGAAGGGAAAAAAAAAAAAAAAAAAACCCTCACTGGAATTGCTGTTGTTTGAAACTGCAGCCCTCATGTGGAGTTTTAAACCACTGTAGAGAAGAAACACCTGTCAGCTCCAAAATCTTGAAAACCACAAGGTGATTCGTTTATTCTTCAAAGTTTTCCTTCAACACATCTAGTTTCATTCACTTCTAATACCCATCAAACTTGGCAACAAAATCTCATCATCGAATGACTATTCAAAGAGAAAAAGCTTAATCCTGACCAGGTAACTGACTTCCTATTCCTTACCATTTTTAAAAACAGAAACCAAATAAGCTTGTCTCACATTAGCAAACCTATTAACAAACAGCAAGCTACAAATAATGAAGGGTCTGTGACCTGGTGCCAAATTTATAAAACAGAGGCCTAAAATTCACCCATCATTTAACCCAATTCATAGTACTCTACGTTAGTTACACGATTTGTTAAGTAAATTAAAACTCATTAGTAACCAGACATAAGATTTCTAGATGAAGCAGATACTCTATTTCTAATTGAGATGAAATGAGAGAGAGAGTAGGGAGGGAGAGAGAATTAGGAATAGAGGGGGAAGGAGGAGAGGAAAGGACGAAGGGGAGTAAGAAAGGAAGGAAAAGGGGGAGAAAACCTCCCAAGCAGTTCCTCCAAAGGTTTGTATATAATGCTGCTGCTAAGTCGATTCAGTCGTGTTCCACTCTGTGCGATCCCAGAGACGGCAGCCCACTAGGCTCCTCCGTCCCTGGGATTCTTCAGGCAAGAATACTGGAGTGGGTTGCCATTTCCTTCTCCAATGCATGAAAGTGAAAAGTGAAAGTAAAGTCGCTCGGACGTGCCCCGACTCTCAGCGACCTGCAGCCCACCAGGCTCCTCCATCTATGGGATTTGCCAGGCAAAAGTACTGGAGTGGGGTGCCATTGCCTTCTCCGTTGTATATAATAGACTATGGAGAAAAGTAAGACACATTTAAGTAATAAAAAAAAAAAAAACAGCAAGTAAACTTGAAGTTTCTCAATAACCCCACTACATATACATACACTCACACTCCTCTAAAACTAATTTCCCCAACACCACCTTGAACCACCTTTCCTTTTTCTGCTCAGAGAGGGGTCCTAAGCCTAATACAAATGGTTCCATTTAGACACTGGCAGTTAATCAGAGTAATTGACCAGACTCCTTACTCCCTGGTGTAGGCTCACTGACACAGCTTTGTTCAGACATTCAAAGAGAAAACTGAAGGGCAAGTACCCGTTTTATCTCTGTGTGCCCCGCAGTGCTAGGGTCTGCAGACTCGCAGCATAAAGTGGCCAGTAAACAAGACACGTTGAATGTAGAGAAAACAATATGTATGTATTTAATGAGAGATCTACAAATTTCCAGAATGTTACAGGCAAGTTTTCTAACTCCTAAACACCTCAGAGAAAGAATACATAACTCAGTTGCACTCTGTTACCCAAAATCTTGTGTGTGTGTCCTTTAAATAACTCGCTCAATTTTCTCATTTGAACAATGAAGATAAAAGCACCTAACTCAAAAAGTCTGGAAAGGTTTAAAGAAGCTGGTACAGGTAGTCTTTAGATCAATGCCCGAATTCTACACACTACATAAACGTGAGTCACTGACGTTACTGAAAAAGATTATTACAATAAAAGTAAAGCCAAAGTAGTACCACCAGAGGAGCCAAAGCTTAAAAGAAATTATTCTAGAAAAACTAAGATCAGAGGTTGGCAGACTTTTTCTGTTAAGGGCCAGAAACTACTATGAATATCGTGGCTTATCAAGCCAACAGGCAATATTTCCAACCCTTAGAGAAATTCTTCTCCCTGAAAGGCTAATATGGGTTTTTTTGTTTACGTTTTAAAATCTGAGAAGCATTCTTAGTACGTGGGTCCCAACAATTGCAGGCTGGATTTGGAGCCAGGGCCACAGTTCGCCGACCTCTGGGTAAAACACTAATGACGATAATCCAGGTCAGTGCTTGTTAAAGGCAGCAGAAGGAAACGTCTGCGAGTTAGTTCAAGTTGACTGAAAAGCGTGCTGCCTTCAAACTTCTAAAATCCAGAAAGGCCTGGCCGGAGCGGTGGGGAACCCGGGCAGGACCCAGAGTAGGGCCTCAGGAGCCCGCAGGACCTCGCGGTTCTCCGGGGCCGCCGAACCCCCGCCACACTTACTCCCAGAAGCGGCCCGCGGCCGATGACCGTCTCCCCGGGCGCCAGGGCCACCCGGGGGCCGCCGTCCTGCGGCTGCAGCTCGAAGCCCCCGGACATGGCGGCGAGGATTAAATAGACCCCTTCGCAAGGAGCGAGACCCTGCAACCGTTTCCGGCTTCCAACGACAGGCGCGGGACGCAGAGAGGCCCCAAGAAAGACAAGCGGAGGTAAAGCAAAGACTGCCCTCAAGAGTGCCCCGGCTGCGCGGAGCTGGGGCCCCACCGAGGGGACCGAACCCCGCCCTTCCACTCCGGCCAGTGACGTACTCAGGGAATCCCCTTTCACTCCGCCTCCAATCTGTTTTTTAAAAGCCCCGGTTACCCAACCCCGCGACCCCAGCCCTTCTCACCGCCCACCCGGCTCGGAGGACGCCGGTCCTTGTAGTCAAGACGTCTTCCCTTCTCCTCCACTGACGATCTCAGGCGCCCTGGGAAAACTACCAATCCCAAGAGGCAATGCGCGCCCCTCTCTGCGCCTGTGCGAAATCCGAGTCAGCAAGGCGGGGCTAGAGTGGGTGGGAAGAAGGGGACTAGAGGGAAGGATTCGAATTCTGGACAATTTAAATCGCGGATCGAGAGGTAGCAGCTGCCAAGTAGGTAGGAGGGGGTCTTCCGTTTACGCTGAGGTCTGGCAGGCGTGATCCGGGGCTCGGCCCTGGCGCTCGCACAGCCTCTGCTTGGCCGACCGGAGCTGTGGTGACAGTCGGTGCTGACAGTTGTTATTGTTTACCTGTCAATGCCCAGGTATTTGGACTCCGACAGCTGCTGTCGGCGCCGGGCATGCCAGGAGGGTGGTTCAGATGGGACGTGGGGTCATTCCTTCCGGCCTGCAGTGTCTGCCTGGGGTGGAGGCACCCCGAGAGCCGGGCGTCTGCCCTGCTTTACTATTCCTCCCTCCGAGTGACACCTGAAAGAGGGGTGACCTGTCACCTAGTTAGGTAATTTAGCAAAGTTTGGTTTAGAAAGAAGAGGATAGGTTTCTAAACATCCAGGCAAAATGGGACTTGGAAGAAGAAAAATGCCTAGTGGGGTTTAGGCACCCCCATCTGTTAAATCCAAATGCTTTCATCTGCCTCGTGTGGAATAATTGTAACAGGAGGACGTATTTTATCTCCAGTGAAATCTTAGGAAAAATAACAAATGTGCGTTTAAATGCACAGTAACTTTCTCCTAGTATGATATTCTTTTCAAGAATAGAGTAGTTTGGCTTTAGTTTATATTGATGAGGGCTAAGCATTGGAGAAGGAAATGGCAACCCACTCCAGTGTTCTTGCCTGGAGAATCCCAGGGACGGGGGAGCCTGGTGGGCTACAGTCTATAGGGTTGCACAGAGTCGGAAACGACTGAAGTGACTTAGCAGCAGCAGAGGGTGGAAGTGCAAAAACTTGACTTATGAACTTATTTTTTGCAGTTTGCTTTCTTACTTCCCTAAACTCTCAAGAGGAAATCCTCTGTTGAACTCAGACATTAAAATTCTGACCACTGTAGCCAACTTGGATCATAACCAAATGAACGGGAGCATCTGTGGTCTTGGCAGGTTTAGAAACATATAGGTGAGTAGCACATGTAGAAAGGGAAATTTGTCATTAGCTAAGATAAATGAAGTATTAGCTGTATCTGAAACCCCTCCTGCACCAACACCCCTCGCTATAAAAGGAAGTACAAACTGGAATAAACTGATTTTGAGTAAATATGAACTGTCTTTGTATGTCAAAATACCTCCATGCTTTCAACTAATATCAGGAGCCTACACCATGCACCTTAGGTAAATTAGCTCAAACTGGACTTTCGATCTTTAGTCATGTGCTTTACCTAGATATTATAAATATTGTTTATAGTTGTTAGTCACTGTTGTTTGATGGCCTTAACGACTAGTTATCTTAGTTCATAATTAACTGTACATGTGGAATAGCCTCAAGAAGCTATTTCTAAAACACAACTCTTATAACTGATTGAATATTTGAGATTTTGTCAGTATAGCCCAGACCTCTTATCCAGTTCAGACAGCATTTGTGTCAAATGTGAGCACCTACCCATTAAGTGCGAGTAGATAAACAATTCTTATATAAACTACTAAAAGTTTATCAGGTTTATCTTTAAGTCACAAGTTATAAGTGAAAAACTTAAAGACAAGGCATTTGTTCCCACAGACTAGTATTCAGTGTGTTGAGTAGAATTGAAACATATACATTTTCAAAAGTTTTTTCAATCAATACTTGGAATAGAATGTGTTCTCACAATAGTTGTTTCTACTACTAAAAATAAATTATAGATTGAATGTGAAGAATCACATCTCTTTTTCAGATAATTTTCTTTGGGAGTAGAAAAACCAATGTTTAGAAACAAACCCATTTACCAAAAATATCTAAAAAGAAGAAAAGGAGTAACATGTGTTGGGTTTCTCCTGCGTGCAGTTCAGATGTAGGGCTAGATTCTTCGCTCACCATCTCTGTTCATCCTTGTAAGAAGACTCACCAGAGAAGCATCGCTGGCTCCATTTGACAGACTAAAGAGCTCAAGTCAAGAAAGTTAAAGTTCATTAAATCTAACCACGAAAGTATCTGGCTCAAAGGGGGTCTACAGTCTGATCTAAAGGCAGTGAATGTTTTTAACCTTTGCCTTTCAGTTTATATATGAGGATAATTCACTAAAATACCAAGCTATGAAGAAAAACTCCAAGAGAAACCATGCTTCAAGAGTTTCTGACATAGAATCGAACTCTGTGGATGCTGAAAAGGAAAAAAAAGAGTGTCAAAATAATTTTGTTGAACTGCTGCCTCCAGAAGTTACTTTTAAAATTTTCAGTCAGCTAGACATCCGGAGCTTGTGCAGGGCTTCAGCGACATGCAGGAGCTGGAATCATGCAATAAGACACAGCGACTCCTTGTGGAAACCTCACTGCCTGACTGTAAGAGCCGTATGTCAAAGAGAGATAGATGATGATCTGGAGAGTGGCTACCCCTGGAGGGTAAGTTTCACCTTTGCAATCTGAAGTCCTCTTGATAATACGGTGGTCTGTTTGAGCCACACTCTACCTTCTGGCTTGAAGGAGAGAGGATTTCATATACAGAATGACATACAGAGTGGGTTGGCTTTGGGAGTTAAAGTCCAATTATATTCTTTTCCTGCAAAAAGGAGATCTCCCATCTATCCTTCTGAATTTGGGGGGCATTTACCTCATAAACCACAATGGCTACATTTTACTCCACCTATCCAGAATCCCCAGCAAACTGTATTACTCACACTGTTCTGTACGTGCGAGCACACACATACATATATTAATAGATGTGTGTATCAATGTAAATACTTAATCTTTTCAGCCTTTCAATCAGCTTTCTAGCTTCAAACAAACTCACTCACCAACCACTGACTACATTCTTTAACAATGGTGGTAGTAGTAGTAATAGCGATAGTTGCTGACTCTTTGCCATGGACTGTAGCCCACCAGACTCCTCTCTACCTGGAATTCTCCAGGCAAGAATCCTGGAGTGGGTTGCCATTAACAATGGTGGTTTACTTCTTTCAGATCATACTACTGAGGAATTATCAGAAGAGTAAAGTGAAACATGAATGGCTAAGTGGCAGATACAGCAACATATGTTCTCCTATCAGCCTACCAGAAAAAATCATGTACCCAATGGATGCAGACACGTGGGGGGAAATTCTAGAAGCAGAACTGGAAAGATAAGCAGAAAACTCTCCTAACTTTGAGAGTTTAAAACTAAAATGACTCTTAGATTATAAAAAGTATGTCTCTAACCGTCCATTTTTTTGTTTGCCTTTTTACTATTTAACATTTAAAAGAAAACTAAATAGAAAATGTAAAAAATAAAACTCTGTTTTTATTTTGCACTTTAGGTAAAATAATGTTTTACCTACATGTTTCTGGTTTTACTGTAATGTGGAAAAATCATGAAATGGTATTTATATAAAAGTACTATACTGATAGGGTGATTTCAAAATGTATTATTTCATGTATTTGTGTTGATCTATTGCAGGACTTCAGTATTTTAATGATTAGAGAGTTTTATTAGTGTTCTCTGCTTAATGATAATTTGAAAATTCAAGATTTATGTGAAGGAACTGACTTAGAGATTTATTAAATAATAGACATAGGCTCATGGGAAAAAAATCCCTAGATGAAATTAATAGCAATATGTTTAAATGTATAATAAATGTATATTTTAATAACTTAAAATTTTCCATTTCAGTGGAATCAGATTGAATTGTCAAACACTGAAAACATTTTGGTTTAATTTTAAATGAGTCCAACCAGAGAACTAAAATTTGTGAGATTAAGTTCCCCACTACTTGCCTACAAACCTCGAATTACTCTCAGGGGCTGAAATGTATGGAAAGTGCCATCCGAAACTCCACACTGTTTTTCTTGGTAAAACTCATCTTCTTTCTGACATCTTGTAGCACCATCTAGTGTACTCCTTGTAGATAACCAAGAAAAAGGATGAGCTCCTTTTTGTTTTTCCACATTTAAAAGAAAGGAAAATATTATTTACAAAAAACCTATATACTTGAATTTGTTAGAGTTTATGGTTTTATAGGAACCTTCAACTTTTGTTCTCTTTTACTTAAAAGTAGATGATATATTATTTGCAGTACAACATTGATCCGCCTGAAACTGTGATCAGCACCATAAGTAACGTGACTACAAAATATTTTAGTATGAGATTTTCTTCTTATATTATGCTCTATCGCATGAAAAGTAAGAGTCCAGGAACTCAATTTAACAAGTCAAAAAGTATGAGGAATATGTCCCGCTCTATACAGATTCCCTTTGTTGAATCAAGTAGACGATGACTGGTTCAGTTCAGTTCCTTGCAGTTCAGTTGCTCAGTCGTGTCCGACTCTTTGCGACCCCATGGACTGCAGCATGCCAGGGTTATCTCCTACTGTCTTCTTGGGGTTGGAAGGGACCTTGAAGATCAGGCAGTCCAGTCTCTAGGATTATTCAGTAATCCCCCCTATAGGAATGTTCTTCTTTTCACTCACCATTAATTCTCTTCTTCGTAAATTCTTTTGTATAGTGTATCATCCTAACCTGGAAACCATTCCAAATATCTACCATTCTGCATTAAGTGACCATTTAAGGTTCTGTAGTTCTTTGTACATACCATTCTCAAAGTTGTCATACTACATTAAATTGTCTGTTTGATTTGTATATCTCCCCCGTTAGATTGTGAGCCTCTGAATGGCAGGGACCATTTATTTATTTTTGTGTTCTGAAACCTGGAACATATAGTAGATATTTCATAGAGTTTTTAAATTATTTTTATATTATTTATTATAATCCTACCCAGAATGTAAAATAAAAATAATTCAACATATTTTAGTAGATAATATTGTATTGAAATGCAATGTACAAACCCATAAGATATATGGGATGCTTAATATTAATGCTAATATATGAAGAATTATTCTTTTTCTCTTAAAAGCCGTAAGAGAAAAATAGGAAAGAAGAAATATTTTTTGAATAAACACTTGAAAATATACTTCACCCAAAAGTATCATTCATTTTTACTTATTGGATCACCCCAATCAGTTTTAAATATTGTTATATGAATAATCTTTGGTTTTTGTTTTATACCATTTTTATACCATTAAAATAAGTTATTACTGTGATTACAGTCTACACTGAAAGTAAAGTTTTAGAACTTAATGATAAATTTATGGAATGGGTTTAGAATGAATTGTACATTTATCAGATCAAGTCATTAGCATCTGAGAAGGTGTGTGGGTGGATTCAAATGAAAGGAGTGCTTTAACTCAGAGATAAAACAACATGTTATATATATATAGTCTGTAAAGAGGCAAGTTTATTAGGGAAGAGTATTAAGGAATTTCCAGTGATGCTTAATGTTTGATCAGTTCAAGATCTAGTTTTGTTTTTGTTGTTTATAGAAACCTTGTTTCAGTTGCTTCTAGTTTATAACTCAGTCTTCAGTTCAGTTCAGTTCAATCATTCAGTCATGTCCGACTCTTTGCAACCCCACAGATTGCAGCACACCAGGCCTCCCTGTCCATCATCAACTCCCAGAGTTTACTCAGACTCATGTCCATTGGGTCAGTGATGCCATCCAACCATTCAACCGTTGTCCCCTTCTCCTGCTGCCTTCAATCTTTCCCAGCGTCAGGGTCCTTTCCAATGAGTCAGTTCTTCACCATCTTGTGGCCAAAGTATTGGAGTTTCAGCTTCAAAAGTAGTCCCTGCAATGAACACCCAGGACTGATTTCCTTTAGGATGGACTGGTTGGTTCTCCTTGCTGTCCAAGGGGACTCTCAAGAGTCTTCTCCAATACCACAGTTCAAAAGCATCAATTCTGTGGCAGTCAGCTTTCTTTATAGTCCAACTCTCACATCCATACATGACTACTGGAAAAACCATACCTTTGACTAGATAGACCTTTGTTGGCAAAGTAACGTCTCTGCTTTTTAATATGCTGTCTAGGTTGCTCATAACTTTTCTTCCAAGGAGCAAGCGTCCTTTAATTTCATGGCTGCAGTCACCATCTACAGTGATTTTGGAGACCAAAAAAATAAGTCACTGTTTCCATTGCTTCCCCATCTATTTGCCATGAAGTGATGGAACTGGATGCCATGATCTTAGTTTTCTGAATGTTGAGTTTTAAGCCAACTTTTTCACTCTCCTCTTTCACTTTCATCAAGAGGCTCTTTAGTTCTTCTTCACTTTCTGCCATAAGGGTGGTGTCATCTGCATGTCTTAGGTTATTGATATTTCTCCCAGCAATCTTGATTCCAACTTGTGTTTCTTCCAGCCCAGCGTTTCTCATGATGTACTCTGCATAGAAGTTAAATAAGCAGGGTAACAATATACAGCCTTGACGGACTCCTTTTCCTATTTGGAACCAGTCTGTTGTTCCATGTCCAGTTCTAACTGCTGCTTCCTGACCTGCATATAGGTTTCTCAAGAGGCAGGTCAGGTGGTCTGGTATTCCCATCTCTTTCAGAATTTTCCAGTTTGTTGTGATCCACACAGTCAAAGGCTTTGGCATAGTCACTAAAGCAGAAATAGATGTTTTTCTGGAACTCTCTTGCTTTTTCCATGATCCAGCGGATGTTGGCAATTTGATCTCTGGTTCCTCTGCCTTTTCTAAAACCAGCTTGAACATCTGGAACTCTATGCTAAATGCTTTGTAAGACAATATCTTACTTCATCTTCACAATTAGACTTTTAAAGACCATAGGAAAGCATCACCAAATTCTTTGCCAGGCAGTCTAAAACATCAAAAGAAAATGTAAACCTGCTATTTACACCCAAATCTCTCCAACTTCAGAGATCAAGCTTTTAACCCCTATGGTGGTGGTAATCGCTATGTCGTGTCCTGCTTTTGTGACCCCATGGACTGTAGCTTGCCAGGTTCCTCTGTCCATGGGATTTTCCAGGCAAGAATACTGGAGTGGGTTGCCACTTCCTTCTCCTTTAACCCTATACAGTATCTTTTGTAAGTTCAACACTTTGTTCTTACATTGAGACAACATGACAGGCTAAGTCTAGCAAATAACATCTCCCATTACAAATATATAGAGGTTCTATATGAAATTAATTTTAAATAGAGTACTTACATTTCTGCTAATGGCAGAATGGATAATTCTGACAAGATTTCCTACTTAGGACAATTTGAAAACCAGATTGGGGTGGGGGTTAATCTATTTGAAGGCATCCCAGAGCTAATAAGATAGTAAAGAGATATTGGACCAGTTTCTGGAGAAAGAAAGAAAATCAAAGAGGTAAGCCAATAATTGAGGTTAATCTTGCCATGAAAACATTTGCCAATTTCTGCAGGGACAGCTGAAAGATTTAATAGATTTTGAAAGCCTGCAAGACTACAAGGACAATGAGTGGAATCTAGAACTCACTAAGAAAAGGAGAACCAGTAACCCCTGTCCTTAGTAATCTACTTTCTTATGGTTTGGGACCCAGAAGGACAGCACCCTAGGAAAGGAAGTGACCTGGAAGTACATAGGACCTCACAGAAAAACCATGCACCTTCAAAACATCTCAGCCTCTGAAACTGGAATGACAGGATCCCAGAAGAAGAGTGCCCTAGACACCCTGGCAAAGAAAAGTTCTTCTTGGAGAAAGATATCAACATTATCAACATTTTAGGCTTTATATTATCTCTAAGAGCATTGTAAAATATCGATGTTAATGTGTATACACACACATACAAGAGGAGACATTGTAAAGAATAAAACCAATATCATTGTTGAAAAACACAACAGAAAAGATCCACAGTTGTAGTTATCAGATGAAGTCTCCAAAATAACAAAGCTTGAGATAATTAGTGACATAAAATGCATGTTGAGAAATTCAGCAGAGAAATGAAAATTATATTTTAAAAAAAGCCAAGTGGGAGTTTTACAGCTAAAAAATAAAATGACATGTTAAGAAAGCAATAGATTGGTTTAGCAGAAGATTAAACACAGCTGAAGAGAGGAGAAAGTATGAATGAATCTGAAGATATATCCAAAATGATGCAAAGAGTGAAAAAGGATGAAAAATACGGAAAAGGGAATAGTGGGAAAACATTTATAATGAAGTGAGAAACTCTATACTTGTCCAAAAAGACAAGGAAGTTTAGAATGAGGTAAAAATAATTGTAAAACAATGATAGCTAAGAACTGATCAAAGATCTTAAGTCACAGATTCAGGAAGCCATGCAATCTGCAAACATGCTATACAAAAGATATACTTACTAAGCTAAAGCTGCTAAAAGGTGAAGGCAGAAAAAAAATGAAAGCAGTCAAAGAAAAAGGACAAACTACCACTGGATGAACAATAATTGGATGATTTCTTCTTAACAAGAACAAAGGAATGTTATCTTAAGAAAAAGGATCCAAAAGAAAAATACCAATTCAGAATTACATTCCCAGAGGAAATATGTTTCAAGAAAGAAAAGTAAAGCGAAGACATGCTCAGGAAAAGAAAAACTGAGAGAGTTCTTTAGGAATGGACTTGAACTAAAACCATATACTGAAAAAGTAAAATGAATGTGTTCCCAGATTTCATCTGGTTGGAGTATAGGAAAGAATAGAAATCAAGAAAAGTATAAATATGTGAACAAATCTCAATGAATACCAAGTATAAGGCAATAATAAAATCTGCAGTGGAAAAACAAAGATGTTAGATTGAATTTTTAAACTATGTTATCAAACTGAACTTGAACCTGCTTGCCTGATGCACAGCAAAGCCAACTTACTGATACCAAGTTGTGGTGAAGGTATACACAGCAAAGAAGCATGGCAGCTCTGCTCAAAAGGCCAGAACTCCCTGATGGCTTTCCTCCCTGATATTCCAGGAATCATTTTTAAAGACACTATTTGGGGATGAGGGTTGCAAGATGAGTGAGTTTCATCTGACTGGTGAGGTAAGGTGGTGAGGTAACAGAGTGGTTTTCAGAAATCTTAATCACAAGCCTTCTGGGTCCAACCAGTCTGTGGGGCTAGTGCTTATGCTCAACATGTAGTCCCCAAACTCCATCTGAGTGAGGGAGAGGAGTCTTAATTCTTGAAGAACGACTTAAAGATATCCATATCCATCAGACTGTATATCCTTTGAGCAGGAACTCAGGCTCTGTTTTATTGCTGAATTGTTGTCATTGCTTTTCTTAACTTCTGCTTTTCTTTGTTTCTGCATTCCCTCACTTCCCCAATTAGTAACTGCTCGTGTGCCTGCTCTTTGAAACTCAGGGAAAAGAGTAAACTAGGAAAGAGAATAGCAAACTCTTTTGCTACAAACAAGAAACAGGGGGCACAGAGGGGATTTTACCCAGGAGGGCCCCAAAGCGTTCTGCTCAGTTTCAATCCCCCTTTTCTTTTATTTGATACTCCTTGATCTTGAGAGAAACGTGTGGGACAAGAAAGGGGATAAAGTTTTGAATAAAGAGGTTAATCACAAACTCAGCAGAGGAACTCAGTTTTAGGGAGACTTGGTTTCAGCTATATGCATTTTAGAAGAGATACATCAAAACTTAAGGGTACTGCTGCTGCTGCAAAGTCACTTCAGTCGTGTCCGACTCTGTGCGACCCCCTAGACAGCAGCCCACCAGGCCCCTCGTCCCTGGGATTCTCCAGGCAAGAACACTGGAGTGGGTTGCCATTTCCTTCTCCAAATGCATGAAAGTGAAAAGTGAAAGTGAAGTCGCTCAGTCGTGTCCGACTCTTAGTGATCCCATGGACTGCAGCCTACCAGGCTCCTCCATCCATGGGATTTTCAAGGCAAGAGTACTGGAGTGGGGTGCCATTGCCTTCTCCGATAAAGTAAAAGGATGGAAAACTATATGGTATATAAAGACAAACAAAAGAAAAATTGATGTATCTAACTTATATCAGACAAATTAAATTTTTAAGGAAAAATATATAACCAGAGTATTTTTTACAAAACTATTCAATTATAAAAAAGATTAAATTTTTTATATTTTGTGAATTTAATAGTACAGCATAAAAACATACAAATAAAAAATTATAAGAACAAGTAGAGAAATCAATAATCACAGTAGATTTTTATCACACCTCTGTCAGCAACTGATAGGGAAAATAAGACCCCCAAAAATGCAATGAGGATATATAAAAGCAATGCTACTGCCTCAAATAAGTAGAAAAAAACAGAAAACATCAATAGAAAGGCATTGGAAAGCTGCCAAAGCAATCAGAGCTACAGGGCCAAGATTCTGGAGAAGGATGGACCTGGAGAGTAAGTTGATATTCTGCTACTTTCTTTTTCCTGAAAACACTTGGCAATTCCAAGTGTAATGCAAAAAATAAGAATCTGGCTTTTGTTAAGATAGAGGGCCGTGGTGGGGGAAGCAGGGATTCTAACAAATCTGTGGGTGGTCTCAAGAGTGCTGGAGAGACAAAACTGGAGACTTGAAGGCTCAACAAGAAGGTGGAGAGTTAAGTTTTAAGACATTTGCCAAATTCTGAAGCCCTGCAGAATTGGAGACTAAGAAGCTAGACAGAGAGCCTCTGAAAAACAGTGGAGCTTTCACATGGTCTCACTCTGCTGATGAGATACTAATTAGAACTGAGGCTCCACCTGGGCCCAGGTGTACATCCAAGTTCTTAATTTAAACCCCTGGAGGGCCCCACAAACTAGTCTGCAGCCTCAATTCAGTTAAATCTCTAATTTGATTAAGATAAGCAAACCCCTGGATCTAGCAGAAGACACTTCCTCTCTAGAGCAAGATAAAGTCACTTAGAGCCAGATACAATGTCTGCATCCAATAGATAACATACTAGAAGACAGAACTAAATGATGGAAATTCAAGAAAAAGGACCCAAGTCACAGGGAGTTAGTGTAGTTTGTGGACAAAAACCTCACAATATAGTAACCATGTTTATGTGTACTATGTGCTTAGTTGCTCAGTCATGTCTGACTCTTTGCAGCTCCATGGACTGTAGCCCACCAGGCTCCTCTGTCCATAGGGATTCTCCAGGCAAGAATACTGGAATAGGTTACCTCGCCCTCCTCCAAGCAATCTTCCCAACCCAGGAGTGAACCAGGGTCTCCTGCATTGCAGGCAATTCTTTACCAACTGAGACACCAGGGACATCCAGGTAAATGGGAGACAAAATGAAGAAAGGAGATAATGATGAAGAATTTTCCCAGAAAATTCTATAATTTAAAAAGAACTAAATGCAAATTCTAAAACTGAAAATTACAACAGAAATGAAAACTCAATACATTGGTTTAATGGCAGGTTAGAACACCGCAGAAAGAGACATTTGTGAACTGGGAAATAGAACAATAGAAAAATGATTTGAGCCAAAGCACAGAGAGAAAAAATGTTTTCAGAAAAGGATTTGGAAATTATGAGCCAGAATACAAAAGTTTAATATGTTTATAATAGGACTTCCAGAAGGGATGGAGAGAGAAAAGTAACGCCCAAACTTCCTCAGCCCAGGCAGGAGACCACTGAAAAGGTTCCCATGCTATAGAAGCAGTTGAAAAACCAGGCAAAAGAACCCCCAAAGAGAACCCTGCAATTGGCAACCAAAACCAGAAGCCAAATAGCGGGTGCCACAGAGTCCTTATAGCAACATTACTGCAGTAAGATGCGCGGTGAGCCGGAGGCAGCAACGGGAGGACCCCACGCCCTGAGCCCTGACCGTTCCAACAGAAGAGACAAATTATAGGGACAAAGGATACCGTATGAAGAAAAGCTGTCACTCAAGCTTCCTGCTCTACCCGGTTGCCAAGAAAGGGTAAGGAGAAAGGAAAAAGAGGAACTCCAAATAGGATTGCCAGATTTAGCAAATAAAAACTTAAGTTGCCCAATTACATTTGATTTTTTGATAAACAGCGAATCATTTTAGTATAAGCATATCCCAGATATCAAAAAGGATATACTAAAACAGAAATTTTTCATTTTTTGAGTCTGAAAACCAAGTTTAACCAGACATCTGTTTCTTCCCTAGCAATCCTAACCCTGAAAGATGGAATAAAGGGCTGAGTTTGAATTAACCAGGAAATGACTGGAGAATACCAAGGTTGAGTCTCATGGTGTGTCCCATCTCCACTGCCAACTCCACACCCCTCACTGAACACAAAATGGTTGCTGACTGAGAGTGACACCGTAAGGTAACCCAGCCTGTCCTCAGGCCTCCTTGGCCTAAATACCCTCAGCATGCCCCTTTCCACTCCGCTCTGGCTGCCTTGTGCTGTTATAAAAAGTCCTCCCATAGAATGTTATATGATGTCCTTCTCCCATAGAACATTCCCATAGAATGTTCTACCCTCTCCCATAGAATGTTATAAGATGTCCTTCTCCCATAGAACATTCCCATACAATGTTCTACCATGAAGCCCCTCAAATGTGTCTGGGGACTTCTACCCTCCAGAGGGTAGGAGAAGGGTGCTCAGAGGCACCCCCTATAGACTTCCCTTAGACTTCTCTGACTTTCTTTCTTCTGTTAGGGGAACCACGGCCAGAAACAGCCCACCCTGGCCAAGCACCATAGGAACCATTTGCCTGAGTGGTTTTAGGATAAGAGGTCTTGGTAAGGAACATGGAACTAACAAGCCACTATCAATCAGAAGGACTCAGGAATGATCAAAAGCAAAGAGGAAATGCCAGCCCATATGTCCTACCAACCTCCCAGAATCCTATTTGTTGGAATCCACCCTGGCTGAGCAATGAGCTCACCACTAGGGAAGACCCTGAGTCAGGATGGATTGGCCAGGGACAACTCGGAAACTAACCCCATCACCATAAAACTGAGACTGCGAGTCACATGGCAGAGCAGTTCTCCTGGGTTCCCTTGACCTCCCCCTCTCCCCGCAGGCACCCCTTCCCAGTGAAGTCTCTTGCTTGGTCAGCATTACTCTGCGGCCCTAGAGGAGGTCCCCCTTCTTGCAACATTTCCACCAGCTGGCAAACACCTCAATCACTTTTTAAATAGGAATGCTGAACTTTAGTTGTATCTTATATCCTTCCTATTTTATGATAGTTCAGTTAATAAACAATGTTTTCGATTTATTTAAAGTAATCTTTTGGAATTCAGACGACCCTTTTCTCCAGTACCTGGATCTTTGCATTCAAAGCCGGATTATGAAATCTTTCATTTCTTCTGTGATTTTTTTTCCTTTATTCTTTTAGTCTTTTGAAATTCAAAACAGCTCTGACTTTTTTATTCTTAGTCATATGTTCCATCCTTCCTACAAAGACTTGGACACCTGCCTTCACAGGTGGAGAAGGCAGAGAACAAGACTTACTGGGAATGGAAAGTACAGTGGGAAGTGATACCAAAAAATCAACTCAGTCTATTGTTACTTTTCATGATGAAACAATTCGGGAAAAGAAGGAACAGTGAGAACAGCAGAGACTGAGATGAGCCCGAAGAACGTAAAAGTACAAATGAAGGGTGCAAGTCAGGTCTGGTTAGAGCTCAGCATTTTTACAGTCAGCTCTGCTAAAAATAACACCCCCTCTTTTGTAGACCCATTTCACACTTTCCAACACCTTCCTAGTGCCTGACATCTGGGCAGAATGGATGATAAAATAAGATAAAACTAGAGGTTTGCAAACCACACCAATTATGCTGTTACCATAAACATTAACCTGGCAAGGAAAAAATTTTAAATAACTGTTTTCTAAGGTCTATTTTTTAGCTATGGGTCTCTGAGCCCAGTAAGGAAGAAATTCACTGCTGGTTTCCCAATTTGCTTGTTTTGATTTAGTTTTAAAAAGACAAAATCATCTACTTGATGCCCAGTGAAAACCTGGGAGAAAATATATACATTATAAAAGAAGCTTTATAAAAGTCATGCTTGATAATTTTCTCAACTTAAAAGACACTTGCTCCTTGGGAGAAAAGCTATGACAAATGTAGACAACATATGAAAAAGCAGAGACATTACTTTGCCAACAAAGGTCTGTATAGTCAAAGCTATGGTTTTCCCAGTAGTCATGTATGGATGTGAGAGTTGGACCATAAAAAACGCTGAGCACCAAAGAACTGGTACTTTTGAACTGTGGTGTTGGAGAAGACCCTTGAGAGTCCCTTGGACTGCAAGGTGATCAAATCTGTCAATCCTAAAGGAAATCAATCCTGAATATCCGTTGGAAGGACTAATGCTGAAACCAAAGCTCCAGTACTTTGTCTACCTGATGCAAAGAGCCGATTCTTTAGAAAAGACCCTGATGCTGGGAAAGACTGAAGGCAGGAGGAGAAGGGGGTGACAGAGGATGCCCCAGACTTAGAGCCCCATTTATATGATCCCCTCAGACTCTCCACGGTGGGGGCACAGTTCTTTAAGGCACCAGACTGTTGTGTTCTCCCCTCACCTGGATGAGGATTAAAGCCATCTTTCTATTTTCTGCAAACTCTGTCTCATATTTTTTATTCGGCCTGAGTGGGCAGAGAAAGCCAAGATTTTGGCAATTCAGCTTCTTTTTTTCTTTCCTAGACTTCTTTTATTATACAATTTACCTTTTCCCTAAATGTTTCGCTTAAAAATTTTCAAACATACAGAAATTTTCATTCCAATCCCGAAGAAGGCAATGCCAAAGAAAGCTCAAACTACTGCACAATTGCACTCATCTCACACACTGGTAAAGTAATATTCAAAATTCGCCAAGCCAGGTGTCAACAGTATGTGAACCATGAACTTCCAGATGTTCAAGCTGGATTTAGGAAAGGCAGAGGAACCAGAGATCAAATTGCCAACACCCATTGGATCATCAAAAGAGCAAGTGAATTTAAGAAAAAATATCTACTTCTGCTCTATTGACTACGCCAAAGCCTTCGTGTGGACCACAACAAACTGTGGAAAATTCTTAAAGAGATGGGAATACCAGACCACCTGACCCGCCTCCTGAGAAATTTGTATGCAGACCAGGAAGCAACAGTTAGAACTGGACATGGAACAACAGACTGGTTCCAAATAAGAAAAGCGGTATGTCAAGGCTGTATATTGTCACCCTGCTTATTTGCCAGGAGAAATATCAATAACCTCAGATATGCAGATGACACTGTCCTTATGGCAGAAAGTGAAGAACTAAACAGCCTCTTGATGAAAGTGAAAGAAGAGAGTGAAAAGTTGGCTTAAAATCCAACATTCAGAAAACTAAGATCATGGCATCCCGTCCCATCACTTCATGGCAAATAGATGGGGAAAGAGTGGAAACAGTGGCAGACTTTATTTTGGGGGGCTCCAAAATCACTGCAGATGGTGACTGCAGCCATGAAATCAAAAGACGCTTGCTCCTTGGAAGAAAAGTTATGACCAACCTAGACAGCATATTGAAAAGCAGAGACATTACTTTGCCAAAAAGGTCCAACTAGTCAAAGGTATGGTTTTTCCAGTAGTCATGCATGGATGTGAGAGTTGGACTCTAAAGAAAGCTGAGTGCCAAAGAATTGATGCTTTTGAACTGTGGTGTTGGAGGAGACTCTTGAGAGTCCCTTGGACTGCAAAGAGATCCAACCAGTCCATCCTAAAGGAAATCAGCCCTGAATACTCATTGGAAGGACTGATGCTGAACCTGAAACTCCAATACTTTGGCCACCTGATGTAAAGAGCTGACTCATTTGAAAAGACCCTGATGCTGGGAAAGATTGAAGGCAGGAGAAGAAGGGGATGATAGAGGTCAAGATGGTTGGATGGCATCACTGACCCAATGGACATGAGTTTAAGTAAACTCTGGGAGTTGGTGATGGACAGGGAGGTCTAGTATGCTGCAGTCTATGGGGTCACAGAGTCAGACACTACTGAGCGACTGAACTCAACTGAACTGAACTGACATAGAAATTTGAAAGAATAGCATAATGATACAATCACCTAGAATACCCAATTGTTAACTTTAGCCACATTTGCTTTATCTATATCAGGTTTCTAAACCTTGGCACTGTTGACATTATGGGTTGTTTAGGGGCTGTCCTATACTTTGTATGCTGTTTAACAGTATCCCTGTTCTCTACTCATTAAATTTCTAGAGCATCCCATTCCCAAGTAGTGACACAGAAATATCTCCAATCATTGCCGAATGTCCCTGAATCAGAACTGGTCTCTAGTAAAAGCACACATCACTTCCATTGAGCTGAAATATTTGAAAGTAGATTTTCAGGCCTCATATCTTACCCATAAATACTGGAGAATATTTTTTCCTCAGGACACATAAATATACCCTCCTTTATAACCACAACCCCATAATCACATTCAAGAAATTTAGCTTTTGTACAATAATATACGTTTTCTCTGCAAGATGTTATTGAAAAACATGAATATATCATCTAATACCCAGCTCAGTTCCAAGTTTCACTCAGTTGATCACTGAAAAGTATGATTTCATGCTTTTGAATGCTTGCCAATCTGTCAGTAAGAAATGATATCTTCATGTGGCTTTTTGAAATGATTTATTATGAACATTTTCAAACATACAACAAGGTTGAAAGAACTTCCTCATTGTAGATTTGATTTGCATTTCTTATCTCATAAATAAAGTTCATATGTTTAGAGGAGCTTGTATTTTTGGTGCTTATAAATCTTTGCTTTTCTTGGTGTTTGAGTGCTTTGTAAATACGGAAATTAGTTCTTTATCTACAGTATATGTTGCAATTACATTTTTCCCTGTTTGTCACTTGTCTTTTGATTTTGCTTATAGTCACTTTTCACAAAATTTCTTTTTATTAGCATAGTCAGCTTTGTTGATGTTTTCCACTATTGCATCTGGATGATGAGCATGTTTTAAAAGATTTTCTCCACAGCAAGACTATGAATAAATTAACTTGGGGTTTTTTTTCCTAGTACATTTTTGGCTCATTTTTCCATTTGGAAATTTTCCTGAAATGTGAAGTATGTTATGGATCCAAAGAAAATTTTTTTTCAAACAGCTGTGCAGTAGTCCTAACACCATTTTTTAACAAGTCTGTCTTTAACCTCGTGGTTTGAGATGCCACTTTACTCATTAGTAAAGTTAACTTAGTTCTGTTTCTGAATTTTCAGTTATGTTCCAGATCTACCCATTTTCATGCCACACTATTTTAGTTATAGAAGATTTAGAGTGTATTTGTACTTAACAAGGTTGTGTTTGTGTGTGTGTGTGTGTCTGTGCCTGTGTGTGTGTATGCTCAGTTGTGTTCAACTTTTTGCAACCCCATGAACTGTAGCCCCCTAGGCTCTACTGTCCATGGGATTTTCCGGACAAGAATACTGGAGTGGGTTGCCATTTCCTTCTCCAGGGGATCTTCCCAAGCCAGGGATCAAACCCAAGGCTCCTGTGTCTCCTGCATTGGCAGGAAGATTCTTTACCAACTGTACCACCTGGGAAGCCCACTTAATAAGGTTATCTCTCCTCACTGATTCTTCCCCACCCCCCAGGTTCCCACATATGCATGTGTGTTCACTTTCCATGCAAACTGCCACACGGCCCAGCAATCCCACCGCTAGGCATGCACACTGAGGAAACCTGAACTGAAAGAGACATGTGTGTCCCAGTGTTCATCGCAGCACTGTTTACAATAGCCAGGACATGGAAGCAACCTAGATGCCCATCAACAGATGAATGGATAAGAAAGCTGTGGTACATATACACAATGGAGTATTACTCAGCTATTAAAAATAATGCATTTGAATTAGTTCTAATGAGGTGGATGAAACTGGAGCCTGTTATATAGAGTGAAGTAAGTCAGAAAGAAAAACACCAATACAATATACTAACACATATATATGGAATTTAGAAAGATGATAATGATAACCCTATATGCCAGACACCAAAAAAAACGCAGATGTATAGAACAGTCTTTTGGACTCTGTAGGAGAAGGTGAGGGTGGGATGATTTGAGAGAATAGCATTGAAAAATGTATATTATCATACGTGAAACAGATTGCCAGTCCAGGTTTGATGCATGAGACAGGGTGCTCAGGGCTGGTGCACTGAAATGACCCTGAGGGATGGGATGGGGAGCGAGGTGGGAGGGGGGTTCAGGATGGGGAACACATGTTATACCCATGGCTGATTCATGTCAATGTATAGCAAAAACCACTACAATATTGTAATTAGCCTCCAACTAAAGTAAATTAATTTTAAAAATAAAATAAAATAAATTCGTCTAATTTCAAGAAAAATACTTGTTGAAATTTTATGGAAATAGTGTTAAATTAGGGATATGTTACATCTTTATGATATCAAGTTATCTTATCCAAGATCAAGGCCTTTATCTTTCAGGGATGTTTTACGCAAGGTAAGGAGCAGAGGCTGTGCTTTGCTGGAGCAGCCGTGAAGAGATACCCCACGTCTAAGGTAAGAGAAACCCAAGTAAGATGATAGATGTTGCAAGAGGGCATCAGAGGGCAGACACACTGAAACCATACTCACAGAAATCTAGTCAATCTAATCACACTAGGACCACAGCCTTGTCTAACTCAATGAAACTAAACCATGCCCACAGGGCAACCCAAGACAGGTGGGTCATGGTGGAGAGGTCTGACAGATTGTGGTCCACTGGAGAAGGGAATGGCAAACCACTTCAGTATTCTTGCCTTGAGAACCCCATGAACAGTATGAAAAGGCAAAATGATACGATACTGAAAGAGGTACTCCCCAGGTCAGTAGGTGCCCAATATGCTACTGGAGGTCAGTGGAGAAATAACTCCAGAGAGAATGAAGGGTTGGAGCCAAGGCAAAAACAATACCCAGCTGTGGGTGTGACTGGTGATACAAGCAAGGTCCGATGCTGTAAAGAGTAATATTGCATAGGAACCTGGAATGTCAGGTCCATAAATCAAGGCAAATTGGAAGTGGTCAAACAGGAGATGGCAAGAGTGAACGTCGACATTCTAGGAATCAGTGAACTAAAATGGACTGGAATGGACTCAGATGACCATTATATCTACTACTGCAGGCAGGAATCCCTCAGAAGAAATGGAGTAGCCATCATGGTCAACAGAAGAGTTGGAAATGCAGTACTTGGATGCAATCTCAAAAACGACAGAATGATCTCTGTTCGTTTCCAAGGCAAGCCATTCAATATCACAGTAATCCAAGTCTATGCCCCAGCCAGTAATGCTGAAGAAGCTGAAGTTGAACAGTTCTATGAAGACCTACAAGACCTTTTAGAACTAACACCCCAAAAAGATGTCCTTTTCATTATAGGGGACTGGAATGCAAAAGTAGGAAGTCAAGAAACACCTGGAGTAACAGGCAAATTTGGCCTTGGAATACGGAATGAAGCAGGGCAAAGATTAATAGAGTTTTGCCAAGAAAATGCACTGGTCATAGCAAACACCCTCTTCCAACAACACAAGAGAAGACTCTACACATGGACATCACCAGGTGGTCAACACTGAAATCAGATTGATTATATTCTTTGCAGTCAAAGATGGAGAAGCTCTATACAGTCAACAAAAACAAGACCAGGAGCTGACTATGGCTCAGATCATGAACTCCTTATTACCAAATTCAGACTTAAATTGAAGAAAGTAGGGAAAACCACTAGACCATTCAGGTGTGACCTAAATCAAATTCCTTATGATTATACAGTGGAAGTGAGAAATAGATTTAAGGACCTAGATCTGATAGATAGAGTGCCTGATGAACTATGGAATGAGGTTCGTGACATTGTACAGGAGACAGGGATCAAGACCATCCCCATGGAAAAGAAATGCAAAAAAAGCAAAACGGCTGTCTGGGGAGGCCTTACAAATAACTGTGAAAAGAAGAGAGGTGAAAAGCAAAGGAGAAAAGGAAAGATAGAAGCATCTGAATGCAGAGTTCCAAAGAATAGCAAGAAGAGATAAGAAAGCCTTCTTCAGCGATGAGTGCAAAGAAATAGAGGAAAATAATAGAATGGGAAAGACTAGAGACCTCTTCAAGAAAATTAGAGATACCAAGGGAACACTTCATGCAAAGATGGGCTTGATAAAGGACAGAAATGGTATGGGCCTAACAGAAACAGAAGATATTAAGAAGAGATGGCAAGAATACACAGAAGGACTGTACAAAAAGGATCTTCATGACCCGGATAATCACAATGGTGTGATCACTCATCTTGAGCCAGACATCCTGGAATGTGAAGTCAAGTGGGTCTTAGAAAGCATCACTACAAACAAATCTAGTGGAGGTGATGGAATTCCAGTTGAGCTATTTCAAATCCTGAAAGATGATGCTGTGACAGTGCTGCACTCAATATGCCAGCAAATTTGGAAAACTCAGCAGTGGCCACAGGACTGGAAAAAGTCAGTTTTCATTCCAATCCCAAAGAAAGGCAATGCCAATGAATGCTCAAACTACCACACAATTGCACTCATCTCACACACTAGTAAAGTAATGCTCAAAATTCTCCAAGCCAGACTTCAGTAATACTTGAACCGTGAACTTCCTGATGTTCAAGCTGGTTTTAGAAAAGGCAGAGGAACAAGAGATCAGATTGCCAACATCTGCTGGATCATGGAAAAAGCAAGAGAGTTCCAGAAAAACATCTATTTCTGCTTTATTGACTATGCCAAAGCCTTTGACTGTGTGGATCACAATAAACTGTGGAAAATTCTGAAAGAGATGGGAATACCAGACCACCTGATCTGCCTCTTGAGAAATCTGTATGCAGGCCAGGAAGCAACAGTTAGAACTGGACATGGAACAACAGGCTGGTTCCAAATAGGAAAAGGAGTACATCAAGGCTGTATATTGTCCCCCTGCTTATTTAACTTATATGCAGAATACATCATGAGAAACGCTGGACCGGAAGAAACACAAGCTGGAATCAAGATTGCCGGGAGAGATATCAATAACCTCAGATATGCAGATGACACCACCCTTAGGGCGGAAAGTGAAGAGGAGCTAAAAAGCCTCTTGATGAAAGTGAAAGAGGAGAGTGAAAAAGTTGGCTTAAAGCTCAACATTCAGAAAACGAAGATCATGGCATCCAGTCCCATCACTTCATGGGAAATAGATGGAGAAACAGTGGAAACAGTGTCAGACTTTATTTTGGGGGGCTCCAAAATCACTGCAGATGGTGACTGCAGCCATGAAATTAAAAGACGCTTACTCCTTGGAAGAAAAGTTATGACCGACCTAGATAGCATATTCAAAAGCAGAGACATTACTTTGCCGACTAAGGTCCGTCTAGTCAAGGCTATGGTTTTTCCAGTGGTCATGTAGTTGGACTGTGAAGAAGGCTGAGCACCAAAGAATTGATGGTTTTGAACTGTGGTGTTGGAGAAGACTCTTGAGAGTCCCTTGGACTGCAAGAAGATCCAACCAGTCCATTCTGAAGGAGATCAGTCCTAGGTGTTCTTTGGAAGGAATGATGCTAAAGCTGAAGCTCCAGTACTTTGGCCACCTGATGCGAAGAGTTGACTCATTGGAAAAGACTTTGATGCTGGGAGGGATTGGGGGCAGGAGGAGAAGGGGACGACCGAGGATGAGATGGCTGGATGGCATCACTGACTCGACGGATGCGAGTCTGAGTGAACTCCGGGAGATGGTGATGGACAGGGAAGCCTGGCGTGCTGCAATTCATGGGGTCGCAAAGAGTCGGACACGACTGAGCGACTGAAATGAACTGAACTGAACTGGGTTTTGAACATTTGCTTTATTTTTCAAGTATTTTTATCTTTTATGCTGTTATTGCAAATGTGATTTTCTCTTCCTTTATCTTCTAATTGGTTACAATTATAAACACACACACTATTAATTTGTCTATGTTAGTTTTGTAGCCTGTTACCTTACTGAAGTCCTTTGTTCATGTCAGTGTTATCACTGACTCTATTGGGTTTTCCAAATGTATTATCATACCACTTGCAAATGGAATTTTTCTTTTTTTCCAATGTTTATATTTTTTCCTTGAATGAGTATACTGACTAATGCATCCAGTATGTTGTTAACCAGTGGACATCTTTGCTTTGTTCCTTACCTTAGTGGAAATGCTTCTAGAATTTCTCCATCATAACATTCCCTCACTCTATCATATATATATGATATATGAATATATCCTACATATAAAATATATGTGCATAATCATGTTAGGGGAATAGCCATTCATTTATATTTTATCTAATGCATATGTATTTTATTAAAGGATATTTTATTATCTAATGCATCTGTATTTTATTAAAGGGCTCTTTGGCATCAATAATTTAAGTTAAGCATTTCTCATTGACAATTTTTAAGAACTTTACAAATAACATGTTACTATTCTAAATTCTTTAAGAATAGCTTCCGAGGCTGGCATAACACATATATGTTTTCTCAAATCCAGAAAATCAACAATACTGAAGATCATATGTTACAATTTTAAAAAGCTTGATGAACAAGCTGGTCTTCTTCAAAAGGGTCTTATGATATTATCTTTCATTTATTAAGTACCTTTTATGTGGCAATCTACTCATAAAGCAGTCTTGAAAAGTAGTTTCTTTAATATCGCTATTTTAAAGATGCAAAAATTAAGGCTCATAAAAGCAAAGTAACTTGAATAATATCAAACAGCTTTTACACGGAGAGAGATCCTGACCCCAGGTCTGACTCAAAACTGTTTCTGCCACACCATCCTTGAGACCTGGTAATAGCTAACTGCTGTCAGCAGAGGGAGCAATGTTCCCATTGAAACAGAGCAGGAGCGAGCCTGCAGAGTTCATTTCAACTGTGTTTGCTGATTGGAAATTTTCAGATGTTGAACTTTGTTCAAACTCATTTAGTTGCAAATGACAGAACTGAAACTAATGTTGCCCATCTCAGGTAAGAGGGATGGGCTGAGACTGCAGTGAGACTTTCCTGGAAGAGAACATTTGCCCATCCAAAAATGAGGGACTCTACAGCTAGAAAGTTACAATGTCAGGAAATAAAATACTCCAATGAAGAGAATTCTCATCCACACCACCCTCCGTCCACACCACCCTCCAGTCCCGGCCTGACCATCCAAGAGCTGGATTTAAGGGTTGGATCCAAGGTTGGAGATTAAGGTAGAAACCCTTAATTAAGGCACAGTTAAGAACATCTGAATTTTTTTTCCCCCCTTTGGTCAAGGAAAAAAAAGTCCAAGTCATTATTCTGTGCAGATGTTTTTCCAAAGGGGTATCATTTCATTTTCCATGAGTTTGTTCTCCAAATCTCCAGCTCAATGCCTCCACTGATTCTGTAGCTCTTTAAGGTTGAGCTGTAATTGTGAGCGTATTCTTGTATCATTACTGAAGTAATGAATGCAAGTTCTGAGTTTGTTGGTTCCAAGAGCTTAGAATTAGACATTTATGGTTTAACTGTCTTAAGGTGTAAAGAAACTTCTCACACTTTTACTAACATTATGAATAAATCCCACTCCTATATATAAAAAGACTATAAAAGGGATTTACCCAGAGGTCAAGACACTTCTAGAATCATATATTTTATTCTTTCCCTTTGAAACTCATTTAGGCAGGAAGATTGATCCAGGAACCTTAAGGAATTGAGCAAGCCAATAAGAATTCACATGCAAGATTTCATTTCATTTGAAAACACGCCTGTCACATGTAAGTTTTGAAATTCATCTCCTGAGTTACATACTTTGTTATATAAGAAATAGCCACATCTCAAAAGGGAAAGCAAAGTGTGCCCAAGTATGATGTAGAATTTTGTCTCAATATGACTTAGCTTTGACTCAATATGACTGCTTTCCTGACTTTGTCTAAAGCACAGTATATTTGTGATACAAGAATCACCACTCTAGGCTTCCCAGGTGGCGCTAGCGGTAAGGAACCCATCTGTAGATGCAGGAGACCTCAGAGCTGCGGGTTGGATTCCTGGGTTGGGAAGACCCCTGGAGGAGGGCATACAAAAATCACCACTCAAGTTGAACGTATAGATATTTGTAGCTACCCTAAGTTGAGTGCTTACTATGTAGAAGGCATCTTCCCAACAACCCTTGGAGATATCGCATTCCTGCTACAATTCCTTATTAACTGTGTGAGTAAGTTGTCTCTGCCTCTGCTTTTCATCTGTAGAATGAACATTACAAAATTATTCAAACTCATGGAGCTGTTATGAGGACTGCCAGTCATGTCCCATCTCTCATACCTCCTCCTGCCTTGCCTCAGCCACCAGTAATCTACTTTCTCTCTATATAGCTTTGCCTATTCTGGACGTTTCACTTTTAGTCCATTTCTTTATACGGTTAACCCATAAACAACATGGGCTTGAATTGCAAGGCTCCACTTATATTTGATTGTTTCACTAAATATTCACTACAGAATTGCATGATCCACAGTCGGTCAAACCCAAGGATGTGGGATACAGAGGGCAGACTATAGAGTCTGGTGTGGATTTTGGACTCTGTGGAGTGGGCACCCCTAACTCTCTCATGCTCAAGGCAACTAGATAGTGTGAATTAAGGAACTTCATTCTTTTGCATGTGGCTCTCCAGTCATCCTGGCACCATTTGTTGAAAAAATTGTTTCTTCCCCATTTGAATAGTATCAGCACCTTTTTGAAAATCAGATGACCATAAATGTATGGGTTCATTTCCGGACTCTTAATTCTACTCCACTGATCTATCTATCCTTATGCCTATCTATCCTTATGCCAACACTGCATTATCTTGATTACTCTAACTTTGTACTAAGTGTTGAAATCGGAAAGTGTGAGTCCTCCAGTTTTGTTCTTTTTTAAGGATTGTTTTGGCTATTCTGGGTTCCTGGAGGATAGTGGTACTTTTGTTCTTGTTTGTTTGTTTTTAACATGACCTTAGTTGGCTGAGTGTTTCATAAAGAGGAGAGAGAAAAGCGTCCCGGGGGGAAAAAAATTGAGTGATTGGACTATCTCTCCCGCCAATCTCTACCTCAATTATAACTCTTATAGCTGAAGTTGCAAAGTTGTTAACAATTCATTGATACTCAAGGAATATTGTCTTTCTGGTATTTTCTGTATTACACACTTCTGTGTAGTAAAAATAGAAGCAATTAGGGCCATAGAAATATTACTAACAGCAGTTAGTAGTGACTCTCCAGGCTGATTACTTGCTGTTGACTTGTAATGGCATTAAAAAGACACTTGAAGAATCACAGACCCTGGCGTTTCAGGCCATCTCTGCCCTAAAGCTCTGCTGGAGCTCCCAACCTGTGGGAGTTACTTCAGTTCAGAGATCACTTTGAGTAACTCATGTCACTTGTCAGCTTTGGTCTTCCTTCTGTTTTTAAGTAGCAGGAATTAATTTTTACAGACTTTCACTCCACAAATGTTTGGGGACTTGGAGAATTGGAGTTAAATTTTAACAAGCTTTAACATTTTGCTTCTGTACACGTCTTTCGTCACCTCCTTATTTTCGCACTCTATATTTATCCTCTAGCTTATTTTAGCTTTGTCATGATTTTACTCTTCCAAATCTTGGGGTCAGAATTTTTACTTTTCACCATATGTGTTGTTGACTTTGCAGTGTATATTTTATCCTTTTTATATCCTAAGCTATAATTGCAGGCAGGATTTATGGGTCTAGAAGTAACACAGCTATGATGAGGTCTACACCACAAACAGAAATGTTGAGTACCTTTTTCCTTCTAGCCATCTCCATGCTTACCTCTCTGGCTCTGCTTGGCAGATTATCTGTCTTAATCAGTGTTTTCCTCCAAAAATAAATGTTAACTAGGTTATACCAGAAACTCAGAAATGACAACAACTTCACATGGCTCTAAACTTCCTACTTATGTAAAAAAGCATATTTGAAATGCTGGAATGAGTGACCTTTATAAGGACTTACATGTTCTAAAAATCTATGGTCTATGACACACATATCTAGTCAATATAAGGGGCAGAGATTCAGGCAGAAAGTACCACTTATTCCTCCAATTTTCCCTTTTGCAGCTAATCAGGTATCAGCTGCTCAAACTAGAATCCCAGGGGACACCCTGCAGTAAATTCTATCCATTCTGCCCCTGTATATCCCATTAGTTCAATTTCTCAGTCGTGTCTGACTCTTTGCGACCCCAGGGACTGAAGCACGCCAGGCTTCCCTGTCCATCACCAACTTCCAGAGCTTACTCAAACTCATGTCCATTGACTCAGTGATGCCGTCCAACCATCTCATCCTCTGTTGTCCCCTGCTCCTCCCACCTTCAATCTTTCCCAGCATCAGGGCCTTTTCCAGTGAGTTGACCCTTGGCATCAGGTGACCAAAGTATTGGAGTTTCAGCTTCAGCATCAGCCCTTCCAATGAATATTCAGGACTGATTTCCTTTAGGATTGATTGGTTTGATCCCCTTGCAATCCAAGGGACTCTCAAGAGTCTTCACCAACACCACTGTATATCCCATACTTGTCCCCTAGTCTTCAGTTTCACTGCTGCCCTGGACTACTGCCTTATTATCCCAGCTTGACTTCTAATGCTGACCCCTCTGTACGTAAAACAGCCAAAGTGATTTGTTAATGTATCAAACCATGTCACTCCCTGAGTAAAACCTATCAATGTCTCTCTGCCCACTGTACCTCAAGTAAATCAGAACTCTTTACCAGATCTCCACGTGGTGACCTGGTCCCTGCCTGTCTCTTCCTCCTCGCCTTGCTCTTTGAACTTCCTCCCTGCGCTGACCCTTCCCTGACATGGCAAGCTCTTTCCCACCTCAGAGCCTGACAATTCTTTCTTCCTGGAGGGCTTGTTTCCTACTCTTTGTAAAGCCAGTGCCTTCTCATCTTTCAGGTAGGGTGACTGACCTTCAGGTAGGGTGGTTTGCACAGGTCTAAAGGGATTCCAGGGATGCAGAACTTTTAGCTTTAAAATGAATAAAGTCCTGAACAAACTGAGTTGGTCAAATAGATCACTTTCAAGTCTCAGTTCAAGTTTGGTTCCTTAGGAAAGCTTTTCTAGCCCGTGATGTCCACAGTGGGTTCCTGGTTCAACCACCACTCATTGTTCTGATTTCAGCATCCTGTTTCTTTCCTGTCACGAGGAGGACTTCCTGTATATACCTTGCACTTACTTTATATATTTCTTTATTTGCTTTCTCTTTGTCTTCTTCCCAAATGCCTAAATATCATGAGTACCAACATACCCATCTTATTCCCCATTATTTCCCCAGTGCCCAGCACTGGGCCTGGCAATATTTGTTGAAAGAAGGAAGGGAATAAGGAAAGATGAGAGAAGGAAGAGGAAGGACCCCTTAATGTAACACTCAGGCTTACCTTTGTAAAGAACCATAACCTTCTTGCAAACCCTTGTGGAATGAGGCAAACCTATTCCTCACAAGCCTACTTCTGTGAATTTTAATTGGATTTGTGTCCATTGTTGGGGAATTTCTTAAAGAATCTTTTAATGTCTGAGTCTACTTACTGTATGGGTTTTCTTCACTCTCTACCCTTTGTATTCTTTTCAGGGTCAAGTTGTTCCTGGAGAGTTATTTGATTTCTTTAAATACAAAATTGTAAACCCAAATACCTTCAGAAGTCAAATTGGCAATATATAGGAATGAAGCAGGCTGAATGTAGGAGAAGTCAACAGAAGAAAGACATAGTAAACTTATCTTGTTTTGATTCAGCTACAGCTTAAGCACACAATCTCATATACATTTATAAAATATTAGAAGTTTTATTTTGAAAATGAAGTGGAAACCCCACCCAAACAATGAAAAATAATATAAAAATAATTATCCTGGATACTGTCACAGGTTTTATACACAACTTACATACACATAGAAAGGTGTTTTTCCTTTATTTAGCTGATATAACTGTGCTCCTTGCAAGCCCATAACCTCTGAGTTTCAGAAGGGGAAAGATTTACTGTTGAATTCATTTCAAACCTTAGACCAATCCAATGACGGAAAGTATTATTAAATATCCAACTTTTGAGAAAAATGCTCAGTACCTGGAACTCTGTTGCCTTATACCCTACTGTCACTCAAAAAATTGTAAAAAAGCACCCAGGGACAGAGGGATTTATGTGATTTCACATCAGAAGAAGTCACGTGACATCCATTCCTCTATCATCATCTGCTCTTACGGCTGCTGGAAGCATGGTTGACCGGTACTGTCCAAGGGCTTTCTACTGACGTCGACTGCTGACTTACATCTGATGGATATGTGGTTTTTCTGTGCAGTTTACCCTCCAGTTTACCCTTGGCTATCGCTTGGCTATAGACCTGAGTCTCTTCCAAGTCCACCATGCAGTCACATAGCCAGTTGGTCTTCCTCCAATATCTGTTGTGGGGCAACCTGCTCCTACCAATGGCAGGCATGATGACAAGCCCTCTGGCTGTCAGCATGGAACCAAGGGAGACTTGGTGTCTAAACTAGAGCTACTCTCTTCTTGACCATGTCCAACAACTCCCCTTGGCTGTGCTGGTTGGCCCATATTGGCATGAGCCTCTCCACAGATGTCTCCTATAGAATCTCAAACTGAGAGTAGGAAAAGCCACTCTCCCTTCAACTTACCTGTCTCTTCCTACTGTCCACACCAAGAGTCAAGAGGGCAATCACAAGACACTCCTTCTCTCCTTCCTGATTCTTTCTCTCTGCCCTTCCCCACAATCCCGTAACTAGAACAGACAGGTAGGTTTCCATAATCACCAGCATTTCGTGTGCGTTAGCCTCACCACCTCATCATCCGCACCATCCCCACCAGGGTCCCTTCCTTACAGTAACTCAGTGTTCAGGCCTTAAAAAACACTTAAACCCTCTCGCTCACCATTAACTGGGTTTTAAGCCTACTGTCTTGCTGTAAATTTCAAAGAATGTCAGAAAAGAAGTATTATCTTGTTCTTATTCTCACATAGCTTCTGTAATAGGTTGAAATCTCCTTTAAAACCAACCAGGGAGTTAGTCATATACTAGAAAAGGCACAATGATACTTTTCTGTAAATATCACTTCTATTAAATCAAATTTTTTAAAAAGTAGCTACTCCTTCAATTTGGAACTAAAATCTCACACATTTCCTTCCTCACTAAGATGCCACTGTCAGGTTGGTGGGGTTTTTTGTTTTTTGTTTTTGCTGCAATTTGCAATGCAGGATTTAGCCTTAAACCCTTAAAACAAAAAGGATACTGATTTTCATTTATAATAAAATCTGCCTATCACAAATATAGTTATTTCCAAATATGGATGCAATCTTTGCACCATGGTTTTTGTACCTTGACTTCCCTCTCAAGATATTTGCAAAATTCTGCCCTTCTGAAATCCCCTTATTTCTTCTTTATGATTTTGTTTAACTGCAATTTCATAGCCTCTCTTTGTAGCAATTTTCTATACTATCAATATTCAATTAGATGGTAAAAAGAATCTTGGCTCATTTTAAATAAAGTTTTAAATCAGAGAACTTTTTGAAGTTTAGTTCTTAGTTTTCACAATCATACTTCATATGACAATTTCTATTTTTGGAGACTGACTTCAGTGCAGCAAAAGTGGGTCAGATTTCTATGTGCCAGCTGAGTTTCCTCAAGAAAGGTTTTTCCAGGAAAGAGTAGGTTACATAATATATTTATGTCACCACTTAAGGATGCCCAGGCAAGATGATGTTCAGTGTGATGAACTGAAATGACAACTAAATGACAAACCTTTGATCCAGCCTTGCTGGTTATCTAAGGTAGGGATTCTTTTGTAATAGCATGAAACAAGTTAGTTGGTTTGCTTTATATTTCAAGCAAGCTCTTCAACATTTTGCAGAACCAAGTCATTCAACTGCTGCTGCCACATTGTGCAGCAAATTTATTAAACAGAGTATAAAATCATTTGGTTATTTCAGCAATACGTGAACCGTGAACTTCCAGATGTTCAAGCTTGTTTTAGAAAAGGCAGAGGAACAAGAGATCAAATTACCAACATCCGCTGGATCATGAAAAAAGCAAGAGAGTTCCAGAAAAACATCTATTTCTGCTTTATTGACTGTGCCAAAGCCTTTGACTGTGTAGATCACAATAAACTGTGGGAAATTCTGAAAGAGATGGGAATACCAGACCACCTGACCTGCCTCTTGAGAAACCTGTATTCAGGTCAGGAAGAAATAGAACCGGACTTAAAACAATAGACTGGGTCCAAATAGGAAAAGGAGTACATCAAGGCTGTATATTGTCACCCTGTTTATTTAACTTATATGCAGGGTACATCATGAGAAATGCTGGGCTAGAGGAAGCACAAGCTGGAATCAAGATTTCTGGGAGAAATATCAATAACCTCAGATATGCAGATGACACTACCCTTATGACAGAAAGTGAAGAGGAGCTAAAAAGCCTCTTGATGAAAATGAAAGAGGAGAGTGAAAAGTTGGCTTAAAGCTCAACATTCAGAAAACTAATATCGTGACATCCGGTCCCATCACTTCATGGCAAATAGATGAGGAAACAATGTCAGATTTTATTTTTCTGGGCTCCAAAATCACTGCAGATGGTGATTGCAGCCATGAAATTAGAAGACGCTTACTCCTTGGAAGGAAAGTTATGACCAATCTAGATAGTATATTAGAAAGCAGAGACATTACTTTGTCAACAAAGGTCTGTCTAGTCAAGGCTATGGTTTTTCCAGTGGTCATGTATGGATGTAAGAGTTGGACTATAAAGAAAGCTGAGTGCCAAAGAATCGATGCTTTTGAACTGTGATGTTGGAGAAGACTCTTGAGAGTCCCTTGGACTGCAAGGAGATCCAGCCAGTCCATCCTAAAGGAGACCAGTCCTGGGTCTTAATTGGTAGGACTGATTTTGAAGCTGAAACTCCAGTACTTTGGCCACCTGATGCAAAGAGCTGACTCATTTGAAAAGACCCTGATGCTGGGAAAGATTGAGGACAGGAGGAGAAGGGGATGACAGAGGATGAGATGGTTGGATGGCATCACCGACTCGATGAACATGGGTTTGGGTGAACTCTGGGAGTTGGTGATGGACAGGGGTGCCTGGCGTGCTGCGGTTCATGGGGTCGCAGAGAGTCAGACACGACTGAGTGAAGGAGCTGAACTGAAGCAATGGTGTCATATTAGTTCATAGTGATGCATCCACGGTGTTTTCTATATTTTTTTAATTTTTAGAACCACTTTTTTCTTAATATTTATTTATTTGGCTGTGTCAGTTCTTAATTGTGGCACACAGGCTCTGTAGTAGCCACACTTGGGCTTAGTTGCTCCGTAGCATGTGGGATCCTAGTTCCCTGACCAGGGATTGAACCCATGTCCCCTGCCTTGCAAGAGGGATTCTTTATCACTGGGCCACCAGGGAAGTCTCTCCTATTTTATTTTAAAGACAGTATTCTTGGTGACCCTGTAGTGAACACTTGTATGTATCAAATCCTTGGGAAATATTTGTCTTTGAATTTGAATTTTGTGGTAAATCCAGCATCAATACCAACCACTGCAGAAGCATAATAATTTTGATCAGCTTAAATTAAAAAGTGTAAGACTTTTCACAACACAGGATTAAGTAGATAAAGTCCATGGACTGAGCCTTGAGACACCCCGTGATTCAGAAATGAAAATGATGAAGAAGAGTCAGCAAAGGAGACTGAGAAGTGAGGTAGAGGGAAAACTAGGAAGTGAAATGCTCTCAGGAGGCAGGAGAATCAATGACTGCAGGCGCCACTGATAAGTCAGATAATAGGATGACTAAGACCATTGACTTTAACGATGTAGAGGCCATTTATGTGTACAAAAAATTAACAAGTACCATTTATTGCCTATATAAACTCAACTGGAAATAGTGTTGCTCAAGAGTTGAGAAGATGCCTGAGAACTTATAGGACACATTGCAAGGAAATTTTCTAAGTGGTGTCATGTGACCTAGACTCCACAGATGCTTGATCTTACTTTCAGGACCTTTTTGTCCCCCTTCCACTCATACTTTGCCTTTCCTGTGCTGGCATCCTTGCTGTTCCTCAAGCACACTCCCACCTCAGGGCCTTTGCCCTTTCTGTTCCTTCTGTCTAGAATGCTTCTCCTTCCAGACAGCAACATGGTTCAGTCTCTTCCTTTAGGTCTCTGCTCCAATGCCATCTTATTGAAGAGGATTTCCCCAACTCCTTTCACTAAAAGAGCATCACTAGGCACTGACCTTCAATCCTTTATTCCTGTTATCTTTTGGTGTACTAATTATCATATAATTTATTTGTTTATCAAGAATATAAGCTCAATGAGATTAGCAGCCAAAACAGTGGCTGACACTGATTATTCAATAAATATTTTGAATGAACATTAATTAAATAAAATAAATGAAAAACAACTGGCCAGGATATCTTCAGAGAAACTAGATGCAGCATAATTATTCATTCACCAAGAAGGGTGAAAACCCCAACCTTTATTAAGGAACATATTTTTAGAATCCACAAGGCAAATGTCTTGCAAACATCCCCACCCTCACGTTTTTATCTAACAAGATATAAATGGCTACCTGAGAGCATTCTCTTCAAAGCTTTAATGTGGATTCTTTCCTCTTCTCTAAATACCCTCCAGTACCAACAGTTTCTGAAGTTTTTTTATTTAATTTGGAATGAATAAAAAATATATACTGTATGAGCTTTTGTTTACACACTAGTTAGTAGAAGAATTATACAGTTCCCTGGTGGCTCAGTGGCAAAGAATCCACCTGCCAACACAGGAGACAGGGTTTGATCCCCAGGTCAGAAAATCCCCTGGAGAAGGAAATGACAACCCATTTTTTGCCTGGAGTATTCTTGCCTGGAGAACCCCATGGAGCCTAGCACAGTCCAGGGGGTCACAAAGAGTCGGATATGACTTAGCAACTATACAGCACAGCAAATATATTACTTTAAAGTTTCTTTCTTTATAAATGATAATTTTCTCAAGTTCACTTTTTAATAAACTACATATACCATATTTTATTTTGAGGCTTCACTTTTTAACTTCAGTTTTATTGCTGTTAGAAATTTCCGTTTTTGTTTTTTTTTTTTAAAAAAAAAAAAACCTTTAAACTTTGTAAAAGAAAGTACACAAAGCATTCAACCAATTAGCATTTGTAGCCAACAGCTGCATGTCCAGATGGAGCAGAAAAGATAAATAGGTGCTTCATATGTGCACACCATATGCCATATGTACAGACACAGTGGACCTCAGTACAGCATCCCTGGCATTGATGCTTCAGGATCACACTGAAACAAGTCAAATAAGGGGACATTTACATCTTCGCTGACTCTTGACAAAAGACAAGAAATTCATAGATAAATGCAAATGAAGAGTGAGGTACCACTGGGGAGTGAGAGGATGTGGGATGGGGTGTGAAAATGTACAAGAAGCAGGATAGTGGTCACAATTTGAATGTGGTTTATTCTTTTGCCTTCCTGAGAATTAAAACCTGACCTAGCCATCTACATGTGGGCTTCCCAACGGCTCAGCTATAAAGAATCCACCAGCAACGCAGGAGTCACAAGAGACTCAGGTTCAGTCCGTAGGTTGGTGAAGATGCCCTGGAGGAGGAAATGGCAACCCACTCCAGTATTCTTGTTATGCTCCGAGCCCGTATCTCCAAACCGACCAAGAGAGCAAGTCCACCACAGTAATGCAAAGGCAAGAAGGGGGTTTGTTTTTTCCTAGCACGCTAGGGCCCAAGTCTCATCCCACACAAGGGAATCCAACAAGAGCCCCGAACAAAGGAGTATGGCGGCTTATATACAGGCAGTTCTTTGTCTCAGTTACAGGAGTAGCTGGCGTTACATGATTGGCCAGGCAGGATGAGCGCATATCCTGTCTCTTTCTGGTAAACATGACTCAGGTCCTAGAGACCGTCGTTTGGTCCCTAACATTCTTGCCTGGAAAATTCCATGGACATAGGAGCGTGGCAGGCTACAACAGTCCATGGGGTCGTACAAGTCGTACACAGCTAAGTGAATTTCACTTTCAAAAGAAAGAATGAGAAAGGAAAAACAATCATCAGCTAATAGTCACATATTTGGTTCTGAAGGACAACTCTTATTTGATACTGTTTTGATTTCTGGAGAAGATCAGATTTTTTTAGTACTTGTGTATAGGTTTTCTCCTTTCCTTTAATATTAAAGGACAAAGCTGAAAGAGTATTCGATATATCTATGAAAATTAAAGTGCATACCAAATGAATATTTGACCCCACAAGGATTAATTTATTAGTATTTACTCAGCCTTGTGAAAAGTGCATGGTGCACCAGGTCCCTTGGGGGCACATTCAGTCTCATAGAAAAGAGTAGTATTTCAAGGGTCAGGAACTGCGGTTTCATGGGGAGAAGTTCTATAACTGACATCAAAAATATTTTGGAAAACTATTATGTTCAAAATTTATAAATAAATGGGAAATGTATGCCTTAAACAGACACAAAACCAAAGTCTGCAGTCACAACATAAATCTTTGTGTGCTGTTTTTTCAAACAAATTAATTCAATGATGTGTAATAAAGATTTTCTCAAAGGGAAAAAAGAGAAAGACATGATATGGGAACAGAAAGTAGCTAGAGGAATGTGAAATGGTTTAGCAGAGGAAGAGGAGGGGGAATCTTAAGTGCCTGCAGGGGGAGCTACCAGAAAGAATCTGAGTGAGAAGCATAGTGGAAATTCAGAATGGCTCAGAAATTGAAGGTACAGTGCCTTAAGGGAGACAAATATAGAATTCCAGGTCAAAAATAAACTCCACTCAGAATTTTGAAGGCATTGATCCATTGTCTTACAGTTTCAATGTTGCTGTTGAGGAATCCAATAGCATTCTTATTTCCAGTTCCATCTGTGTGCCCAATTTTTTGTTGTTGTTGTCCCTCTGATCTTCTTGAATTTCACAATGATGGGCCTAGAAAAATCAATACTACACTCTCTGCTTAAAAGCTTCCATTTTTATACCATAAGCTCTTTTTTTTTTTTAAGTGTAAGTCAAATCCAAGCTTAGGATTTTTTCACCATTCATCCCATTGCCTTATTTGTGATGAAACTTCATGTTGGTTTTTTTTTTTTTACCTGTAAATTACAGAGGATTTAAAAATTACCAGAAATTATAGAGGATTAAAAAATTACCAGAAATTACAGACGATTATAAAATTACCAGGTAAGGAACTTCCCTGGTGATCCAGTGGTTAAAACTCCATGTATCCACTGCAGGGGGCAAGAGTTCAAACCCTGATCTAAGAACTAAGATCCCACAAACTATATGGCCCGCCCAAAAACAAAAACAAAATTACCAGGTAGTTTAGCACCATCCACTCCAGCATCATAACTGCAGTGCTTCAACAATGGAATTTAGAGACCTTATGTAGTTAAGAGAATGAGGACTCACCAGTCAATCTTGGTTAAAATCAAAGCCTTACCTGTGTGCCTTGTCTTACCCAGAAAATATCTGTTTTCTAAGTGCTGTGTAAAATTTTGGAAACCTTTCCGTGTATGCTGGATCATTACCACTGAAGAACATTTGCTGGACTGTCTCTCCAGGAGACAGGGGTAACAGGTAAAGTGCAGAACTCTCAGAAAACAAAGGCCCAATCAACACCAATGACAGAGCCAAGTTTCTGGGAGTGGTCAAGGTGGTCAAACAGCCTCTGCTCCTTGAGGGGTGAATCGACTTTTGAGCTCCTGGAGAGGGAAGTCACGGCCGATTTTTTTTTTCTTTCTTGATATGCATTTTGCCATGTTTTTCCCCACAGAAACCTGTGTAGCTCATTCTTTATAGCTAAAATTTTTCTGTTGCATTTCAAAGAATGGCCAGGACAAGAGATTGGATCTTCATGAGACATGTTATTGACATGGGAGCACTAGAGTCAGAGGGACTCTTTTATCCAAGAGTAACTGGTACTAGGAAAAGTCTATTTAAGGAGATGCCACTTGAAAATGAGATCAAATATGACAGTGAATAGTTAAGAAACATTTTTGATCAACTTCATCTTGAAAACTTTAATTATAAAGTAAGGAAGTCTCAGTCAGTTCAGTCAGTTCAGTCACTCAGTCATGTTTGACTCTTTGCAACCCGATGGACTGCACCACACCAGGCTTCCCTGTCCATCACCAACACCTGGAGTTTACTCAAACTCGTGTCCATTGAGTCACTGATGCCATCCAACCATCTCATCCTCTGTCATCCCCTTCTCTTCCCGCCTTTAATCTTTCCCAGCATCAGGGTCTTTTCAAATGAGTCAGTTCTTCACATCAGGTGGCCAAAGTATTGAAGTTTCAGGTTCAGCATCAGTCCTTCCAATGAATATTCAGGACTGATTTCCTTTAGGATGGACTGGTTGGATCTCCTTGCAGTCCAAAGGACTCTCAAGAGTCTTCTCCAACACAACAGTTCAAAAGCATCAATTCTTTGGCACTCAGCTTTCCTTATAGTCCAACTCTTACATTCATACATAACCACTGGAAAACCATAGCTTTGACTAGACTGACCTTTGTTGGCAAAGTAATGTCTCTGCTTTTTAATATGCTGTGTAGGTTGCTCATAACTTTCCTTCCAAGGAGCAAGCGTTTTTTAATTTCATGGCTGCAGTCACCATCTGCAGTGATTTTGGAGGCCCCCAAAATAAAGTCTGTCACTGTTTCCATTTTTTCCCCATCTATTTGCCATGAAGTGGTAGGACAGGATGCCATGATCTTGGTTTTCTGAATGTTGAGTTTTAAGCTAACTTTTCATGCTCTTCTTTCACTTTCATCAAGAGGCTCTTTAGCTCTTCTTTGCTTTCTGCCATACGGGTGGTATCATGTGTGTATCTGAGGTTATTGATATTTCTCCCAGCAATCTTAATTTCAGCTTGTGCTTCATCCAGCCCAGCATTTCACATGATGTACTCTGCAGAGAAGTTTAATAAGCAGGGTGACAATATAGCCTTGATGTACTCCTTTCCCAATTTGGAACCAGTCTGTTATTCCATGTCCAGTTCTAACTGTTGCTTCCTGACCTGCATACAGATTTCTCAAGAGGCAGGTCAGGTGGTCTGTATTCCCATCTCTTGAAAATTTCCCACAGTTTATTGTGATCCACACAGTCAAAGGCTTTAGCACAGTTAATAAAGCAGAAGTAGAATTTTTCTGGAATTCTCTTGCTTTTTCTATGATCCAATGGACATTGGCAATTTGATCTCTGGTTCTTCTGCCTTTTCTAAATCCAGCTTGAACATCTGGAAGTTCACGGTTCACATCCTGTTGAAGCCTAACTTGGAGAATTTTGAGCATTACTTTCCTAGCATGTGAGATGAGTGCAATTGTGTGGTAGTTTGAACATGCTTTGGCATTGTCCTTCTTTGGGCTGGAATGAAAACTGAACTTTTCCAGTCCTGTGTCCACTGCTGAGTTTTCCAAATTTGCTGGCATATTGAGTGCAGCACTCTCAGAGCATCATCTTTTAGGATTTGGAAATAACTCAACTGGAATTCCATCACCTCCACTAGCTTTGTTCATAATGATGCTTCCTAAGGCCCACTTGACTTTGCATCTAGGTGAGTGATCACACCATAGTGGTTATCTGGGTCATTAAGATCTTTTTTTGTACAGTTCTTCTGTGTATTTTTGCCACCTCTTTGCATGAAATGTTCCTTTGGTATCTCTAATTTTCTTGAAGAGATCTCTAGTCTTTCCCATTCTATTGTTTTCCTCTATTTCTTTGCACTGATTGCTGAGGAAGGATTTCTTATCTCTCCTTGCTATTCTTTGGAACTCTGCATTCAAATGGGTATATCTTTCCTTTTCTCCTTTGCCTTTTGCTTCCCTTCTTTTCACAGCTATTTGTAAGGCCTCCTCAGACAGCCATTTTGCCTTTTTGCATTTCTTTTTCTTGGGGAGGTCTTGATCCCTGCCTCCTATACAATGTCATGAACCTTCATCCATAGTTCTTCAGGCATTCTGTCTACCAGATCTAATCCCTTGAATCTATTTGTCACTTCCACTGTATAATCGTAAGGGACTTGATTTAGGTCATACCTGAATGGTCTAGTGGTTTTCCCTACTTTCTTCGATTTCAGTCTGAATTTGGCAATAAGGAGTTCATGATCTGAGCCACAGTCAGCTCCCAGTCTTGTTTTGTCAGGGTTCTCACAAAACGTGGTCCACTGGAGAAGGGAATGGCAAAACACTTCAGTATTCTTGCCTTGAAAACCCCATGAACAGTATGAAAAGGTAAAAACATAGGACACTGAAAGAGGAACTCCCCAGGTTGCTAGGTGCCCAATATGCTACTGGAGCCCAGTGGAGAAATAATTCCAGAAAAAATGAAGAGAAGAAGCCAAAGCAAAAACAACATGCAATTGTGGATGTGACTGGTGATGGAAGTACAGTCCAGTGCTGTGAAGAGCAATATTCATAGCAACCTGGAGTGTTAGGTCCATGAATCAAAGCAAATTTGAAGTGGTCAAATAGGAGATGGCAAGACTGAATGTTGACATTCTAGAAATCAGTGAACAAAGATCCACTGGAATGGGTGAGTTTAACACAGATGACCATTATATCTACTACTGTGGGCAAGAATCCCTTAGAAGAAATGGAGTAGCCATTATAATCAACAGAGGAGTCCGAAATGCAATACTTGGATGCAATCTCAAAAATAACAGAATGATCTTTGTTAATTTCCAAGGCCAACCATCCAATATCACAGTGATTCAAGTCTATGCCCCTACCAGTAATGCTAAAGAAGCTGAAGTTGAATGGTTCTATGAAGACCTGCAAGACCTTCTAGAACTAACACCCAAAAAAAGATGTCCATTTTTTTATAGGGGACTGAAATGCAAAAGTGGGAAGTCAAGAAATATCAGGAGCAACAGGAAAATTTGGCCTTGGAGTGCAGAATGAAGCAGGACAAAGGCTAATAGCGTTTTGCCAAGAGAATGCACTGATCATAGCAAACACCCTCCTTCAGCAACACAAGGAAGCCTAATAGGATAATAATTAAGATAGAATAACAAGCCTCTCAATGGCGTTTCTGTCCTATCCCCTGGAACATGTGAGTATATCAGGATACTTGGTAAGAGAGAATGAAGGTTGTTAAACATCTGCCTTTGTTTTTCAGGTTTTTTTTTGCTTGTTTGCTTTGGGGGTTTTGGCAGGGGGTCCGTACCACATCACATGCAGGATCTTAGTTCCTCCATCAGGGATTGAACCTGTGCCCCCAGTGGAAACACAGAGTCTTAGTCACTGGACTACCAGGGAAGTCTCATTAACCAACTCACTTTAAAAAAGAGAAACTCTACTGGATTATTCAGGTGGGTCCAGTGTAATCACAAGGGTATTAAATGGGGGAAGTGGGAGGCAGAAGAGTCAAAAACAAGCAGATGGCATCATATGGCTATTTTGGGCTTTAAAAATGGAGAGAGATTCCGAGCTAGAGAATGTAGGAAGTCTCTAGAAGCTCACAAAGGCAAAATAAAATACAACTTCTCCTGCTAGAGCTTTCAGAGGGGAGCACTGCCCTGCCAACACTGTGATTTTAGCCCAGTAAGGCCCATTTGGACTTCTAACTTTCAGAATTAAAAGATAATAACTGTGTGCTATTTTAAGTCTTTAAACTTGTGGTAATTTATTACAACAACAGCAGGAAATTAATATAATAAAGTTTTATTGAAAGACAGCCTACAGTTAAATTTTAAAAGCATCAAAATTTTGTCTTCCGCATATTAATACTATCTGAACCACTGGGAATGGCAAAGAATCTGCCTAAAATGCAGGAAACCCAGGAAGACCTCCCTGGAGAAGAGAGTGTATTCTTGCCTAGAGAATTCCATGGACAGAGGAACCTGACAGGCTATAGTCCGTTGGATCACAAAGAGTCAGACACGACTGAGTGCCTAACACTTTCACATATTAATGTATACAACTCCTAGTTATCGAATATTCCAGCATCCTACAAATTTCCTTCCTGCGATTTCCCATATTATATACCACACCCCTCAAAGTAACCAATATTCTGACTTCTACAGTCATTCATTTTGCCTGACTGTATCCTAAGGGAAAAGGCAGGCATTTTGAATATTTAGAGCAAATGAGAAGAGAATCCAGAGAAGATTCTTTTTCTAAGGGCCTAATTTTTGTGACTTAATAGTATGATTCCATAATACAAGATCATTCTTTTCAGTGTGAACTTAAGATATTTTGTAGAAATCTTTGTGGCTTTAACATCTTGATCTTCAGATCATGTTCCTTTGAAGTGACTATCTCACATCACCCCGCTGATTTCTGCTTCTTCCTAGATAACCTTTATCATTGGCTTTCATATTCTTGGAGCTGCTATTGAAATACTTCTATTAGTCTCTTTGAATCTCACATCCTTTGGAACTCTTGTAATTTTTTTCACCCTATTACCAGATATTTATCCCAGACAACATCGTGGCTGACCAACAACACACTCATGTGATGGGAGGATGTGGGTATTAGTTTAAGTGGGAGGGATGTTTGAGAGGCGCATAGTTTTTTTAAACAGTCTGCTTTTCAGTAAAAATTTTTGTGCTGGATTGGTTTTCTGTCCAATAGAACCTTCTGGATTTGGTGATTGAAATCATTAGTGTTTGACTAAGGTGGACTCCCTATAGTTTACGAGTGTCGAGTTTAAGCAAGGGATGGTTAAAGGGGAGGGCTGAGATTTGTAAAATACATGGGATTAAATTCTCGTGTCCTTCATCCCAAGTGGAGGAGTTTATTTATTTATTTATTTATTTTACTTTATAATATTGCAGTGGTTTTTGCCATACATCAACATGGATCTGCCATGGGTGTACACGTGTTCCCCATCCTGAACCCCCCTCTCACCTCCCTCCCCGTACCATCCCTCTCGGTCATCCCAGTGCACAGCCCCGGGCACCTTGTCTCATGCATTGAACCTGGACTGGTGATTCGTTTCACACATGATATTATACATGTTTCAATGCCATTCTCCCAAATCATCCCACACTCACCCTCTCCCGCAGAGTCCAAACGACTGTTCTATATATCTGTGTCTCTTTTGCTGTCTCACAAACAGAGTTTTCATTACCATCTTTCTAAATTCCATATACATGTGTTAGGATACTATATTGGTGTTTTTCTTTCATCCATCCAGTTTCATCCACCTCATTAGAACTGATTCAAATGTATTCTTTTTAATGGCTGAGTAATACTCCATTGTGTATATGTACCACAGCTTTCTTATCCATTCATCTGCCGATGGACATCTAGGTTGCTTCAATGTCCTGGCTATTATAAACAGTGCTGCGATGAACATTGGGGTACACGTGTCTCTTTCAATTCTGGTTTCCTCAGTGTGTATGCCTAGCAGTGGGATTGCTGGGTCATAAGGCAGTTCTATTTCCAGTTTTTTAAGGAATCTCCACACTGCTCTCCATAGTGGCTGTACTAGTTTGCATTCAAGTTGGAGAAGTTTAGAGTTAAAATATTTGACTCTGAACAGAAAATATGTTGAAGGGAGCCAATAATGAGGCCCAAAAAAAAAAAAAAAAAAAACCCGGTTAGGAGATCTTGACAAAATCCAGGCATTCTTTTGCTATGGCTGAGGAGTAATCCATCATGTGTGTGTGTGGACTAATTCACTTCAGTCATATTTGACTCTTTGCCACCCTATGGACAGGCTCCTCTGTCCATGAAATTTTCCAGGCAAGAATACTGGAATGGGTTGCTATGCCTTCCTCCAGAGGATCTTCTCGACCCAGGAACTGAGCCAGGTCCCTTTGTCTCCTGTATTAGCAGGTGGGTTATTTACAACTAAGACTACTTGGGAAGACCCACATCTTCTTTATCCATTCATCTGCTAATGGACATTTAGGTTGTTTCCATGTAGTTGGCTATTGTAAACAGTGTTGCAAGAAACATTAAGGTGCATATATCTTATTGAATTATGGTTCTCTTCACACACATCTGTATTTCCCACTTCCAAAACAAGTATACATTCTTTTTTAAAATCAGAAAAACATAGATATATTTAAAAGTAAAATATGTTAATCTCTAAGAGATTAAGGCAATGGCACCCCATTCCAGTACTCTTACCTGGAAAATCCAACTGGCGGAGGAGCCTGGTGGGCTGCAGTCCATGAGGTCACTAAGAGTCGGACATGACTGAGCATCTTCACTTTCACTTTTCACTTTCATGCATTGGAGAAGGAAATGGCAACCCACTCCGATGTTCTTGCCTGGAGAATCCCAGGGACGGGGGAGCTTGGTGGGCTACTGTCTATGGGGTCACACAGAGTTGGACACAACTGAAGCGACTTAGCACCAGCAGCAAGAGATTAACAGATAACCATTACTGTATCTACTACTGTGGAAAAGAATCCCTTAGAAGAAATGGAGTAGCCCTCATAGTCAACAAAAGAGTCTAAAATACAGTACTTGGGTGCAATCTCAAAAATGACAGAATGATCTCTGTTCATTTCCAAGACAAACCATTCAATATCACAGTAATCCAAGTCTACGCCCTGAAGAATCTAAAGTTGAATGGTTCTATGAAGACCTACAAGACCTTCTAGAACTAACATCGAAAAAAGATATCCTTTTCATCATAGGGGTCTAGAATGCAAAAGTAGGAAGTCAAGAGACACCTGGACTAACTGGCAAATTTGGCCTTGGAGTACAAAAATGAAACAGGGCAAAGGCTAACAATTTTTCCAAGAGAATACACTGGTCATAGCAAATACCCTCTTCCGATAACACAAGAGAAGAATCTGCTCATGGACATCACCAGATGGTCAATACCAAAATCAGATTGATTATATTCTTTGCACCCAAAGATGGAGAAGCTCTGTATAGTCAGGAAAAACAAGACTGAAAGCTGACTGTGGCTCAGACTGTGAACTCCTTATTGCCAAATTCAGACTGAAATTGAAGAAAGTAGGGAAAACCACTAGACATTCAGGTATGACCTAAATCAAATCCCTTATGATTATACAGTGGAAGTGACAAATAGATTCAAGGGACTAGATCTGATAGACAGAGTGCCTGAAAAACTATGGACGGAGGTTTGTGACATTGTATAGAAAGCAGAAATCAAGACCATCTCCAAGAAAAAGAAATGCAAAAAGGGAAAATGGTTGTCTGAGAAAGCCTTACAAATAGCTGTGAAAAGAAGAGAAGCAAAAGGCAAAGGAGAAAAAGGAAAGATATACCCATTTAAATGCAGAGTTCCAAAAAATAGCAAGGGGAAATAAGAAAGCATTCCTCAGCAATCAATGCAAAGAAATAGAGGAAAACAACAGAATGGGTAAGGCTAGAGATATCTTCAAGAAAATTAGACATACCAAGGGAACATTTCATGCAAAGATGGGCTCTATAAAGGACAGAAATTGTATGGACCTAACAGAAGCAAAAGATATTAAGAAGAGGTGGCAAGAATACACAGAGGAACTGTACAAAACAGATCTTCAAGACCAAGATAATCACGATAGTGTGATCACTCACCTAGAGCTGGACATCCTGGAATGCAAAGTCAAGTGGGCCTTAGGAACCATCACTATGAACAAAGCTAGTGGAGGTGATGGAATTCCAGTTGAGCTATTTCAAATCCTGAAAGATGATGCTGTGAAAATGCTGCACTCAATATGCCAGCAAATTTAGAAAACTCAGCAGTGGACACAGGACTGGAAAAGGCCAGTTTTCATTCCAGCCCAAAGAAGGACAATGCCAAAGCATGTTCAACCTACTGCACAATTGCACTTATCTCACACACTAGCAAAGTAATGCTCAAAATTCTCCAAGTTAGGCTTCAACAGGACGTGAACCATGAACTTCCAGATAGATGTTCAAGCTGGGTTTAGAAAAGGCAGAAGAACCAGAGATCAAATTGCCAATATTCGTTGGATCATAGAAAAAGCAAGAGAGTTCCAGAAAAACATCTATTTCTGCTTATTGACTATGCCAAAGCCTTTGACTGTGTGGATCACAACAACCTGTGGAAAATTCTGAAAGAGACGGGAATACCAGATCACCTGACCTGCCTCCTGAGAAATCTGTATGCAGGTCTGCTGCTGCTGCTAAGTTGCTTCAGTCGTGTCCAACTCTGTGCGACCCCATAGAAGGCAGCCCACCAGGCTCCGCCGTCCCTTGGATTCTCCAGGCAAGAACACTGGAGTGGGTTGCCATTTCCTTCTCCAATGCATGAAAGTGAAAAGTGAAAGTGAAGTCCCTCAGTCGTGTCCGACTCTTCGAGACCCCTATAGCCTACCAGGCTTTTCCGTCCACGGGGTTAGGGAGAGCTGAATGCTGAAGAATTGATGCTTTTGAACTGTGGTTTTGGAAAAGACTCTTGAAAGTCCCTTGGACTGCAAGGATATCAAACCAGTCAATCCTAAAGGAAATCAGTCCTGAATATTCATTGGAAGAACTTATGTTGAAGCTGAAACTTCAGTACATTGGCCACGTGATGGGAAGATCTGACTCATTCGAAAAGACTCTGATGTTGGGAAAGACTGAAGGCATAGAAGAAAGGGATAGCAGAGGATGAGATGGTTGGATGGAATCACCAACTCGATGGACATGAGTTTGAGTAAGCTCTGAGAGCTGGTGATGGACAGGGAGTCCTGGTGTGCTACAGTCCATGGGGTCGCAAAGAGTCTGACACGACTGAATGACTGAACCTAAGAGATCTTCTGATCTTCAGCAGAAACACACAGGTCTTATTTTTAAAGATATTTAACCTTCGCAAGCTCATTCCCTAGAGCAGCTTATTACCAATTGTAGTGGAAACAGTGTCAGACTTTATTTGGGGGGGCTCTAAAATCACTGCAGATGGTGACTGTAGCCATGAAATTAAAAGACGCTTACTCCTTGGAAGAAAAGTTATGACCAACCTAGATAGCATATTGAAAAGCAGAGACATTACTTTGCCAACAAATGTCCGTCTAGTCAAGGCTATGGTTTTTCCAGTGGTCATGTATGGATGCGAGAGTTGGACTGTGAAGAAAGCTGAGCGCTGAAGAATTGATGCTTTTGAACTGTGGTGTTGGAGAAGACTCTTGAGAGTCTCTTGGACTGCAAGGAGATCCAACCAGTCCATTCTGAAGATCAGCCCTGGGTGTTCTTTGGAAGGAACCACGTTAAATCTGAAACTCCAATACTTTGGCCACCTGATGAGAAGAGTTGACTCATTGGAAAAGACTCTGATGCTGGGAGGGATTGGGGGCAGGAGGAAAAGGGGACAACAGAGGACGAGATGGCTGGATGGCATCACCAACTTGATGGACGTGAGTTTGAATGAACTTTGGGAGATGGTGACAGACAGGGAATCGCGTGCTGCGATTCATAGGGTCGCAAAGAGTCAGACATGACTGAGCAACTGAACTGAACTGAACTGAACTGAATATGCATAGGACATCATCCGATGAATCTAGTTAAAACTCATGCTCTGACTCAGAGATTTGGACTGGAACTCCATCTTCTGCATTTCTAACAGACTTGAAGGGGGTGCTAAGGCTGCCAGTCTGTGGCCCACTCTTATAGCCATACTTTCACATCTCACGTCCCACTCCATGTTGGCCTACATCATGAACCTAACCGGTTCCTCAACTCATCTCAGCACTCATGGCTTCTGTTTACTCCAGAACCCCTGTTTAGATCACATACATGCTCTGCAACTAGTCTACTGACATGTGCTTGACCTCCTGCTAGTAACTCACCCAACCTGTGTGTCCAGGTTCATTTCCATTGGATTCCTCATTCTTACTTTAGGATCTTAGTGATAGAACTTCTGAAAGAGGTCAAAAAGATTTTCTCCCTCCTTGAACTACATAGTGATGGATGCTCTTTATTCTCAACCAAGTCTCCAAAACATCTGTTCCAAACCATTCTCCTCAAGCTCCCCAAGAATTCCTCTCACTCAAACCCCCCTTTGCAGTGACTTCCTCTCTCACTTTAGAGAGATGTCAAGGGCAATCACCATAACCTCTTTCTTCCTCTCAACTTCTAAAGAAATCTATTTCTACATCTGTCTCTATTTCCTTGTTCATGTTAGTGGTATCACTCCTGCTTGCGATGAAAATGTTCTGTCTGGTCCCATGATACAACCCTTCATCACCACCTCCAAAACCTTCCTTCAACATATTCCTACCCTCAGCCTACAATTTACAAAGATTCAGTGTTCCACTTAGAAAAAAATCTTTCACTTTGTTTTGACCAATCCTTTGGACCCCAGCTCTACTTGGATGACTCAGAACAGGCCACTGTGAGCAAAACAAAACCCCTGATGCTAACATCCTACCACACCCCACATCTGTACTTCCTCTGTGCTCCTCATATCAGCAAATGCTCTACCATTTGTCCAGCCACTCAGGTCAAAAACCTAGGAATCATCCTTCATTTGTCTTTTCCCTTTATCCCAACTTGTTTAGCAGATCCTAATTGATCATTCTACCACCAAAACATATCCTCATTCTGACTCTTTCTCTCCATTTTCAGTGCTACCAGTCTGGATAAACCAACCTTACCCCTTGCCTGAATGAGTCAGCAACTTCCCATGTTCCCAAGATTTAATTCTTTCCTTCTATGGTCCATTCTTGAGGAAGCCAACGAGAATTTGAAAGTTGTCAATCTGAACATGTCACTTCCTTAAAATCCATCAGTGATGTCCTCTCTTGCACTGAGAATATAACCCAAGTTCCTTCCTTGTCTCTATGATCTCTCCTATCACTTTCCCTCTAGTTTATCAAGCATCAGATACAATGGGCCTTTTTTTTGTTCCTTGATCATGCAACACTCAATCCTGCCTCCAGATCTATGCAGTTTCTCTTTCCACAGACTAGTATGTACTTATTTCTTGCCTTGTTTTATTTTCATCAAAAGCACTTTCAGTATCTGAAATTGTCTTGAATGTTTACATACTATTCCTCTACACTAGAATGAAAACCCCCTAATTCTGCAGATCTTACCTGCCTTACTCACCTAGCAGTGAACAAGCACTCATAGATTCTAATTAATGTGGGCTCGTTGACCAAATAGTGAATGAGTTACTGCGAGTTAGTATACTTCTGGAAGCTACAGCCCAACTCTCTACCCTATAATGCAATGTAACAAAGTTCTAGAATGAATCATCTGCAACCACTGCTTCCCGTTTTTATTACTACTACGCACCCCATTTTCACTCTGTTGTGACTTTTCCCCTTCACCATCCTTTTGAAACTTCATCACTGCATGCTTTCATGACCACACCCAACTGGCTTCTAGAGGCCTCAGCCTTCTCACCCACAAGGCACCCACCATGCCTTTGACACTGTTGACCACTTCCGTTTTCTTGCAGAATCATGCATCTCCAAAGCTTCTGAAAGCCTTCTTCTGTTGACCACCTCTTGACCAACCCCTTTGCTGGATCCTCTTCCTGCTCCTGAACTCCGTCCATAGGTAGTTCCAGTTCTTCAACATAAAGCTGTGTTCATATCTTAATTCAACACTTTCTCCTTTGGGGAACCCATCTCCTAGGACTGCAACCCTTCTTTGCCTATAAGTCTAAGTAGACCCCTACGTCCCCACTCTCCTTACAGCAAATTCATGTCCCAAACCCACCTTCATGCTATGATTTTCCTTTTTCTGCTAAAGAGCTGCTGTTCTCAGAGGATCAAAATACTACAGTTCTCGCTAAGTACTTCTCAACTCTCACCACCTTATTCAGTCTGTACTACCTGTGGATTCGTCCTCTGAAATGGTTATCTTCTTCCTTATTTCTACTGCCTACACTCTTAATACCAGCAATTCAAATAAACAAAAGTTCACTACCTAATTTCCTAGTCCATGAGTCACCTTCTCCCAAGTTACCTCCATCCAGGACCCCTTGAACAAATGGCTCCCCATTGCCTCTAAAGAAGGAGGGAAAGCTCAAATTCCTTACTTACTAATTCAGTATAAATAGAGCCACAAGCCAATTTTCTAGATTTTTCTTGATTTGTCTGCTTTCTTACTTTTTATGGTATTAAGTATAATTGTGGTCTCATCACAGGGATCATCTATACAGTTCACTCATGTTAAGCTTTATAAATAGACACTGTGCCCCAGAGGGCATGATTGGGTCTTGACTTTTGTGCCTCTGCATGAGACCTAGCTCAGGAGTTGGTCAATTAAATTTGGTCCAGCCAGTTTCTTTTGAAGCTGAAGTCCTCTGTGCCCATGTGCAAAACAGAAGAATCAGAAAATGCATAGATGTAAATGAGTTAATTACAATCATTAATAAAAGTTATTGAAATCTCTGCAAATTTAACAATATTAACAACTATGTGTACAATCAATTAAAATTTTTAAGTTATATTCTCTCCCTGGCAAAAAATTTTTTCAAGTGTAGGTTATATTCAACTTTTCAACGTAAAGTCTATCTCATCCTTAAAGAGTGTTCTCTTGATTTTCTATCCTATCTCTAATTATCAGCTATTTATCTATTTCTCTACACTATCAAGAGTCTTGAAAGAAGAGTCTAAACTCTTGTTTGTCATTAAAACACTGACCAGATTGATCTCACAGTTCTTCAGTTACCACACAGTGGGCACTCAGTAAATGTTGAATATGTGCGTGAATGAATACATGGACTCGTGTTCTCCCTTATTACTACAGCTTCAAATGCCCACAGACAAGTTTATGACTCCAAAACCTCAAACTCCACTTTGACTCTTCTTCTTTGCTCTAGTCCTGTAGATTCCTAATTCCTCCTGAGCAGTCGCTCCTAGATTCCTAAATAGGACTTTAAATTCAATATTTTTCCATCTAAATGCATTATCCTCTCCAGGAACTAGGCTGCAGATTTTTGTATTTCTGATACTCATCAACAAAATGGTCATCGGAATTCCAGGTTGCTATGTCAGAAATTGGAAATCATATTAGATTTTCTTAATGAAAAGATTGATTCTTTCTCCTAAAAGTATCTGTCAAATCTGTCTCCTACACTCTTTGCCTTAGTAAATCCTACCCATCTTTCAAGGTTTCACTCAGTTATCACCACCTCCAGGAATTCTACCCTAAACAGCCCATTTTCCCTTCTTAATCTGCCCATCAGAACACTCAGCAGTCACAGGGTATTGAAATCATCAGTTTATGAGCTTTTTGAGGGCAGAGAGTAAGGTGTAGGTACGTTTCATTCTAGCACAGATCCAGACATATGATGCGCCTTCTATAGGTATTTCTTCAACTGTTGACTGAAATGGACTCTCACTTGTCTCACCTTGATAGCTGTGATTCTGTTACCTTTCACCTGGATTACAGTGATGAGCTTTACTGCCACTATTCTCCCAAAGATGCTCAGTCAGCTCCAGATACCCACACAGTGGTCAGAATGAGCTTGTAAAATGCTAATGCAAAGCATTCACAGACAGGCCTAGAGAGCCAGAGGAACAGGAAGGAAGGCATAACAGAAAGAGCAACTGTTTATCCAACTGGATCACTCACTGTGGCAGGAAACAAGTGACCAAACCGGGTCAATGAGTCTTCTGTTTTTATGTTGACTCATTTACTAACCCAAAGACAACTGGAAAGTTATCTTCCCGTGTGTCAAGATACTGCCAAAAAAGGAAAATCCACAGTGATGTTGGATCTGCTATTCTCCTTCTGAATGACTACTAGAACAAAATTCTTTTCAGAAGACAAGGAAAATCCTTAAAGATTTTGACATCTTTGTTTGTTGGCCCTGCAGACGTGGAGTCCAAAGAAGAAAAATAGACATTCATGGAGATTTGGGAGGATAGGAAATTCACTTCTGCTGCTTTTTCTCTTCCATGTTGAACCAATCAGAATAGCTAGGTTATTAATGCTGCCATAACAAACAACCCCAAACCCCAATGGTTTAAAACAGCAAACATTTATTTCTTGCTCACATGACACTTTCATTATAGGTTGACTGTAGGATCTTCATATTTCTGATATCCTCACTTTGGAAACCCTCAAGACTGATATAGGAAACAATCCAATAAAAACATAATGCAGTTTGCTGTACAGCAGAAATTAACACAACACTGTAAATCAACTACTCTTCAATAAAATAAATTTTAAAAAACATAAAGCAAGTTGTATGTACATTTAAAATTTTCTCATAGTCATATTTTAAATAGTAAAAAGAAACAGATGAAATTAAGAATGTTTTCATTCAACCCACTGCATTCAAAATAATATCTTTTCAGCAATAAATAAATGTAAGAATTATTAGTGAGATATTTACAAGCATTGGGGCATACTAAGTCCTTGAAATCTGATATGTCTTTTACACTTACATCTCAGTTTAGCCTAGCCACTTTTGAGTGCTCAGGGGCTCCATGTGACTACACAGTGGCTACAGGGTGGATCTGGACACTGATAAGAGAAAAGAGAACCCTAAAGGGCTTGGAAGAAAAGTTATGACCAATCTAGATAGTATATTCAAAAGCAGAGACATTACTTTGCCGACTAAGGTCCATCTAGTCAAGGCTATGGTTTTTCCTGTGGTCATGTATGGATGTGAGAGTTGGACTGTGAAGAAGGCTGAGCACCAAAGAATTGATGCTTTTGAACTGTGGTGTTGAAGAAGACTCTTGAGAGTCCCTTGGACTGCAAGGAGATCCAACCAGTCCATTCTGAAGGAGATCAACCCTGGGATTTCTTTGGAAGGAATGATGCTAAAGCTGAAACTCCAGTACTTTGGCCACCTCATGCAAAGAGTTGACTCATTGGAAAAGACTCTGATGCTGGGAGGGATTGAGGGCAGGAGGAGAAGGGGACGACAGAGGATGAGATGGCTGGATGGCATCGCCGACTCGATGGACATGAGTCTGAGTGAACTCCAGGAGTTGGTGATGGACAGGGAGGCCTGGAGTGCTGCGATTCATGGGGTTGCAAAGAGCTGGACACGACTGAGCACTGAACTGAACTGAACTGAACTGAACTGAACTGAAAGGGCTTACACTACATTGAAATGCTTAACCCAGAACCTGCTACATGACAACACCCAACAACCCTGAGGGGCTGAGAAGTGCAGTCCTTCCAGGTTTCCGGAAGAGAGAGAGTTGAGCCCATAGAGTGATCAGCCTTCAGGACTGCCACATATGCCTTTCAGGAATAACGATTTTCTGTCATAACCATAGCTACTGTAACCATTATGTTGGAAAGCTGGTCTCCTAGGAGGCAATCATGATAAGCCCCACTCCCATAACCCATTTTAATCAGTTCTCTGGGCCTACATCCTTCTCCACTCTTGATGGATTATCACGCAGGCTTCCATCATATTTTCAGTCTCCGGGGTAATGAAAAATCCTCCAGGTACTTCAAGTCACAAAACCATCTCAACTGGGTAATTAAAATGCAGTGTTCCATACAGTACTCCAAAACTCATCTCGAGGTAAGGAGGCTGCCTTACAGATCAGTCCTGGGGGCTTGAGAACTCTGCAGGAGAAAGGGTGACAGTGGGTGAAGTGCTCTCCCTTTCCTTGCCCTGTACCCTTACCCCTGCCTCCTCCAGCTCCTCCAGAAGTAAAAAGGGTTGGGGGAGGTAGGAGGCAAGGGAAGGAAAGGTTTTGCATTCTGGTCACCAATCTCATCTTGTGTTACTCTCCTCTCAACTTGTACAAGTTCAAAGCTGCCTCTTCAGGAAGGTTTTGGTGGGCTCGTAAAGACACTGCCCTCATAGACACCGCCAGCAACATTCAGATGCACTTTTCATGAGGCCTGCCATGTGTGTTCCCGTGGCTGTCTGGTACATTTCTCCTTTGGCCTATGACAATCCAATGGCCTATTCTATTTGTTGAGGTCATGCTCTTTGCATTCAGACAGTCCTCTCTGGCAGAATTTTTTAAAGCTCCACATGGCCTTCTCCTGCCTGTGGCCCACACTGGGACACACTCATTCAAATAGCCATTGCCCCAGAAATCCAGGAGAAGAGCCCAATTCCAGTATAACCTTTGCTCCTTGCTTCTGCCACCACGACACACCAGTCGCAGCCTCTCAGTTCAGTTCAGTTCAGTCGCTCGGTCGTGTCCGACTCTTTGCGACCCCATGAATCGCAGCACGCCAGGCCTCCCTGTCTATCACCAACTCTCAGAGTTCACTCAAACTCACATCCATCGAATTGGTAAGGCCATCTAGCCATCTCATCCTCTGTTGTCCCCTTCTCCTCCTGCCCCCAATCCCTCCCAGCATCAGAGTCTTTTCCAATGAGTCAACTCTTCCCATGAGGTGGCCAAAGTATTGGAGTTTCAGCTTTAGCATCAGTCCTTCCAAAGAACACCCAGGACTGACCTTTAGAATGGACTGGTTGGATCTCCTTGCAGTCCAAGGGACTCTCAAGAGTCTTCTCCAACACCACACTTCAAAAGCATCAATTCTTTGGGGCTCAGCTTTCTTCACAGTCCAACTCTCACATCCATACATGATCACTGGAAAAACCATAGCCTTGACTAGACGGACCTTTGTTGGCAAAGTAATGTCTCTGCTTTTGAATATGCTCTCTAGGTTGATCATAACTTTCCTTCCAAGGAGTAAGCGTCTTTTAATTTCATGGCTGCAATCACCATCTGCAGTGATTTTGGAGCCCAAAGAAATAAAGTCTGACACTGTTTCCACTGTTTCCCCATCTATTTCCCATGAAGTGATGGGACCAGATGCCATGATCTTCGTTTTCTGAATGTTGAGCTTTAAGCCAACTTTTTCACTCTCCACTTTCACTTTCATCAAGAGGCTTTTTAGTTCCTCTTCACTTTCTGCCATAAGGGTGGTATCATCTGCATATCTGAGGTTATTGATATTTCTCCTGGCAATCTTGATTCCAGCTTGTGCTTATTCCAACCCAGCATTTCTCATGATGTACTCTGCATAGACGTTAAATAAGCAGGGTGACAATATACAGCCTTGACATACTCCTTTTCCTATTAGGAACCAGTCTGTTGTTCCATGTCCAGTTCTAACTGTTGCTTCCTGGCCTGCATACAGATTTCTCAAGAGGCAGGAGGTCAGGTGGTCTGGTATTCCCATATCTTTCAGAATTTTCCACAGTTTATTGTGATCCACAAAAGGCTTTGGCATAATCAATAAAGCAGAAATAGATGTTTTTCTGGGACTCTCTTGCTTTTCCATGATCCAGCAGATGTTGGCAATTTGATCTCTGGTTCCTCTACCTTTTCTAAATCCAGCTTGAACAACTGGAAGTTCACAGTTTGCGTATTGCTGAAGTCTGGCTTGGAGAATTTTGAGCATTACTTTACTAGCATGTGAGATGAGTGCAACTGTGTGGTAGTTTGAACATTCTTTGTCATTGCCTTTCTTTGGGATTGGAATGAAAACTGACCTTTTCCAGTCCTGTGGCCACTGCTGAGTTTTCCAAATTTGCTGGCATATTGAGTGCAGCACTGTCACAGCATCATCTTTCAGGATTTGAAATAGCTCCACTGAAATTCCATCACCTCCACTAGCTTTGTTCGTAGTGATGCTTCGTAAGGCCCACTTGGCTTTGCATTCCAGGATGTCTGGCTCTAGGTGAGTGATCACACCATCGTGATTCTCTTGGTCATGAAGATCTATTTTGTACAGTTCTTCTGTGTAGTCTTGACACCTCTTCTTAATATCTTCTGCTTCTGCTAGGTCCATACCATTTCTGTCCTTTATTGAGCCCATCTTTGCATGAAATGTTCCCTTGGTATGTCTAATTTTCTTGAAGAGGTCTCTAGTCTTTCCCATTCTGTTGTTTTCCTCTATTTCTTTGCATTGATTGCTGAGGTAGGCTTTCTTATCTCTCTTTGCTATTCTTTGGAACTCTGCATTTGAGGTGCTTATATCTTTTTCTCCTTTGCTTTTCACTTCTCTTCTTTTCACAGCTATTTGTAAGGCCTCCTCAGACAGCCATTTTGCTTTTTTGCATTTCTTTTCCATGGGGAAATGGTCTTGATCCCTGTTTCCTCTACAATGTCGTGAACCTCCATCCATAGTTCATCAGGCACTCTGTCTATCAGATCTAGTCCCTTAAATCTACTTCTCACTTCCACTGTATAATCATAAGGGATTTGATTTAGGTCATACCTGAACGGTCCAGTGGTTTTCCCTATTTTCTTCAATTTAAGTCTGAATTTGGCAATAAGGAGTTCATGATCTGAGTCACAGTCAGTTCCTGATCTTGTTTTTGCTGACTGTATAGAGCTTTTCCATCTGTGGCACAGCCTCTGGCCTTAGGCTATTTCCAGGTGTGATCTGCCATCAACTTCTGGGCTACACAGATTCCACCAGATTCAGGTCAAGGTGAGAGTCTTCTTAAAGCCCTTCATGGTCTACTTGGGGTGAAGGGAAGTACCCTCATGGAGTAAAAAGGGAAAATTCCATTGCACTGCAAGTGCTTTCCCCAAAGAAACAGTCTCCCTGATTTCCAAATGATGTTTCTAAATTCTTCCTATTTAGATCTCTTAGACGGGAGAAGGACAAAGAGTCCTACATCTGGCTTTTGTCTACGTTTTGCAAGTCTAGTGTTGTTCTGACGTGGGAGTACAGTGCAAGGATATTTTAAGGGCGTCACCCAAATAGGAAAAAAAGCATCCCATTTTAACATGTTGCTAAACTACTATATATTGACCATTCATGCCCACATCAGTCATTTCACTTTCATGATCTTATTTAATTGTCATGGGAATGGTGCAATGTCAGCGTCAACCTCTCCACATTACAGATGTATATGCAAGGCTCAGAGAGGTTAGGATTTGGTGAAGGAAGTCTGGCATTTGATCTGCCTACTGACTATGGATAAAATCCCTTTTTGTAGTAGGGTAGAAAAATTCACATTTATTTAAAATAATTCAACTTCAGTGGGTTGATCTATTAGACATGTGCTCTTGGGAGGAACTTCAGGCTTCCTTGTCTGATCAAGAAGCCAAACACACTTCAATTTTACTGTGTGCTCACCAGCTAACTCAACATTTCTCTGTCCTGCTGGCCTTTCTTGGAAGTGTGTTCAGCTTCAAGATTTGTGCATACCGGACAATATATTTCCTCTGAACTGTCATTCAAAGGGAACTTGATTATTGAAATTAGAGGAAACATTTGACTGAACAAAACCCAACTGACCAGAACTTCAAAATAACAGGAACTCTCTTCTCTATTCCAGTCTAAAATAAAGCAGCAAGTCACAAAACAGCAGGTCAACATAAGAGACTGGGTGTGGAGCAGGGGCACAGGGTACTCAAGAGAGAGTCTCCTAGTAGCTGCAGGGTGCAGGCTTTTCACTGCGTGGCTCCTACTGGTGCAGAGTACAGGCTGCAGGTGCACAGGCTTTAGTAGCAGCACGCGAGCTCAGAAGTAGTAGCTCATGGGCCCTAAAGTGTGCGGGCTTCAGTAGTTGCGTCACGAGGCCTCAGTAGTGCTGGCTCATGGGTTCAGTTGCTCCACAGCCTGTGGAATCTTCCTAGACCAGGGGTTGAGCCTGTGGCCCCTGCATTGGTAGGTGGGTTCCTAACCACTGGACCACCAGAGGAGTCCAGTAGGTACACTTTTTTGTCTGGCTTTTTTCACTCACCACAATTTATTTTGACATTCACCCCATGTTGAATGTCATGGCTTCCCTCGTAGCTCAGTCAGTAAAGAATCTGCCTGCGATGCAGGAGACCCAGGTTCAATTCCTGGGTCAGGAAGATCCCCTGGAGAAGGAAATGGCAACCCCCTCAAGTATTCTTGCCTAGAGAATCCCATGGACAGAGGAGTCTGGCAGGCTACAGTCCTTGGGGTCACAAGAGTCAGACACAACTTAGCAACTAAACCAACACCACCATGTTGAATATTCATTTCTTTTTATTGCTGAGTAATATTCCCTGGTATAAGTATACATAATTTGTCTCTCTATGAACTTTTTATTGTGTATTTGGGTTGTTTCCAGTTTTCGATTATTACAAGTAAAGCTGTTATGAACATTCATATATAAATTTTGTATAGTCATATGCGTTCATTTCTCTTAAAATATATCCAGGAGTGGAATGACTGGTGTATGTTCAAGTTTTTTTAGGAGCTCTCCGACTGTTCTCCAAAGTGGTTGTAATAATTTTACTATCCCACCAGCAGCATATGAGAGTTTCAGTTCCTCTGCACTTTGCACACACTTGGAGTGATCAGTCTTTGTAATTCTGGACTTTCTACTAGAAATGCCTTGGTATCTCATTGCAATTTTAATTTGCATTTCCCTAATGGCACCCCACTCCAGTACTCTTGCCTGGAATATCCCATGGACGGAGGAGCCTGGTGGGCTGCAGTCCATGGGGTCGTTAAGGGTCAGACGTGACTGAATGACTTCACTTTCACTTTTCACTTTCATACATTGGAGAAGGAAATGGCAACCCACTCCAGTGTTCTTGCCTGTTGAATCCCAGGGACAAGGGAGCCTGGTGGGCTGCCATCTATGGGGTCACATAGAGTCGGACACGACTGAAGTGACTTAGCAATGATGCTGAGCGTCTTTTCATGTGCTTATTTGCCAACCATACATCTTCAGCACAATGTCCCCCTTTTTATTATGTTTTGAAAGTGAAAGTCACTCAGTCGTGTCCAACTCTTTCCGACCCCATGGACTATACAGTCCATGGAATTCTCTGGGCCAGAATACTGGAGTGGGTAACCTTTCCCTTCTCCAGGGGATCTTCCCAACCCAGGGAAGGTCTCCCACATTGCAGGCAGATTCTTTACCAGCTGAGCCACAAGGGAAGCCCAAGAACAGTGGAGTGAGTAGCCTATCCCTTCTTCAGCGGATCTTCCAGACCCAGGAATCAAACTGGGGTCTCCTGCACTGTAGGTGGATTCTTTACCGAGTTATGTTTTAGTTTCTTATTATTGACAAAACATGGCTTTTGATCACATAGCAATTTTTCATGCGCATCCACCCAGTGATATCAGTAGTTAGGTTTAAAAACTTTAAATAGGCGCATAAGCATACAAATAAATATATATACTGCATATGTGTCCATATATAGACACATACACAGTAATCAACTCGGGAAATGTTTTGCCACGTGTAACATTAAGAATACAATCTTCAAAAGCCTCAAAACCAGTATCAGGAGGGCAGAGCTATTTGCATAGCTGTATCTAACTGTAGAGGTTTTCCTTAAGAAAAGCCTAGAAGGTAGCAGTGGCCTGACAGGAAATGTGGGCTGCACTTGATAGGGAAGTAAGCCAGGTGTTCCCTTGGCAACAAGATAAAGAGCGAGATCTATCCACTACAGAACACAGCACTTAAGCACGGGGATTCAGAAGCCAGGCTGATCTGTGTTTGAATCTCCTTGGGCGACCAGCTTGGGGCTCTTGCCCAATATGACTAAACTCATTTCCTTCATTTGCAAACTGGGGATGCAACCCAGTAAATACCTAACTCATTTCCAATCATTCCTCCACTGTGTGCCACAGGGAACCCTTCTAGACCATGCAACTTCTCTCTTCTTTCCAATCAAAGCAATGTTTTCCATTACTTGTAGACTGAGTAGAAGGAAGCTAATTTTTTTTGATAGCTGATCAGATCAGTTTGAAAAAGTTGATGCAAAATAGCATTCACTTAGAAAAAGGCAGACAGGGAGTCACAACATGCTTGGGTTAATTCAAAGTGTGGCCATTCTACCATAAACTGCTATTAACTACAGTGAAATGATGCAAGTTAAAATCAAAACCTGGACTCAAATATATCTCCAAATTTTAGAAAAAATGAATTGTACAAATTAAGTGGAAAACTCGTGTGGTATGTAGCCAAGTTCCTAGCATTCATAGTCAGCACTAATTAAACTCCAGCTCTTATGAAGGGGAAATTTAAAGTAGGGGTTAAAAGCATGGACTCTGGGGTCAGCCCAACCTGGCTAGAATTTCAACTTGGACAATTCCTAGCTGTGTGTCTTTGGACAATATCGTCACCATTCCAGGCACAATTTTGTCATCCATAAAATGGGAATAATATGAGATAAACCTCCTAGATTTATTCCGAACATTAGCTGAGTTCATGTCTGCAAAGTCTTTAGAATGGCGGTAGCAAACAGTGATCTCTCTAAGCTCAAGATGGTGTATCTGGAGCCTCCTGATTGTGACTAGTAATTAATTCATTCACATTACTTAACTAACAGCTATTTATAGTGTGCCTTCTACACAAGTGTTAGGAAGGATTGAAAGAGTTGTAAGACACAGGTACTTCTCTGACCCCAAAGAACACGAACCCTAAAACAGGAAGCAGAGTTGGTAACTTCAGCCAACACAGCATGCAACTGTTCATAAATGCCTGATGCAAGCAGACAAAGGAGAAGTTCAGAGGTGTAAGGTCAACCACAGCTGTGGGGAGAGGAATATGAGAGAAGGGAGAGGCGCTAAGGAATCCAGCTGGACCCTGAAGGATGAAGAAGAATGAGAGGGCCAAAGAGATAGGGAGCAAAGAGCGTTCTGGGCCTCAAGGGTCCCATGGTGGTGCTGATCTCTCAGAATCAGAGGGCAGGTGTCTGGAGTTGGGGACAAAGGAGCAATTACTTAGGAAACGTACTGGGGGCCAGCTCTTGAAAAGTCTTTAGTCTAAAAAAGTCTTTAAAGCTAGCTACACTAGAAGCAGCGGGGATTCAAGTACTTTATCGCTAGTTTTTAACTTTAATGTTGATTAAAATTACCAGTCTTGTTTTTGTTAAAAAGTAGAAATGCAAACCTATAGATCCCACTGCACACTTAAGAAATCAGAATTCCTGACACAGAGGCTCAGGGAAAGAATTCCACAGGCTGTTCTGATATAAACCAGAAGTTGAAATCCATTGCTACAAAGCCTTAAAAACTTAGATTACCATGACAACTTCTCTGGCAGAGGGGTCAGGAGGAAGAAAACTAGGATTTGCTGAGCGCCCACACGTGCCAGGGGACTGACAGGTATTTTTCCATTGAGTCCTAACAACAGTCCAGTGGAAGGGTGCTTTCTGATTCTCATTTCAGGGATAAAGAGGTCAATAGTCAGATGTGTAAGTCACAGAAGTGAAGTGAAAGTCACTCAGTCGTGTCTGACTCTTTGTGAACCCATGAACTATACAGTCCATGGAGTTCTCCAGGCCAGAGAACTGGAGTGGGTAGCTGCTCCCTTCTCCAGGGGATCTTCCCAACACAGGGATGGAACCCAGGTCTCCCGCATTGCAGGCGGATTCTTTACCAGCTAAACCACAAGGGAAGCCTGTAAGTCATAGTGGAGGTTTTCAAAGCCAAGTCCCAAGAGTCAAAATGACTGTACTTTGTACTGTATCACGTGATTGCCCCAGAAACACCCATACATCTTTCCCCTGTATCTTAGTGCAGTTCAAAGTCCAGTAGCAAAAGTGGCATCATAAACACTCTTCCCCATTCCCATTTCTCTCCTCCAGTGAAATCTGAGTTTACCTTCCCTTTGTCCTGAGGCTGAACCAAAATCACTGAGGGCCATCATTTCAAGTGGAGTTTATTCTTATAGAAGAGAGAGAAGTCTCTCAGTCATGTCGGACTCTTTGCGACCCCGTGGACTGTAGCCCATAAGGCTCCTCGGTCTATGGGATTTTCCAGGCATGAATACTGGAGTGGGTTGCCATTTCTATAATCAAGCTTATTCCAACTTTCTTTTCCTTCCACTCTTTTCTCTGTGACATCTCCTAATCTATTCTATGCAGTTTTGTTTTGTAAAGTTTCTGGTGTACAGCATTATAGTTCAACATCTATATACACTATAGAATAATCACCATGAATCTAGTTACCATCCATTACCATCCAGCTGACCCTCTTCACCCATTTTATCCAACCCATAACCCACTTCCCCTGTGGTGACCACTAATCTGATCTCTGTATGTAAGAGATTTTGTTGTATTTTGCTTTTTTTATTTTAGATTCCACATATGAGTAAAATCAAACTGTATTTGTCTTTCTCTGACTTATTTCAATCAGTGTAATACCCTTAATGTCTATCCATGTTATTGCAAATGACAAGATTTCACTCCTTTTTATGACAGAGTAGCATTTCATTGTACATATACATCATATCCTCTTTATCTATTCATCAATCAGTGGGCACTGAGGTTGCTTCCAGATCTTGGTTTTTGTAAATAATACTGCAGTGTACATGGGGAAGCACCCTATGCAGTCATGAAACTTCTTATTCAGAGCAGGACACAAATGGAACATGGAATCTTAAATAATTCTTTTTGTGGTTTTCTTTTTACCCTAAGGGTAACGTGGGTGGTAGCCGGGGATGGGTGGGGGTTTGTCCATAGGGGACTTCACCTGAAATCCACAGGAAATTATATGGATGCGCTGTTTAGCTCTCTCACATGTCTACCAGCAAGCACTGGAAACTGGTTGTTATTTTAATCTAAGCCTGTTCCTCATTTTGGTTTGAAAGACATCTCCCATTGGTAGGGTTTTAGCTACTCTATGTGTGCCTATGTGTCTGCAAGAGACACTTAACATCTTTCCTTAAATTAGTCTTGGGTTCTCCACCTGCGTGTAAGATTCTCACCTCACAAACTAAAAGTCTCTCAGTTGTGTCAGACCCTTTGTGACCCCACGGACTGTAGCCTGCCAGGCTCCTCTGTCTGTGGAATTCTCCAGGCAAGAATACTGGAGTGGGTAAGCTGTTCCCTTCTCCAGGGGACCTTCCCAACCCAGGGATTGAACCCAGGTCTCCTGCGTTGCTGGCAGATTCTATACCATCTAAGCCACCAGGGAAGCCCAAGAATACAGGAGTAGGTGGCCTATCCCTTCTCCAGGGGATCTTCCTGACCCAGCAATAGAACTGGGGTCTCCTGCATTGCAGGCAAATTCTTTACCAGCTGAGCCACCAAGGAAGCCCTCACCTTACAAGTTCTCCATTTTTTTTTTCCCCAGAAGGGTGTTAGATTTAGCAGACTTAATGCTTTATTTTTCTGACTTGCTGTCAGTTACATGATGTAAGCATCCATTTTCCCTCTTTGTATATATTCTCCTAATTCTCTCATAAATTATTCTTTTCCAATTTTTTTTCTCCCCACTCAAAACGGAAATCCGGGGTAAATGCTGAGCAGCCCTTTTCCCAGCCTCTTATGTTCTTCAAATGGAATGACAGGTAGTACACTCCTTCACCCACATCACTGAGGGCAATATTCATCACTCTGGGGCTCTGCCCTGTGTGGTTTGCTTATTTCTGCACTGAAAGGCCGATTGTTTACTAGTAGTAAAGAATATGCCTGCCAATCCAAGAGATGCAAGAGACTCAGGTTGGATCCCTGGGTCTCTACTCCAGGGATCGGGAAGATCTCCTGGAGTAGGAAATGGCAACTCTCTCCAGTATTCTTGTCTGGAAAGTTCCATGGACAGAGGAGCCTGGCAGGCTACAGTTCATGGGATTGCAAAGAGTCAGACACAACTGAGTCATTAAGCATGCTCACACAGATGATTTCTAAGCCAAAGCAATTCAGACATATCTATGCATGCTCAGTCACTCAGTTGTGTCTGACTCTTTGCGACCCCATGGGCTGTAGCCCACCAGGCTCCTCGGTCCATGGGATTTCCCAGTCAAGGATACTGGAGTGGATTGCCATTTTCTACTCCGGGGTAATATCTATACCTATACTCTAAATATCTACTTTGGCAAGTGATACCTTCATTCCAGTTGCCCCCATTAGGAAGCCATAATGATGCTTTGAATTCTTTGCAGACCACAATATTCAAATATGTAATGCAAATTGTATAATGCAAATTCCAAGGGATGACAGTCGCCTAGACTACAAAGTGAATAAGGCCCCCTGAAGTTGAGCAGTGCACATCCTGCTCAACCATACTGAGCAGCCTTTCATTGAGAAACTTCTTTCCCCCTAATGTAAATAGTTTTCAGCATTCTTAATAGGTAATGGCCATGTATGGACTCTTTTGCTTGCCTAAACATTATAATCAAATTCTCATAAGTTAAAAATTACTGGGACTTCGCTAGTGGTCCTGTGGTTAAGAATTTGCCTTGTAATGCAGGGGATGTTTTTTTGATCCCTGGTTGGGGAACTAAAATCCTACATGCTGAGCAGCAACTAAGGCCACAGCTAGAGTTTGAGTGCTACAATGAAAGATCCTGTATGATTCAGTGATGAGCCCACATGCCACAACTAAGACCCGATGCAGCCAAATAAATTAAAAAAGAAAAGAAAAAAGTGTATAATGCAAGTAATTCATTTTTTTAATCACTGACAAAGGTTTAGGGAACAGAAAGATATGCTGTCCATATATCTTTCTATTCCCGAAGCCTTATCTTTATTTTCCCTATAATCTTGCTCCCTAGAATACACTGACTTTGTTTTTAAAACAATTTTAAAGCCATTGGGATGACTTAGTAGATGACAGATGGTGTGGAAATCAGTAAGGGAAAGCAGGTGGTAGAAAAGAAAAGGAGAGTCACTAGCAAAAGGCAAAACGTCAGAGTCACCACACTGAGATGACACTCAACACGGTAATATTTATTTCAAAACTTAAAATTGACTCCACGTTAATAAATACTTCTAACACTGAATGTAGAAAACTACTGTGCATGTTCTAATACAGTTTACTAAAGAATCACAGAAAGGGCAGTCTTTCACCTCTTGGCCAATGAGAAAACAATCTGGGGGTAAGAGTAGCCTCAAGGATATTGTGTGAAATTGGAGGAGGGGAGAAGGAGCTGCTAAAATCAAGAACTTTCTACTCTTCTTTCCTCACTAGGGCCTTAAAATTAAACATTGAAAGTTGGAAAATACACCTTCACAAACATATTTAATTTCTTTCTCAATTTTGGTTTAGAATCATTAGTTGGCAGACAGGATAAAAAATAAAAATAAAAAAACTGGAAACAGGTACACAATCTGAATCTAGATCAGACCCCTCTGAATGATGATGGACCCATGAGGCCCCTTGTTGGCCAAGCAGGAGATGGGACAGCTTGTGCTTAAAGCACACACTTTAAGGCGTGACCACAATCTCAACAACTCGAGCACTGAAGGCACGGTGTGATGTGACGGCCACCTCCACTTGCAAGCTAAACCTAAGTCCTTTCAGAGCTGTCTTTGTATAAACTTATCATCCCATCAGCTGGCCTGTGATCTAGGCCCTCCACCCTCTAGAGCTGAAGTGGGGGGCGGGGACATTTCAATCAGGCAGCTGTCCAGCCCCCTCACCCAAGCAGAGACCCCATAGAGAAAACCCCTCTGGCCACTTTTTTCTGTAAACACTCAAATGAAGCAGAATCTCACAGATTTGGAGTTCCTGCTCCAAATTAGAAATGCTCTCTGGAAAGAGGCAAAGATAGCTTCTTGTCTGACCAGCCCCCAGTAGAGTGCAACACACCTGCTCTGGGAGGCCTCAGGGAGAGGAGAGGACCCTCAGCTACTCCTAGCTTCCTCGGGTCTTTTCCTCAGAAGACAAAACTTTCCAGACTGAAGTCACAAGGCTTCAAGCTAAAAACCACCACTGCAGTACTGGCTGTCGGGAAGTTTCTGGTGAGGACAAAAAAGGAAGAAGAGGGTTCTCCTTGGTGTTGATACATGAACTTGTGCCAAGAGCAGGGGAAGGCAGCAAAAGGGAACAAAAGAGGTTTATGCAATGCTCTTAGTACAGATGGGCAATGGCTTTAAAGGGAACAGTTGTTTCAGGTTCTGAAGGCCAAGACCTGGTCATGGAGGGACTCCAGCTGCCCTGCCATGGGTATTAGATTGGCAGGCTTTTGAAGCTAGGGAGGACAGGTCTCCCCTAGTTCAACTCCTTCATTTTCCAGAGGAGGACCCTGAGGCCTGAGAGGGTAAGCAACGTCCCTAGGCCACACAGCTTGGCATTATCTGCCCAGGGGACACAGAGAGTGGCAGAGAGTCTTCAGCGAGTGATGTGGTCAGTGTGGGTGGACATCATGCAGCATGTGGTTAGTTACATCCAGGACCCCCGAGGATGACAATATCCCACCCCTGGGCCTTCTGTTGCAGATGTGGCCAGGCCCTGGACTGAGCTTATCCATGTGGTTCCCTTGGGAGGGAGTGTCTTCACTTCCCCGTCCGGGAGGCCACCTGGATGGCTTTGATCCACTCAATGCGCTCCTTGGGGGTGGCTGCTTGCAGGAAATAGTGAACTTCATCAGCCGTGATGATCTCAAAGAGGTTCTCTTCTTCACTCTTCTTGCCTGGTGAGAGAGAAAGTGATGACAGTGAGCATGGGCACCAGAAAAGCCACCTAGCTTGCCCTCCTTCTGCAAGCAATGAAATCCCCATTTTCCAAGTGTCCTAAGGAAATTAAATGTGATTTTAAAACTTACCATTATTGTATGCTTGTACATTTATATATGTATGATATATATATATATATGTGTGTATATATATATAGTACTTATACAGACTTGTATGTAGTATGATTGTGTTTGTGTGTTTAAGAAGTAAGTAAAACACTCAAGGAGAAACATTTTCTTTTATAAGCAAACTAAATTTCTCATTTTTGGACACAGTGTATAATGAGTAACCTGTAATAGTGTCCAGTAAGTACCTTTCCTCCACTCAAAATATAAATCAAAAGCTGGCCTCAATATTAGTTTTCTTAAAAAAAAAAAAAAAAAGATGTGCCACCAGTCCCATCAACGTAGTCTAAACTAGCTTTTATCAAGTGCTAAGTCTGCATCTCTACTGAAAGATCAGAAGGCAGAAAACTGGCCGATATTGTGACAAGACTCAAAACACATCCATCTCAGATCACAAAGAAGCACACTGCCCACCCTGACAGTGAAGGGTGACTCTAAGGGGGGATAGGAGGGAGCAGATCCAGGAATAGTTAAAATCTAGGCACCTGCAGCTGCAGCATTTCCAGTCCCCCTCTATAGCATCACTGGCCCCAAATGACAAGGGAAACCAGGGTCTGGGGGTCTGAACCGCATCTTCCTGCTGACACTACTCACTCATTCCTACACCTGAGAAGACGGTCATTTCATCACCAAGTCATAGGCCCAAGGGTCAGCTGGTAGGACTCCATCATTCTCCGAGAAGGAACCAAAACCCAGATTAGTTAGGCAACTCACTCAAAGTTGTGCCCCTAACTAACATAACCCCAGAGCACTTCCTGTTCCCCACACTGCCTCCCGGCACAAATGTTCCTCTTGTTGTGGGGCATTTCCTATTCTGTAAAGGTGCACTCTGAGGAATGCTGGGCTCCATCACAGGCATGAGGAGGTAAAAAGTCTCCCCACCCAAGCCGATTCTGAGGTGACAGGTTTTTCTCAGCACTGTGCTAGCATTTATTCAAGGCATCCATAAAACCACGACAGCTCCCAAGACCCAGAGAGCCAGGACAGCAGTTGAGAGAGAACAGCTTTGGGTCTCTCTGGAGTTTTCAGACAGCGAACTCATTCACGGCTGAGTAAGGGAGGGAGTGAGGGAGTGGTTGCTGTTGGCTCAGGGTGCACAGGTGTGGGAGGGAGCCCGGGGAGACACACCCCTCTCCCCCCAAAATTCATCCTTACCATCTGGGCTGCTCTCCACGGAAGTCACCACACAGCCTCTCAAGCGAATCGCTCCCAAGGGATCTTCCCCCTAAAGGAGAAAGGAGTCCTTCGTTATGTTTCCAAAGTAAAATACAGGCGTATACTTGATCCTCTGGGTGCAAAAGCCACACAGACTCGCTGTGGTTTAAAGAAGAGTGGAAGGAGATTAAAGGGAACCCGTTCTGGATCCTCCACCCCTCTTCCCACTTCACACAGCGGGGAAGTGGGGAGCTGGACGAGGAGATGCATGTCAACCTGAGCTTCACATCTGGAGGAAAGTGACAGCAAGGGGAGGTAGGGTAGCCGAATCATCTTCCCGCTGGAGAACGGCCAGCTGTTTCCAGAGTCCTTTGGCCCCAGGCAACAGACATAGTAGTAGAACCCTCATAGGAGGGAATCAAGAGAGCCCTGCAGAAGCTGAGGACCCAACCCAGATGGACATGACTCAACTTATTAAGGAAAAAGCCCTCTTCTGAATAGTCAACAGCCTAAATGGTTGGGCTCAAAAGATGCTCTCATCAAAATAGGCCTAAAAGAGGAATTATCACTTTTTTGCACATTAAACCAAGAGCCCAGTGTTGAGTTGGTTGAGTTCCTCTGAAAATATCATCTTGGGATAGATAATAAAAAGTTATGTTGTGTTGATCAAATAAATGACCATAGAATGATATTTTCTTCCATCCCCTGAGGTTCTGCTGGCCTCAAAGCCTAAGGTCTCAGATCTTTGCAATAAGAAGGGGTTGGAAAAGGTAGAGGAGGATGAGGAAAAAGAAGAGGGAGGGTGAAGATGAAGGGAGCAGAGCAGGAAGGTCCCTGGCAGCCCCATGATTAGGAACAGCGCAAGCTTCTACTGGGAGGGTTTATGGAGCACAGTTTCTCACCCCAGCAGGGTCATAGTAATGCAGATAGGCAGGGTCTTCTCTCAGAATGAACTTCCTCACTTTCCAGTTCTTCCGCCTATGGCCCTATATCCAGGATCAACATAGGAAAAGGAAGGATGAGTTTTTAGTCTCACTCAGTACACATAGTCCCTACAGGATAAGTCTTGCTGAATGGAAAGAAGAAAAAAAAATAAAGATGACATTCTATCTCCAGGAGAATTCAGGTCACAACCCAGGCCTTGTCAGAGATAGCACTAGAACCAATTTACAATTTAGATGTTATTAAATTGTGGGTTAAATTATTTCTAAGATCATCTCGCAGCTTTAGCATCATACAAGACAGCACTATGTATAACATACTACGTTAGGTAATGTGGGGCTATCAAGAGATTTAAGACATGGCCCTGCTCGTCAAAGAGTTTATAATCTATGTGGAAATATAAAATAGCAAATGTCCAAATCACATAATCTTTATAGATAAGAGTTTTTCAAAGTATTTTTCATTTTATTTTACATATGGTAATGTAAATTTCCATGGTACCCTCTCCATTCATCTCACCCTCTCTTCCCCTCTCCCCATGTCCATGAGTCTATTCTCTATGTCTGTTTCTCCACTGCTGCCCTGCAAATAAATTCTTCAGTACCATTTTTCTAGATTCCATATATACAGATTCGAAGGATTTTTTAAATTTACTATTTATTATTTGGAAACTTCATTTGAGGTTTTTTTTTTTCATTGAAATACAGTTGATTTACAATGTTGTGTTAGTTTCCGGTATACAGCAAAGTGATTCAGTTATACACACACACACGTATATTATTCTTTTTTAGATACTTTTCCATTATAGGTTATTACAAGATATTGAATATAGTTCCCTATGTATTGAGTATAGTTCCCTGTGCTATTCAGTAGGTCCTAGTTTCAAAGGATTTAAATGAAAGATATATAATTATGGTTTGGCATGTCAAAGAGAGCCTCATAAAAACCTTCACTTATCCATGTGGAACACACAGGAGTTAGACGGGTGGGAAAGAGGTGGGAAGACCATTGACAACAAAAAAGCAGTGGTGGGAATGTCTAAGGCATATTCAGACCCTGATGAGTAAGACCATCAGGCTAGAAGGCAGGTATAGCAGAAGCAAGTTTGGAAAAGTGGAAGGAGACAGTAAAAATAAGACACAGGGGTTGTTGTCACTGACAGCTTTTGAGTTGGAAGCAAAAGATTACTGTAACATTTTAGGAAGATTAATATGGTGACAACATACAGGATGGATCAGCTAGGGGTTAAAGATAAAGCCAGGGGAAATAGAATAAGGTAGAAAGAAAACCATCAAGAAATGATTACAACAATCCCAGCAAAAATTAGCAAGATTGCCGGGAGAAATATCAATAACCTCAGATATGCAGATAACACCACCCTTATGGCAGGAAGTGAAGAGGAACTAAAAACCCTCTTGAAAGTGAAAGAGGAGAGTGAAAAAGTTTGCTTAAAGCTCAACATTCAGAAAATGAAGATCATGGCATCCGGTCCCATCACTCCATGGGAAATAGATGGGAAACAGTGGAAACAGTGTCAGACTTTATTTTTGGGGCTCCAAAATCACTGCAGATGGTGACTGCAGCCATGAAATTAAAAGACACTTACTCCTTGGAAGAAAAGTTATGACCAACCTAGATAGCATATTCAAAAGCAGAGACATTACTTTACCAACTAAGGTCCGTCTAGTCAAGGCTATAGTTTTTCCCGTAGTCATGTATGGATGTGAGAGTTGGACTGTGAAGAAAGCTGAGCCCCGAAAAATTGATGCTTTTGAACTGTGGTGTTGGAGAAGACTCTTGAGAGTCCCTTGGACTACAAGGAGATCCAACCAGTCCTTTCTGAAGGAGATCAGCCCTGGGATTTCTTTGGAGGGAATGATGCTGAAGCTGAAACTCCAGTACTTTGGCCACCTCATGCAGAGTTGACTCACTGGAAAAGACTCTGATGCTGGGAGAGATTGAGGGCAGGAGGAGAAGGGGACGACAGAGGATGAGATGGCTGGATGGCATCACTGACTCAATGGACGTGAGTCTGAGTGAACTCCGGGAGTTGGTGATGGACAGGGAGGCCTGGCGTGCTGCAGTTCATGGGGTTGCAAAGAGTCGGACACAACTGAGCGACTGAACTGAACTGAACAACAGGGAGCAGCAATGGAAATTGGAAGCAGTAGTGATTGTTACAGACACAATGAGGAAGAACAGGACTTGGCCCTTCCCTAGAGAACCATTGACTCTTCCAATGTCAAACACTGACATTGTCTAGACTGTGGGTTTTGAGGCAGGATTTGTGTCTGTTTCTCTTTGTTCCTCCCATGCCCAGCACTGCGTCTGGCATGTGGGAGCCAATTCTTTTGTTTGTAATTGCCTTGAATTACCCAGCTATTTCAATTAGCTGATAGTAGCTGTTTAAAATGTTGTGCTAAGCCTGATTCTATGGTTTCCTACAGCAAATTCAAGCGACTTTTAACTCCAGAAGTTAAAAATATTAAATTAGAAAATATATAGTTTCCATGTTGCCAACATGAAGAATATTCTGTGTTATTTCTGAAGCACCACGTATTAAGAGGCACATACAGAAAGCTTCCAAAGTGTTTCACTGTGTTTGTATAGGAAGCAATGGAACGTCTGTGATTTTAGCAAATGATGTCTCCTTCATAATACCAGGTCAGAGCACTTTCAAGAATGGGTTTAAGTTATTTGGCAGAGCATTTGGTCAAGGAGCTCATCTCCAAAGAACACTCTACTTGCCTGAAGGATGGAGCCAAGAACACCACAGAGTCATATGGGAGAAAACAGAATATTTCTATCTGCAACATTATACGGCTTTTGCAAAGCATCAGCTTCTAAATTCCTTGTTACGAGTCCCTGCTCTTTGCCTTAATTGGTGTTACCCATAGGCTAAGAACACTAAGATTGCTGCCCCACACCATTTTCTCCAGATCTACAGGCATGCAAATCATGTTCTCTTACGCAATCACTGGGTGAGTATCTAGTACTCAGGAGTCAGTGGAAGAGGAAGGCACAGGAGGATGTGGAATCAGCCAGGCCTGGCCAACTACCACATTGTCTTGAGGTCCTCACTGGCACACGATGAGTGTTTCCTGAGGCACTTTAAGGAACGCATGCACAGCTGGGGTTTCCAAGAATTGTTGCTGCTCTGTCAACATCTTCTTTGTGCAACACCATTTTATATAACGGACTTGAGCATCCATAGATTTCAGTATCCATGGCGGGTCCTAGAACCAGTCCTCTGTGGGTACTGAGGAATGGGTGTACTTACATTCAACTTAATTCACTCTAAAAATATTTGTTGTCTATTACAGACTAAGAAGGATGCTGAACTCTGCAGCAGATACAAGAAAAATATGTATAACACATTGTCCTTTCTCATCAAAGAATCTACATGTGGTTAAGAAATGAGGTATTTTATTCATCATAGTCACAGAATGAATTATATAAAAGGGATTATGCTGAATATAATCCAGTATCATTCATCCTCAAACTGGCTATGTCCCCCAAACAAAATCAAGGCCTCTGGAACCAGTGAAGGGGGTAGAATGAGGGTAGGGACTGACCCCCAAGTGGATGCATCTACTTCCCACCTATGAAGTGTGGAGCACAGGTGCCCTTTTTTGAGAAAAGGCTTCTACCAGGTAACCTGGGCTAACTCACAACAGAAGCCATAGGGCTGATTAGTTTCTTTGGTACTTAAAGAGACTTTCAAAAATCTCTCAGATGATCCTGCTATGAGCTAGGATTATAAACCACTGAGATAAGGGATGGGAAACATTAAAGGGGGACTATCAATTCAAGTAGAAGAGGTTTTTCTTCCCTCTCCCTCCCCTAAAAATTAGAGGTGGGGGGAATATTGAAAAAGAACAAAATTCCTGAATGAAAAAATATTGTTTTCTTCATGTTACAAGGAGGTTTATGACTATTTAAACAGTGATATTTTGATAATATTTTGATAAACTAACTTTTAAGAAAATGGTTAGCTCTGTAATTCTTTACATTGGCCACACACCAGAACCTCTTGGGGACCTGTAACATACAGAGACTCTGATTTAACTGGCCTGGGGTGCAATTTTAACAGATCCCTGGAGGGTTCAAATGTACACCACCTGAGCTATTGAAGGCTGACCTGTACCTATCAAAGGCCATGCAAAGAAGCTGAAGAAAAATAGAAGAGTAAGCCTACATCTAGTCCCACTACTTTCAACACACTCAAACCACAACCCTCAGCCGACTTTTGACCATCCAGCATCTCCACTGCATCCTTTGCCCAGACTTCACTTCAGTCCAGCCTGGACTTCATCTATCCCTATTCAACCTCCATGTTCAGTTTTCTCAGGGATCCACTCTAAATTAAGGCTTGTCAGATCAACTAAGTCCAGAAAAGTCGTTCATGGCTGATAGTAGCATAGAATTATAGAAGACATCATAAGGAAATAGCGAAACTCCTTTCCAAGTGACTCCTGCCTTAACAGCCTATGACCAGAGCCATATACATACAAACAGTTTTCAGAACCAATGATGAAGCAGGAGATGTGCAAACTCTGCCTGCGGGCAACCTCCAGAACCTACCCTGCATAAGGCTGACCCTGCTCCTTTGCTCATTCTTTAATCTAGTCAGTGGGCATACAAGTTATGAGAATAGTCTGGAATTCTTTCTAAACTATGGCTTTTTTATTTCTTAGGACCATGTTCTCTCAAAATATAATATGAAGGCAAGTTTTCCACATTAATGCTCTACTTCTAGTGAAACTCAAAAATCTCTATCTATACTTAGTCAACCCAAAGTTCTCCTTTTTAAAGGCAAATATATGCTCAACTTTGGTTCTTCCCTCTTTACTCAGAAGTTCAGGCTTCTATCATGAGATAAGTCAAATCTCTCAGTCCCATGAGATCTATACACAATGCACAGAAATCTTGCAGCAGCCAGATCCTCTCTTTTATTAACATATACAGAGCTGTGCCTTTGAGACAGCTCATGGCACAGTCACAGGGGGCAAGACCTTGGCCTCATAAAACAACTTAGGCTTCTATGACAACATATACTAGCATCAGTTGTTTCACTCTGAATATCCCTGTTTTCCAATTGCTTCCTCTCTACCAGGTGCTGACCCTGGCTTCCTCACTCAGCTCCAGCCACTGGGTTCCCATGGTGTCCCATGCCTTTGCACTTGGTAACTGACCAGAGCTCTTCAGCTCACCCCAGCCCCTGTCTCCCAGACTGACAGTGCCCGGTACCTGATGATACCTGATAATGACTGAGTCTATGCCCTCTGACTGGACTTGACCTTCATCTTTTGCTGCTCCTGCAGAGCTGGCCTGGGTATGGTCTCACTGTGACCTACCCACAGTCTGGAATGGTACTTCCTTGCTCTCAGTGGTTTATGATGCTTCTCTTCTGGGTGCAGCTTGTTTCTATTTCCTGGTTACTTTGTAGGGAGGAAGGATAGGCCAGTGGAAGAACTTTCATTGTGAAACATCTCTGTCTTTAGGATGGCATCTCTTTGCCAACTGATATCCTCCAACTAATGAAAAGGTCAGCATTTTCCTGAAACATTGATAGAAATTTCCCTATTTTTAGGTGCTTCTGCCCTGCCTGCCACAATCCTCCTGACCTAATGCCACTTTGATCATCTACTTAACTATTTGTCTCTCTTTCACTAGGTCAGTTTCATTCTCTAGCTGACTATTCACCAAACAAACAAAATACCATTTGATCCTATAGAATACAAAGCACTATTTGATCCTATAAAATACAAAGGGCATGGTTAGGGAGAAAGCCTAGGGTAGAATATAGTGATCACTCACCTGCTTCAGTAAACATCCCTGCTTGATAATGACTCCTCTGAATTCTTCTTTCAAAATCACATCATCATCACTGGAATTCTCTTCACAGAAGAACCCACTGTCTGGCTGTTGGGGAACCAAAGAACCAGTTTATTTTTCCAGTCTTAGGCATAGTGCTAATTATACCACCTTCATCTCTTCCCTCTAGCCGCTGCTTCTCCCTGTGATTCACATGCCAACATGAATGTTAAAGGTTATCCTTGGTTAGCTTGTTTCCCCTCCCCACTTTTCCTGTTTCTAGATGCTTATTTCTTCTTCTTCTTTTTTTTTTTTTTGGCTGCACCATGCAGCACATGGGATCTTAGTTTCCCGACAAGGGATCAAACCAGAACTCCCTGCAGTCGAAGCACAGAGTCTTGACCGCTGGACCACCAGGGAAGTCCCATCTGGATGGTTATTTCTTGTTGCTAGATGCTCCCTTGTCTCCATGCAAGTATGATCTTGTCAATATACTTTCATTTTCCTGGGTTCCCCAAGCTGTATTGGAAGTCTAGCTCAGCACAGCTCTCCCTTCAAAGCCTTCCTTCTCTGGGGACCTCATGGCCACACCACTGAAAGTGAGCTGGCCGGTTTATAAGACACTGTGCATACAACATAACCTCCATATGCCCCCTGCCACTCAGCTCCCCAGCTTTAAGAAACCAAGAGCTCAGGTCCAGCCACATCCTTTGAATTCAGGCAGGAACTGGGCCTCGCTCAGCTAAACAAGACCAATGAATCACACAAGCCACTGTGCTCGGTATTTTTAGACCTACTTTTTTTTTAGAGTCCTACATTTAAATAGCTATAAACAACCAGGTTGAAATTCTGAAAAAAAAAAAAAAAAATTCTGACAGAGGAACTTCCCCAAAGTGAAATGAAACTCTCTTTGGTACATTCACTTCATTTTTATAAGTAGCTTCCTTACTTTTGTGCTCTGACCCCAAATAGAAACAAAATTGCCAGAATCCCCCTAGAAATCCACTGTTGCCAGATGTTCATGTGACCCAAGATTAAGTCCATGTTGTACCATACAGTGTTTCCCGTGTGTGGGAAGCATGCCAGTGGAGGTGCCCATGATGACAGAGGGAAGGAATAAGGATGAACATACTTTGTATTGAGTCACATATTTCAATGTATATTTGGACTCCCAGGGGCCATAATTTTGCCTGTTATTTTTCCTTCCACTACTGGATCAACTTTGACTAAATGGGTGCCTGACATGTTCTCAGTCCCTAAGTCAAATCCAACTCTTAATGACCCCATAGACTGTAGCTCACCAGGCTCCTCTGTCCTTGGGATTTCCCAGGCAAGAATACTGGAGTGGGTTGCCATTTCCTTCTCCAGGGGATCTTCCCGACCCAGGGATGAACCCTCATCTCCTGCATTGGCAGGCAGATTCTTTATCACTGAGCCACGAGGGAAGCCCCCACCTGGCATGTACTGGGGCCTAATAAGCTTTTACAAAAGAAATTCTTGCTTAAAACGGAAATAAATATAGCAAATTTTTAAACAACAAAAAAAAGAAAACTATTCAAGTAAACAGTATTTTCCTTTAGACTAACTTACTGGATGTGATAGGCATTATGGAGAGGGACAGCTGTCAAGTCAAGGACATGGACCAAAGCTAGAGGGATAGGTGCTTTCTTTCACACCAGCAGATATGAACTGAAATCAACCTAGAACCCACCCAGGTCCACCCCCATGCCCGGAGGAGTAGATGGGTAGCTCCCTCACTCACAAAGTAGTAGAAGGCATCAGGGTTGTCCAGGAAAGGGTTTTCAGCAGTCCCATCCACCGCATTCTTGGAGAGGTCTCCAGCGGGCTGCAGGTACCCTTCATTGAGCAAGGAGGAGGCGATCACGAGGCCTTCCTGGCGGTTCCGAACAGATTTATTGGAAACAAGCCAGTCAATGACACAGTTACCTGGATGGGACCATCAGAAAGAAGGTTAACTCTCTTTTTCAAAGAACAAGGCACAGACAGTTTCCCTAGAGAGCTGCAGAGCACCCAGGTGTCTTACTTGTTTCATCTTCCCTGTTACTCCAAGAAGGAAAAATGAAATTATTGAGATAGATACCTGGAAACAAAAGGAACCATGTAAACAGTTTAAAAAAACATCTACATGCTCCTTAAGGAGCAATGCATGTGTAAAGAAATTGCTTTTTACTAACCCACTCATTTCTTCCATTAATGACCCAGAACTTCTGCTGAGAGCTAAGTTCAGTAATGGCTATTGGAGAGGCCCTGGGGGGCGGGGGTTGGGGGGGTTGTCTAAAAGGAAGATCTGGGTAATGAGTAAGTGCTGTAACAAGTGCCTTGCTGTGGGGTCAGCGCAGTGGAGCTGCTGGGTCAAATCTGCAGAAAGGTGTGGAGGGGTGGGTGGGGCAATGGGTATTGTTTCACAGAGGAAGTGACAATGTTTATCAAGCATTTGCTTAGGCAGAGGCCAAGGGGGGACCAGGAGCTGAGGGAGCAGCAGTGCGAACAGACTCAAACAGGCATGAGGGATCCCTGCTGGGGGCTGGTGGGAAAAGGACAAAAGAAGAGGAGAGAGAGGAAGACATGGGGTGCGTGGGGAGAGCTTTGATGGTACATTAAGAATTTGGCAATGAGGAGCTGTTGCAAGTTTTTAAGCAGAAAACAACATGTGCTAGTATGTGTGTGTCCTAATTTAGAATTTTATGCCATTCCTTACATCAAATGTCACACCTTTGCAGGGTCTAGCAGGGACCTTCAGAAGTCATTCAATCAGCCTTCTGAATCAAGGGAGGACTGTGAGGAGAATAAAATGAAATTGACCCACCAACTGCAGTCTACAATGAAGCTCTGTATTAAAAATATTTTGTACAACCAACAAGGACCTATTGTATAGCACAGGGGACTATACTCAGTATTTTGTAATAACATACAAGGGAAAAGAATCTGAAAAAGAATATATATATGTGTGTGTATGTATACATCTAAAACTAACACAATATTGTAAATCAACCATACTTCAATAAAAGTAAACAAATAAAACAAATTTCTTTCAAACATTTATATATATTATATATATTTATGTTATTAAATATACATTATTACAAAATACTGAGTATAGTTCCCTTGCCCTACAATATATACTGTACAAATATAGCCAACCAAAGAGCCAACTTAAGAGGCCCCAGGTCATCAAAGCAGTAAGGTATACCATCTTTGAAACAAGAATGCAAGCAGTTAGTTGATAAGAGCACCTTTCATGAATTTCATATACAAAAGGCTTTGCCCAGTTTTCTTTCTCTGGAAGGAAAAACTAATTAATACTGCATTTCTGCTTTTAATCCTTGCAGTGTCCCTGTAAAAGAGGTAGGGAGGTAAGTACAGACCTCTTTTAAGAATGACTCATTGGACATGAATTTGAGCGAACTCTGGGAGATAGTGAAGGATAGGGGAGCCTGGCATGTTACAGTCCATGGGGTCACAGAGGGTCAGACATGACTTAGCAACTGAACAACAACAAAACACTACACAGCCTCTGCCGCTGCTGCTGCTGCTAAGTCGCTTCAGTCGTGTCCGACTCTGTGTGACCCTATGGACGGCAGCCCACCAGGCTCCCCCGTCCCTGGGATTCTCCAGGCAAGAACACTGGAGTGGGTTGCCATTTCCTTCTCCAATGCATGAAAATGAAAAGTGAAAGTGAAGTCGCTCAGTCGTGTCTGACCCTCAGCGACCCCATGGACTGCAGCCCTCCAGGCTCCTCCGTCCATGGGATTTTCCAGGCAAGAGTACTGAAGTGGGGTGCCATTGCCTTCAGCCTCAGACATCCCTAATTTGTCACTTAAATCTAACATTAGGTGTCTTGATTCTTATTTATCATCTTGCTCAACTCTGTGTCTATTTCAACATCCTGCCATTTTCTGGCAAAAAAAATGACCCTTTGATTGATATAGCTAGAACTTCTAAGATTTTACCTTGAACCACAAAGTATGGGCCTACCTTTCTTTCTCTTTCCATGCTGGGGAAGTCCAATGATAATGTACATCGGTCTGTGTTCCATGACACCAAACCCCCCCACCTCGCTCCACATCCCCCTACACACACTCCCCAGAAGCCCCACATCAGACCCACAAGGCCTTTTACCTGTGAAGCAGTGATTGAAAATCTTCTTGTCCTTCTCTAGGTTCAGTTCTTTTACTCCTTTTTCAGTGTCTTTCATAGACAAATACAAGGCACTGCACAGATGAAAACACATGGATGAGCAGGAGCGGTTCAGTATGGCCAGTCCTCTCTGGGACTCGCCAGCTTGGAGGGGCTGGCCCTGAGTACAGGCTTCCCCATCCCCAGGTGAAACCTGAGCCTAATCTCTCCACTGGATCATACGTAGGTCATTAGAAGGCAGAGCTCATACTTGCATGAACCCTGCGACCTGCACGGCATTCAGCAAAATGTACAGGGAAGGTATTTAATAGCTCTTCAATCCACTAAATTCTGTTGATTTAACTTTTAGTATCTGAGATGGAGAATTATCCCCGGTTAGCTGTCAAAAGGTTAAAGGTCCTCAGGCCCCAATAGTCATGTCCCAGCTCTTTGTGCCCTTTAAGAGACCATCTGGTGTAGACATTTGACACCAAGAAAGTGAATGTGTTTTGGTGGGGTGTAGGGGGGAGTGACAAGGGGTTAAAGTGTTGTTGTTTTTTTTTTTTAATGTGGACCATTTTTAAAGTCTTTATTGAATTTGTTACAATATTGCTTTTTTTTTTTTAACATTTCGGTTTTTTGGCTGCAAGGCATGTGGTATCTTAGCTCCACAAACAGGGATCAAACCCCTGGCATTGGAAGGGGAAGTCTTAACCAGTGGACCATCAAGGAAGTCCCAAGAAAGTGAATGTTTTGACTAAACTTATTCTTTATCCTAGAATTTGTAAGAGATAAAACAAAATAGTGAGATGTTTTCATTTTTGTCCTTGAATAATAAAGATACCCTTATCAGAAAAAATGCAAGCAAAGCAACGATTTTGTGTGTCTTGTGGCTCCATGTAGCACAAACATCATTCCCACTTAGCTCTGACAGTTGTGGCCAGAAATGCTGTCACTGGACCACCCACCCAGCAGCTACAGCTGGACTAGGCAACTCCTCTTGGGTCTTTACCAGAAAGCTTTCTTGGTGAGAGAAAGCGCTCATTCTCTCTAAGCTCAGTGTACAAACTTCATCAAACTCCTATGACCTGCCAAATCCTGCATTAGGTGTACATGGGGCTTTTTCTATTCTCCTCCTAGGGACTCCCTGCATTTGGTAAACAGAATCCTGGATGGATGCTGTAAGTAGTCAATATGAAATTCTTCCTGGCAGAGCTCCTGTTACAGGGTACGTGCCACATAAAAGCAAAAACCAGTAAAAAATAAAGACATTCCTAAAGAAAGGGACTTAAGTGATATCAACCTTTAGGCAACAACTATTACCTGTCAACTATCACCAGTCAACATCAGAGGTCACTAAGCTAGGTTGGCACACAAATGGTTTCTGCCTAGGAGAGATATTCACTCCTGCTGAATATGTGAACTTGAACTTGAAAAACCTTACCTGCTTGAACACATAGCTCCTATCTTTTCCTACCTATGTATAGATCCCAAAGCTTTCTTTTAAGAGTAATTCACTATAGCTACTTTATAAATGCAACGATGTATTATCTCTTTCCCTCCTCCCTCCTTTTTCTCTATCTCTCCTTCTCCCTGTCCCTCCCCCTGCAAAGATTACACAGACATGAGGGAATTCCCATGCCTCCTCTCCTCAGCTGTTAGGCTTTGGAGACACCACGATCACTCCCGCAGAGCCAGGTAAACATCTTAGTACATCAAGTGAAAGTACTAGGGACTGGTAAGGGTGTGTACAGCCTTCAAAGGTGCCCAAAGCAGGCCTTGGAGTAGGGTCTGCTGTGAGATTGCCTCACGGAGTGCGGTGGAAGGAAGGAAGAGTGAAGGAAAGTAAACATAGAAAGTCACCCTAAGTCGATCGTTTCTGGCAGTCGAATGGACCTCCTGGTGGATTTTCTCGCAAACTTCTGGCCTCCTTCAATGCATTTAGTGGCCTTCTTGATGTCCCGAACCCAGGCATCTCTCTCCTCCAGGAAGGCTGCCTGGAAGAAGTGGTCCTGCTGTTTGGTCGTAGTGATCTTAAACACAAACTGAAATCAAAACACATCCCATTAGGAATGACTCCTTTCAAGGAGGTGAGGGCTTTTATGAAGCACAGGAGTTGAGCCAACCCTATTCTGGAAATGCTTAGCCAAGAAAGACCCAAATGCCCAGGGTTCAGGGTGAGTGGTGGGGAGAGGGACTGGCCCAGGGAGCCCAGTTAGTAGGCTATGCAAAGGTCAGTGCCTGACAAGGTATTCATCACAGTTAATTACATCAACTCACCATCCTTTTTCCAAAGTCCTGACAAGGGCTAGTCAGAGTGCTTCCTTTCAAGGGAATCATTCCCTTGGGGCTGTTGTCACTCTTCTTCTTATAGAATTCAATTCCATCTTCTAACAATACAACCCACATGGGTTTCCAAGAGTTGAACATGCTCCCCTGTGATGCCAACAGAAAGATTCGGGTAAGGATGTTTTCTAAAGCTCTTCTGCAGATGCCACAGGGCTCGGTAAACAGCCTAAGTTTGGCCAGTGTGGATACAGGAGATCCACATTTGTGTGACCAGGGGAGAAGGGGAATGCCATTCTTCTGGAACTTCTTTAAAATTTTTAATATAAAATGTATACACATCTATCATTAGCCCATAAGCCTCTCCTGGGCCATTACCAAGGGAATATGATATGGATCTCAACTCTCCTTCTTGTGCATTTCAGACTGACTTTCTGCAGTGTATTTTCTGCTCCTAACCCTGCCCATTGTTTTCAGTTCAGCTTAAGGATGGCAAAAGAATCTACCTCAAGTGCCAACTCAGACTGCATAGTAGCTGGTGCTTGAAGCTGGACTCACTGGAGAAGTGCCATTAATGGCAGCATGGAAGCTCCACTTACTTCCATCCTTTGGTCTAATCAGATTTTATCTGGGTATGAATGTCAAGAAGAGACTCAGAGCACAGCCTTGTGTATAGGCATGGCTAGGAGGGATGAAAATCACTTTCAGAATGGTCTCTGATGCCAGCGTGATGCTATCATGTCAATTCTTACTTTAAAAGTTTTCAGTTTGGGTTGATGCCAACTGCGCCTTTAGTAACAGATAACCGTTCTGACTAGGAAGTCTCTCTTTCTTGTCTGTACTTTAGGAGGACTTTGGAAAAAGAAGAGAATAGGGTTCTCTGCCTCTCATCTTTGAACTCCTGATTGTCACCCTGTTGTGACAATCACAAAAATGGAATTATCAACCAGTTCCCAGAAGATCCTTCTGCTTATCTTAAAATACCAAGAGCCTCTATATAAAGGTCCAGTTGCCCAAAAGGAAGACTATTTATGCAATGAAGATAAATACTCATGGAACTATCATTTTGCTGGTCCAAGTGTTTCCTTTGTTTTAGTTACTGAAAAAAAAAGTTTCTAATTAAAACAGACTATCTCTTTTCTGTACAGGCAGAATAACTATTCATGCTAACACTGGATTATTTCCCTTTTTCAAAAAAAATAGGCTAGGTTAGACACTATTCCAACACATGAAATAATTTCAATCAAATGTCTTTCTGTTTTACATCTACTGGAGAGAAACTCAGAATATAAAACACTCCTGCAAATCAATAAGAAAAAATACAAATTATCTATTTTTTTAATGGGGAAAAAACTGGAAGAGGCATTTCATTAGAGACGGTATCCAAAAAGACTCTGAAAATATGTTCAATATCACAATCCATCAGGGAAACTGAGATTAAAACCACAATGAAATACCTCTGCACACGCACGAGAGCGGCTAAACTTCTGAAAGATTGAGAAAAGCAAGACTTCCCAAAGATGGTAACTGGAACTCCCATACATGGCTGGCAGGAGAGCAATATGGTACATTCAATTAGGAAAACTGTGGAGAATGTTCTAATTCTTAGAATATATATGTTGATACACTTAGACACAAGGGAGCAAGATGTCGGAAACTTATTGTCAAATATCTCAGCAAAAAAAATGTGTATGTATTTATATAGGAATATGGAGTGATAAGGCAAATGTAGCCATGCCTTAGCAATTAATAAATCTAGGGAAAGAGTATATAGCTAATGGCACTATTTTTTCCAGTTCTCTGTGAGTTTGAAATTTTTCGAAATAATTGGGGAAAAGTAATAACTAAATTAACAATATGACACTAATTAAAACACACTATCTCTTTTCTGTACAGGCAGAATAACTATTCATGCTAACACTGGATATTTCCCATTTTAAAAAAATGGGCAAGGTCAGACACTACATATTAAAATTTGAGATGTGCTTTTAGGGAAATACATAGACAAGTCTAAAAAAATCAAGTATCTGAAACTAGTGAAAGATCTACTCACAGAGCTAGGGGTAGAAGTTGGACCAGATGACTGCCGAAATGCCTGTCAAGGCTCAAATTTTAGATTCTACTTCACACCTATCGAAGATTTATAAATGCCAGAGTCACTCAGGGCTTTTGACCTTGGAACTGGCATAAAACGAGAAGTCAGCCAACACTGCATTCCTTCTGTAGACAGTTTAAATAAAACTACTATGCAGCCAACTGTTCAAAATGAGCTTGTGCACTCCTAAGTCAAATGTAGCCTCAGGTCTGTCTGCTCACTCAGAGGAGGGTGTCATTTGGGACTCGGGGCCCCTATGTTCATTGAGGAGGCTGACTTTGGTAAAAAGCAAGAGAAACCCGGAGAGCTTATAAAGCAGGGACTTTTTTCCAGGCTTGGTAGTGGCTAGTTAGGTTAGGATGATGGAATTCTGGATCATCACTCTCTGCATCTGCCAGCTTCTCCCTGGAGTAACCTGACACCACTTCCCCTCCACAATCCCTGTATTTACCCTTCTCTGTCCTTAACCCCCTTGGTGCTCATACAAGAGCGAACCCTGAAGTGTGATCACAGAGTGTCCATGCTAGAAAGACTTTTAGTATCACCTACCATCACCCTCATCACACAAGTAAGAAAGTTGAAGCTAGTTTAAGTAACTGGGCCTGGTATACTCGACCAGTTAATGTGAGACCAAAATTAGAATCCAGGTCTCCTGACGCCCAACTTTATGTTCTTTCTACTTCCTCTTAGATGCCACCTCCATTCTGGGTCTCACATAAACTTCAGTCATGTGAAAGTGAAGTCACTCAGTCGTGTCCGACTCCTTATGACCCCATGGACTGTAGCCTACCAGGCTTCTCTGTCCATGGGATTTTCCAGGCAAGAATACTGGAGTGGGTTGCCATTCAGTCATATTGGAATCTAAATCAATTTTTAGGTAACTTAGCCAGCTATATATATATATAACCTCATATATGTGTGTGTGTGTGTGTATAAAATCATGTGTGTGTGTGTGTGTGTGTACTTAGTTCCTCAGTCATGTCTGACTATGACTCCATCAATCATAAAACATATCTAAATCATAAATCACACCATAGCATGATCATGTATAAAAGATATGTTTTATGATACTGTACATATATAAGGTTTATACATATAAATAAATATATATGTGGCACATGTCTGCTTTCTTCCATTATAGGCCAAAATCTATACAATTGCGTGTCAGAACCAGCAGGTTTTAGGTGCTGAATCAAATTTAAAGTTTCCAAGTGAGTCACTGTACAGCACCATGGAAATGGCTAGTTTCACGCATAAAAGTCTGACACTGAATGACACCTAAAGAAGAAAACTTAAAGGTCAAGATACTTGACCATATAAAAAAGTTGAATTTTTGTACAATAAGAAAGCAAATGAACAAACAGCAACAATAACAACAAAAATGCTGAACAACTGAAAAACAAGTTAAAAGGTGTGGATATTTATAACAAATTATCATATAATTAAAGATTAATATCCTTAATGTATTTTTAACCCTTTAGAATCAATAAGAAATATACAAACGCTATCAATTTTTTTAGATGGGCCACCGATATAAGCAGGCAATTTTCAAGAGAAGAAACATCTGGGTCCAGGAAATGTAAAAATGCACTGCTTCCACAGCATTCAAACAAATGCAAATTAAATAAAATATAATCTTGTTCTTTAATATGTCTTTTTAAAAGATTTATAAAATATATGAAGATTTGGGGACATTGGTGTGTGGAGGACAAAAAGAAGCTCTATGAGTCAGCACTTTGATGTGGGATGTCAAAATGAGTGAAGTCAATTGTGGGCTATATAAATAGAAGCATAGGAAAGTAAGAAAGGTTCTAACTTTAAATGGAGCCTAACCAGTAGTGACCACGGAGACAGATGGCCCAAACTCAAATCCCAGCTCTGCCTCATTCTAGGAATGTCACCTTGAGGAATGTTTAAACCTCATTTGCTACATCTGGCAAATGGAAATAATGCTATTACATATTTCTTAGGATGATTGGGAGATTAACTAAAATAATCCATGTAAATTGCTGAGGGCAATATCCAGAATATAATAAGCACCCAATAAAACCTACCTAGTTTCTGTAATTCTGTTTATAGATATGCCTTGGGGCTTTCCTGGTGGCTCAGTGGGTAAAGAATTTACCTGCCGTGCAGGAGACACCAGAGACACTAGTTCGAACCCTGAGTTGGGAAGATCCCCTGGAGAAGGAAATAGCAACTCACTCCAGTATTCTTGCTTAGGAAATCCTATGCACAGAGGAGCCTGGAGAGCTACAGTCCATGGGGTCACAAAAGAGTCTGGCACGACTGATTGACTAACCATATAGATATAACTGGAGAATGAAACTGAGCTCAGGAAACCTCGAAGCTGCAGATGAAGTGAAGCCTGTTCTATACTCCAATGACATTTTTTTTTAAAGAGAGAGAGAAAATGGCATCTCTCTTGAGGAATTATTGGAACTCACAAGTTTGGGCTCAAAAGGGGACAGACAGAGTAGATGAGGGCTGTCTTCAGAGGTGTGAAACACTAAATTGTTTTGAAGTCCCAGCAGGTGAAAGTTTCAGGAAAAAAAACAGTTTATTGCATAACTTACAGGAGAAAGTCAAATTAGTGAGTTCCCTGGCACAAGAGGTCTTCTAGCGTGTTTGCGAACAGATTAGTAAAAGAAATGCAGGCCACAGATGAGAAGTTCAATTCAATACTTATCAAAATACTTCACATTCCTTTCAATCCTCAGATGCTACACATCTGTTCCAAAAACCTGTTGTCCCTATTGTGCCTTTAGTCTTCCAATTCCTTATCCTCATCTAAACACTTGGGCCTCATCTGCAAGAATAACAATAAAAAAACAACCCACACAAGACCCTCAAAACCTGCTTAACATGAATGTCTAAAAATGACTTCATTAGAAAATTTTTAAGTTACTCTAATATGAACCCCTGACATTTTAGTTTCTCTACAGTTTAGTTCAGTTCAGTCACTCAGTCATGTCCTATTCTTTGCGACCCCATGGACTGCAGCACACCAGCCTTCCCTGTCCATCACCAACTCCCAGAGCTTACTCAAACTCATGTCCATTGATTTGGTGATGCCATCCAACCATCACATCCTCTGTCGTCCCCTTCTCCTGCTTTCAATCTTTCCCAGCATCAGGCTCTTTTCAAATGAGTCAGTTCTTCGCATCAACTGGCCAAAGTATTGGAGTTTCAGCTTCAGCCATCAGTCCTTCCAGTGAATACTCAGGATTGATTTCCTTTAGGATGGACAGGTTGGATCTGCTTGCTGTCCAAGGAATTCCCAAGAGTCTTTTCCAACACCACAGTTTAAAAGCATCAGTTCTTTGGGGCTCAGCTTTCTTTATAGTCCAACTCTCACATCCATACATGATTACTGGAAAAATCATAGCTTTGACTAGACTGACCTTTGTTGGCAAAGTAATGTCTCTGCTTTTTAACATGCTATCAGGTTGGTCATAACTTTTCTTCTGAGGAGTAAGCGTCTTTTAATTTCATGGCCGCAGGCACCATCTGCAGTGATTTTGGAGCCCCAAAAAATAAAGTCTATCTTTGTTTCCATTGTTTCCCCATCTATTTGCCATGAATTGATGGGACCAGATGCCATGATCTTAGTTTTCTGAATGTTGAATTTTAAGCCAGCTTTTCACTCTCCTCTTTCACTTTCATCAAGAGGCTCTTTAGTTCTTCTTTGCTTTCTGCCCCAATTCCTAGTCCCAACTATTTTTCTCCGGATGTTGGCGGGTGTTGGTAATCTGATCTCTGGTTCCTCTGCCTTTTCTAAATCCAGCTTGAACTTCTGGAAGTTCATGGTTCACGTACTGTTGAAGCCTAACTTGAAGAATTTTGAGCATTACTTTGCTAGCATGTGAGATGAGTGCAATTGTGCGGTAGTTTGAGCATTCTTAGGCATTGCTTTTCTTAAGGATTGGAATGAAAACTGACCTTTTCCAGTCCTATGGCCACTGCTGAGTTTTCCAAATTTGCTGACATATTGAGTGCAACACTTTCACAGCATCATCTTTTAGGATTTGAAATAGCTGAACTGGAATTCCATCACCTCCACTAGCTTTGTTCCTAGTGATGCTTCCTAGGGCCCACTTGACTTCGCATTCCAAGATGTCTGGGTCTAGGTGAGTGATCACACCATAGTAATTATCTGGGTCATGAAGATGTTTTTTATATAGTTCTTCTGTGTATTCTTGCCACCTTTTCTTAATATCTTCTGCTTCTATTAGGTTCATACCATTTCTGTCCTTTATTGAGCCCATCTTTGCATGAAATGTTCCCTTGGTATCTCTAATTTTCTTGAAGCAATCTCTAGTCTTTCCCATTCTCTTGTTTTCCTCTATTTCTTTGCATTGATCATTGAGGAAGGCTTTCTTATCTCTCCTTGCTATTCTTTGGAACTCTGCATTCAAATGGATTTATCTTTCCTTTTCTCCTTTGCCTTTCCCTTCTCTTCTATTCAATTTGAGCTGGTGGTTCAGAGGTTAAAGCATCTGCCTGCAATCCAGGAGACCTGGGTTCAATCCCTGGGTTGGGAAGATCCGCTGGAGAAGGAAATGGCAACCCACTCCAGTATTCTTGCCTGGAGAATCTCATGGATGGAGGAGCCCCGCCACAAAGAGTCGGACACGACTGAGCGACTTCACTTTCACTTTCTCTTCTATTCACAGCTATTTGTAAGGCCGCCTCAGACAACCATTTTGCCTTTTGCATTTCTTTTTCTTGGGCGTGGTTTTGATCGCTGCCTCCTATACAAGGTCACGAACCCCCATCCATAGTTCTTCAAGCACTTTGTCTATCAGATCTAGTCCCTTAAATCTGTTACTTCCACTATATAATTGTAAGGGATTTGATTTAAGTCATACCTAAATAGTCTAGAGGTTTTCCCTACTTTCTTCACTTGAAGTCTGAATTTGACAAGAAGGAGTTCATGCTCTGAGCCACAGTCAGCTCCCGGTCTTGTTTTTGCTGACTGTATAGAGCTTCTCCATCTTTGGCTGCAAAGAATATAATCAATCTGATTTTGATATTGACCATCTGGAGATGTCCATGTGTAGAGTCTTTTCTTGTGTTGTTGGAAGAGGGTGTTTGCTATGACCAGTGTATTTTCTTGCCAAAACTCTATTACCCTTTTCCCTGTCAATTGGTTTCTCTACAAATGATGATAAAGCAGCCTGAACATTTCAGACATTTGCCTTTGTACTGTGGTAAAAAAAAAAAAAAATGAACAAAATGCTATCTTTACTCTCAAAATGCTCATTGTCTAACCGGGGAGAGAGTGACCTTGACCTGTAACTCCAGGTCAGCGTGATAATGCACAAACTGAGACAGGCCTTCCTACACATGGACAATTTCACAGAAGGAAGTCATGACTCATTGCTAAAGGTGGAGAAGCTTGATTTTGTGTGGAACCCCCTCCCAGACACCTCCCTTCACTTCTCCTTTTCCTCAAACTTCTCTTTTCCCATGTTGACATATAGCTAGAATTCAAAGGAAAACTATTTGATGGTCAAAACTACGTATTGAACTAAAGCAGAACTGTGAGTCAGTATCATCTATTCTCCCATGCTCGTGGGAAATGCTGTTTTAGGTTTGTGTTACAGTCAATGAAGTCCTTATTTCTGCTACATCATGGATTGCATCATTTAGCCATCCAGTCTGATCCATGACATCACGGGTGTAATGTCCCAAATCAATGGTCATTTTGTTCCTGTTTGAATACTTTGAAAGCAAGGAAACTAGTTTGTTCAGCAGTATATTTTTTTTATATAAATAAACTTTTCCAGGTTGGACAGTTTCTCAATGAAAACATATTATGTTAGCAATAGAGGGATGACACAAATGTTTAACAGCGTGGTTTCTGGGGTCTTAGGGATTTAGGTTCAAATTTCAACTTTGTCTCTTCTGGGTTACATGACCATAGGCAAGTTATTTCATTTTTTCCAAACCTTAGTCTCCTCACTTGTAAAATGAAAATAATACAGTACCAATTTCCCATTACTACAAAGATTAAATGAGATAATACACTTAAAGGGCTGATAACTTACATCCAGCTTATAGTAGATGCTCAAAAAATGGTAACTGTATAGGCAGATAAGATAACACAGTTTTGTAGGCAATACTGTAAAGTCATTCTGGCCTAATGTTCTCCTGGGTACCACCCATCACAATAACAGCACTTTGGAAAAGAAAATCACTGCAGAGTGAGCCCGTGAGGGCCACATAAAACATGGTTAGGCATGGCCTTCTGTGACACTGGGATCACACCGCTGGGTTCCAGTCCAGCTCTGCCACTTAGTAGCCGTGTGACCTTAGGCAAGGCCCTTTACCTCTCTGTACCTTACTTTCTGGTGGTTCAGTGGTAATGAATCTGCCTGTTTATGCAGAAGACGTGGGTTCAATTCCTGGATCAGGAAGATCCCCTGGAGAAGGAAATGGCAATCCACTCCAGTATTCTTGCCTGGGAAATCTCATGAACAGAGGAGCGTGGCAGGCTACAATCCATGAGAGTCAGATCTTAGTTTCCTCTTCCATAAAGTAAAGTAATAGTTGTACCCATTATATGTACATAAAGTGCATTAAATGGTTAGATCTGTTCCTGCTACAAGGTAAGGGCCGCACTCTGACAATGATAATTCAATGGGCACAGATCATAAGGGATTATCTCATGGCATCTGGAAGACAAGGTTTGGAAGAATTGCTGGCTGGAGACCACTGAGTCCTGCTCTCTGTTTTGCCCCTGGCTTTTCTCCTTCTGCTTCCGTCTTTTGCAGCCATTTTCTTTCCTTAAAAAGTCCCTTGTCCTCTCTCTCACCACTCCTATCCTGTGCTTTCCCCAGCCTCACAGGCCATCTGAATTCCTAATACACTCTTTGGATCAGTCCTGCCATTCAACATGATGGCTGGAATGGTTGTCATAGAAACAACAGTTGGTTCCATAAATTGTGCAGAAATGAGGTTAGTTTGGGAGATGACTTGGTGGAGTCTAAGTTATTGGTTGCATATAACCTGCTCCTCTCTCTTCTTTTAAGCTATGATTACAAACATATTCAAATCAGTGGTATGCTTTCAAGGACCTCTAAAATATGTTTATGCTTATAGTAACCCCCTAATCAGAGATAAAGAGAGGTTGAGGTCACTGTACACACTCTTGCTCACAGTCCAATTTGTCCAGGCCCCACTCTGGCTCTGCAAAGTTCATCTCACCTCCCTTTAGCTGGGGGAAACCTGCCTTTCAGAAGGCTGCCTGGGATCAACGAGATGGTGGTAGGCTTTGCAGTTAGGCAAGCCTGGGTTTGAATCCCAGGTTTCGTCCTCTTATCAGTTGTTGGATATGGGCAAGTCACTTATTCTCTCTGAGAAACTAATTTATAGAGTTAAAAATACAAGTATACAATATAAGAGCAATTTTAATTACAAGATGCTTAAATTGTTTTTAAAACAAACAGAAAACCTTTGCAGAAAATGTTTCCATTCACCTGCTCTTCAGGATACTAGCCTAAGCAAGCAGGAAAGAAATAGCAACATGAATTATTACTGGTTCTCAAAGAGATTATTAGGGCCTACTGCAAAGTGCTCTTGCCTGGAGAATCCCAGGGATGGTGGGAGCCTGGTGGGCGCCACCTATGGGGTTGCACAGAGTCGGACAAGACTGAAGTGACTTAGCAGCAGCAGCAGCAGCCAAGTATCTACATACACCTCTGTGTATATATGTGCATCTTTTCCAAAGGATGTTTCAAAATATGGCTAATGAGACAGAATGCCAGCTGAGGGCTCATTTATTCTCCAGAACCTACTTGTAACTCTCACAACCACAGACATATTATGAAACCTAATTGGGTTTACTCTGAAATTCACTCTGAAAATCCCAATGTACTGGAGACAGGCTCAGTGCCAGGAGAGGGGGAGTGAGTTTCTGATCCCAACACTGTCACAGCCATGTGACTTTGAGCAGTCACCAGCTTCTGGGTCTCAGCTTACTCTTGTGGAAATGAGGGAATGAGGTCAGATGGTCTAAGGTCCCTTCTAGATTTAAATCAAAACGGAATCAGGCAGCAATGTGAGCAGTTTGACCCCCTCTTAGTAGAACACTTCAGGCTAAAATTCAGGTTAAACCATGAATGGCCTAAACAAAGTCCCACTATGCACTCCATCAATTAAAAAACTGGGCCTCTAAAGGAATGTACTGAATTCGGTTCACTTCTAACACCCTCAGCTCAGTTGGGTCAGTGTGAGTTACTCGCTCATAAAGATGTTGTCCCCAGGATGCCAACAAGCCTACGTGAGAACTCACCCTCCTGGGAAGATTCACAATGACACAGCACACACCCACCATCAGAACATAAACCAGCAGTGCTAATGAAATTCAGTTTCCTGATGCTTAACCAGTGAAACTAAGCTTTTTTGAGTAAACTCCTGTCTCTATTTTCTAACCTTTAAAATGGTGTATCTACCTACCATCTTAACAGCATGTTATACAAATTCACTAAGAACTGCAAATAAAGAGATTTCAGTCCAATAAAAAAAAGATAAATAAGCTATCATTACTGTATCACTATATCAGCTCATCTTTAATCATTCGCTTCTTCTTCCTTTCCAAAAAAATTAAAAGCGGGGAGGAAGAATTCAACTAACAAATGAGTAGTTTCTCCTAGTAACCTCTATAGCAGAAGAGTTTGAGTCTTCTGGCATAACACACATGCATGACTCTTGAAAAGGATGTTCTAAATCATGAAGGATTTCCAGACCCTGCATTCTGGAATTCTCAGTCCCATATAATCAAGCTATGCTGACACCTGGGGTGGAACCTTCCACCTTTAAGAACCAGAAGGCAGTAGAATGCATACTGGCTTCTCCCCACAGCCTTCCACAACCTGCAGTACTCTCCTATTTCAGCGGTAGAAAGTGCAAAGCTGGACCCCAATCCTCCCCCGGCCATGCCCAGGGTCACCGTCGCAGGTGACACTTTGCTTACCCTCTTCACAAGATAGCCCTCCCTGATCCGCTTTGGCTCCATGTCGGATGGACAGACAGCCGGGTGCCCTCACAGATGAGTCGTCTCGGAAGCTCACTGTCCTCTGAGAGCTGGTGCAGTTGTGGGCTGCTTTTCTAGAGTGAGGTCCCTTTCACAATTTCCCCTCTGCGGGCGATCTCGTGATCACATCCTCTTCTCCTCACTGGGGTGGAAGATCAGAATAAGGAACTGCAGCTTGAAACAACCCATTCTTTGCTAATATTGGAGACTTACCATAAGTACGGTTGGGTTGAATATTTACCTGAGGGTCAATTTTTATTACCAAAAAGGAAAGCGTTCTCCTAAAGGGAAAAAAATGGTGAAATGAAGGCGAAAGTGAAAAAGAAAGTCCTACTCACGGAAATTGTCCTGGCTTAGGAATTATTCCTGAGAGCCTCAAAATGCTTAATAAAAATGCCAAGAAATTCAAAACTGTCTGGTTGAACATAAAGGCAACTGCTATTAAGTGAAGGTCTGTCCCAGGTATTCTCTTAGGTGTGTTTCAGCCGACCTCATTTAATGTAGCTGTTACAAGAAACCCATAGAGGACAGTATGCTGTTCCTTTGTAAAACTCTCAAGACGTAAGGACACTTGTGCTCAGAGAATAAAAGAATTGTCTTGAGGATACACAGCAGGTAAGGGACAGAAGAGTAGGGAGCATCCTTACCAGGGTGCTGGGTCTCCTGCCTGGCACGAGAAGCATGTGTCACACAGAACGTTAATCCCACAGTAAAAAGAAGCCAGTACTCAAACATGTCTGAGAAGCTGTACAAATTAAAGATCCCCCTCCCCCACACACACACACCCACAAGCACTACAGCCAAGAATCCTACTGTCATGCTGTTTAAAATGTGTTTTTCAAATTCATTTGACCACAGAATTTTTTTTTGAGCAATTTCTATCAACATTCTTGTTATAAGTTGAATTGAAAAAAAAACCCTCAAAAATATATTTAGCATGGATATCTAAAAATGACCCTCAACCACAAAAAAAAGTCCTAATGCCCAGTACTTTAGAATGCAACCTTATTTGGCAATAGTGTTACTGAAGATGTAATTAGTTAGGATGAGGTCATACTGGAGTAGGTTGGCCTTTAATCCAGTATGACTGGTTTCCTTGAAAAGAAGAGTAAGGGGACTTCCCAGGTCACCCAATGATTAAGACTTCACCCTCCAATGCAGTGGGTGAAGGTTTGATCTCTGATCAGGAAGCTAAGATCCCACATGCCTTGTGGCCAAAAAACCAAAACATAAAACAGAATATTGTTACAAATTCAATAAAGACTCTTAAAATGGCCACATCAAAAACAAAACAAAACAAAACAAAGGAAGAGGAGAGAGACACACAGAAAGAAAGCAGTTATGTGAGAGCAAAGGCAGAATTGGAGTGATATCTCTACATGCCAAAGAATGTCAAGGACTGTCAGCAAATACCAGAAGCTGGAAGAGGCAGGCAAGTTTCTCTTCTACAGCAGTCACAGAGAACATGGCCCTGCCAGTTGATTCCAGACTTCTAAACTTCAGACTTCAGACTCCAGGATTGTGAAATGATCATTTTCTGGTGTTTTATGTCTTCTGCGGCCAGCACAACAGTTAGGGATCAAAATTGGTTGATGCACAGTTTGAGAAAAACGAAACTCAAGACCTCTTGAGTCAAGAGCCCCATTCCTCAGAGCCACATCACTTTTACTGATGTCTTGGCAAGCAGAAAGTATCTGTTGTGCTACAATGAAATCATCAGCCTCCTGTATCCCCGGTCACGTCTCCCATTTTATTGATTACTTTAAACCATCTTTGTTATTTCCTTGTACATAGACACGCATATGCCTTGGGAAAACATCTGAACTTATGCTGACCCGGCATTCCAAGGTCCTCACTATGTTTTTCCCTAGCTTAGCAGGGCATGACAACCCCAACGGATCAACCCAATGTACTTTTATTTTGGCTATTCTGTATTGCTATATTTTGCTTTTATTCTTTTCCCATGGTGATTTTCTCACGGCTTAGCCAGAACAACAAGTGGCTTGACTAGTAAGTAACCCCTGCATATACCCGTTTTTGTTTTTGTAGCAGAAGATATGTTGCTCTCGCAATTTCTTTCTTCATTAGTTCTCGGAGGGATTTTTGCATGTATTTGAGGACTAAACAGAAGATTATAGCTAAAACAACAAACAGCAAAACATAGCTAGTGTTTCAGTAAGACCACCTCCGATGCCTTTGATCCATCAAGAAGACTCAATGAATTAAGGCTCTCTGCTGTTCCTAGAAGTTTATCTACACCTGTTAATGGTCTAAGAGAACCATGCTGCATGCCAATGATTTTTGCCTGTAGCTTTTTAATACCAAGAGGAAGGTTGTCAGCTATATGGCCCTGTAAGTGCCGTCTAACTTTTTCCCAGGAGTGTTCAGATTGGTTATATTCCTGGGGGGTTACACAGAAAGTAGTAATGTTCCAATCACACTTTAAGTGTATTTATAACTTAAGACATTGTACCTCATCTTCTAAGAGTAGCATTGCATTTTTTAAATCCACCAACCTGTTGTTAATCTCATCTATACGAGTTTGGGCTCCCCAGTATACTCTGAGATTTTTGTATATGTCTGGAGACAGTCTTTTTTACCTTGATGAGGCTGTTCAGAACTCATGTGTATTCAATTTCTGGAGGGATAAGGCAGAGAGGAAAGAAAAATGTTTTAATTTTGCCCACAGGTGTAAATCACTAAGTTGTTTTAAACCATCAGTGACTCGAGGAGAAAAGCTTTTTTATATCTGAAAACAAAGATTAGAAGCCAGTAATGTGTCAGACAAAAAGTCATGAAAATTGTATTCATATTTAGCAGTCTGTTTAATCTCATGTAACCAGTTCTGTGGTCCTTGCCTGACAACAAAGGACATCAGTGAAAGTAATGGGCTCCAAGGAGCTCATGGAATTTTTGCCAGTGTCTGTATGACCTGTCCAGCAAAGTGGGTGCTCTGATCACTGGAGATTGCAGAAAATGTATTTTAATCTTTTTTTTTCTTCATTGTGAGATTATTAACCCCACAGCCAGGTAAGGCTTTATCCTATCAAATAAAAGTAAGGTTTGTCAGGCAGCCGGGAAAAGCCAAGCGGCCATCTTGGATTTCCCATAGCCCTGACTGTTTGGTTTATAGCCATTGTTTACCCATTTTAAATTTCCTGATGAGGGGTTAATTTTGTATAAGCAGAATGAGCTTTATCTATGTGTGTCATAGTCTCCATAGATCACTGTGAAATAACACATTCATTTTATCAAAGTAACAAAAGATTTTAAAAGCAAATATGAATCACTTAAAGACAAAGAAATGTACATAGTCTGTTATCAAAAGCCATATTCCAAGAAGACTTTGGTTTTTTTTAACAGGAAAAGAAAATCAAATTCCAGATTGGTACCAGCTTAAATTCATTGTTAAACAATAGTTATTCATTTAGTCAAAGTAACAATAAAAGATTTCAAAGGCAGCTTAATGTCTTAAGAAACTTGTATCATGCACAAAACTCTTTCACTTGCCAAAAACCTTTTTTACACTTCTGTATTCATCACTCTATTTGCCCATTCAGAAAACAGCCACATGCAAGTTCAGATGTACTTCCTTTTTTATTAATAGAATGTAATTCCATTCCTTATACCTTTTTATTAAAAACATAGCTTACTTTCCTTTAGCAACCATGAACTGTACCTTATATCATCATTCTGTAGATTGGTAAATATAAACCACTCAAAGCTATGTCATTTGCAAAAGCATCTTCACAAAGTCGATAAATAAACATTAATACCAGGCATCAATTCAATAGTGAATATTTTCCAGTTTACACAAGTCTGAAATTCATTTTAGTTTAAGTTTTTTGAATTTAGAATTGATTTGTAAGCACTTATTTCTCTTTAGGACAATTAAATAGAGCTCATTGACCAAACAGCCTTTAGCAATTTTGTCCAAGGACAAAGACACACACTGAGACACATAAATTTTGATAGCCATATAGACAGAGATCTCATAGTTTTCTGCTTGATATTTAAAGTGTCTCTTTGCCCCTTCTCTTTTTCTTGGTTTGAGTTCCACCAATTTGTTCATGGCTGGAGTCCCAGATAGAGTGGGCTGTGCATCCCAAGGACATGATAAGATTTTACTTTAGGTTTTTGCCTAGACCTGTTTTTGTTTCTCAGGCAGAATTGGTGCTCCAAAAAAGTATTTTAACAAGTCAACATTTTAATTTTAATTACATGTGCAAGAAGAACAGGTTTTGCAATTTCAAAAAGACATCATTTTAACCAGTTTTCTCTGGAGTCTAAAGAATATCATGGCCATTCAGTATCAAAACTGCCATCTTTCTTTTCGTAGTCATAGTAGCATAGTTAAAAATTACACCAGAGAATGTTCAAATTGGCTCTGATGACAGGACTGGACAGACTAATAAGAAGTTGTCCCAGCAGAGACTGTCTCTCTGGGCAGATGAGGTCTTCTCTTAAAGTAAAGAAAGCCTGTCCTTTAACCTCTATTCTCTCCCAGGCTCTTATGCAGTATCACCTCACCTGTTCTACAGCCTGATCTTCCATAAGCACTTGATCTTGAGTTTTCCCCCAATTTCCACTGCCTATCAATTGAACTAAAATGATGGGGATTAGCAAGAAAACACAAACTTTAAATGATGCAATGGACCAGTCAGACCTAATTGATATCTAAAGGACATTTCACCCCAAAACAATGAATTTCACCCTTTTCTCAAGTGCACACAGAACATTCTCCAGGATAGATCACATTCTGTGCCATAAATCCAGCTTTGGTAAATTCAAAAAAATTGAAATCATTTCAAGCATCTTTTCTGATCACACTGCAGTAAGAGTAGATGTCAACTACAGGGAAAAAAACTATTAAAAATACAAACATATGGAGGCTAAGCAACACACCTCTGAATAACCAACAAACCACAGAAGAAATTAAAAAAAGAAATCAAAATATGCATAGAAACAAATGAACATGAAAACAAGACAACCCAAAACCTATGGGATTCAGTAAAAGCAGTACTAAGGGGAAGGTTCCTGGCAATACAAGCTTACCTCAAGAAACAAGAGAAAAATCAAATAAATAACCTAACTTTACACCTAAAGCAACTAGAAAAAGAAGAAATGAGGAACCCCAGGGTTAGTAGAAGGAAAAAAATCATAAAAATTAGGGCAGAAATAAATGAAAAAGAAACAAAGGAGACTATAGCAAAAATCAACAAAACTAAGAGCTGGTTCTTTGAGAAGATAAATAAAATAGACAAACCATTAGCCAGACTCATCAAATAAAAAAGGGAGAAGAATCAAATCAACAAAATCAGAAATGAAAATAGAGAAATCACAACAGACAACACAGAAATACAAAGAATCATAAGAGACTATTATCAGCAACTATATGACAATAAAATGGACAATTTGGAAGAAATGGACAAATCCTTAGAAATGTATAACCTTCCAAAACTGAGCCAGGAAGAAACAGAAAATCTTAACAGACTCATCACAAGCACAGAAATTGAAACTGTAATAAAAAAATCTTCCAACAAACAAAAGCCCAGGACCAGGTGGCTTCACAGCTGAATTCTACCAAAGATTTAGAGAAGAGCTAATGGAAGCAACAGTTAGAACTGGACATGGAACAAAAGACTAGTTTCAAATAGGAAAAGGAGTACGTCAAGGCTGTATATTGTCACCCTGCTTCTTTAACTTATATGCAGAGTACATCATGAGAAATGCTGGGCTGGAAGAAGCACAAGCTGGAATCAAGATTGCCAGGAAATATATACCAATAACCTCAGATATGCAGATGACACCACCCTTATGGCAGAAAGTGAAGAAGAACTAAAAAGCCTCTTGATGAAAGTGAAAGGGGAGAGTGAAAAAGTTGGCTTAAAGCTCAACATTCAGAAAACGAAGATCATGGCATCTGGTCCCATCACTTCATGGGAAATAGATGAGGAAACAGTGGAAACAGTGTCAGACTTTCTTTTGGGGGCTCCAAAATCACTGCAGATGGTGACTGCAGCCATAAAATTAAAAGACGCTTACTCCTTGGAAGGAAAGTTATGAACAACCTAGATAGTATATTCAAAAGCAGAGATATTACTTTGCCAACAAAGGTCCATCTAGTCAAGGCTATGGTTTTTCCAGTGGTCACGTATGGATGTAAGAGTTGGACTGTGAAGAAGGCTGAGCGCCGAAGAATTGATGCTTTTGAACTGTGGTGTTGGTGAAGACTCTTGAGAGTCCCTTGGACTGCAAGGAGATCCAACCAGTCCATTCTAAAGGAGATTGGTCCTGGGTGTTCTTTGGAAAGAATGATGCTAAAGCTGAAACTCCAGTACTTTGGCCACCTCATGCAAAGAGTTGACTCATTGGAAAAGGCTCTGATGCTGGGAGGGATTGGGGGCAGGATTACAGAGGATGAGATGGCTGGATGGCATCACCGACTTAATGGATGTGAGTTTGAGTGAACTCCAGGAGTTGGTGATGGACAGGAAGGCCTGGTGTGCTGCAATTCATGGGGTCTCAAAGAGTCGGACACGACTCAGTGAATGAACTGAACTGAACTGAATGCATATCCTACTCAAACTCTTCCAGAAAATTGCAGAGGAAGGTAAATTGCCAAACTCTACTCATCACCCAAATACCAAAACCAGACAAAGATGCCACAAAAAACGAAAGCTACAGACCAATATCACTGATGAACATAGATGCAAAATCCTCAACAAAATTCTAGCAAACAGAATTCAACAACATATTAAAAAGATCATACATCATGATCAAGTGAGCTTTATCCCAGGGATGCAAGGATTCTTCAATATTTGCAAATCGATCAATGTGATACACCACATTAGCAAATTTAAAGATAAAAACCATATGATTATCTCAATAGATGCAGAGAAAGCCTTTGACAAAATTCAACATCCATTTATGATAAAAACTCTCCAGAAGGCAGGAATAGAAGGAGCATACCTCAACATAATAAAAGCCACATATGAAAAACCCACAGCAAACATTATCCTCAATGGTGAAAAACTGAAAGCATTTCCCCTAAAGTCAGGAACAAGACAAGGGTGCCCACTCTCACCACTACTATTCAACATAGTTTTGGAAGTTTTAGCCACAGCAATCAGAGAAGAAAAAGAAATAAAAGGAATCCAGATTGGAAAAGAAGTAAAACTCTCACTGTTCGCAGATGACATGATCCTCTACATAGAAGACCCTAAAGACTCCATCAGAAAATTACTAGAGCTAATCAATGAATATAGTAAAGTTGCAGGATATAAAATTAACACACAGAAATCCCTTGCATTCCTATACACTGAGAACACAGAAAGAGAAATTAAGGAAACAATTCCATTCACCACAAATTAAGGAAACAATTCCATTCACCATTGCAATGAAAAGAATAAAATACTTAGGAATAAATCTACCTAAAGAAACAAAAGACCTATATATAGAAAACTATAAAACACTGATGAAAGAAATCAAAGAGGACACAAATAGATGGAGAAATATACCATGTTCATGGATCAGAAGAATCAATATAGTGAAAATGAGTATACTACCCAAAGTAATCTATAGATTCAATGCAATCCCTATCAAGCTACCAACGGTCTTTTTCACAGAACTAGAACAAATAATTTCACAATTTGTATAGAAATACAAAAAACCTCAAATAGCCAAAGCAATCTTGAGAGAGAAGAATGAAACTGGAGGACTCAATCTGCCTGACTTCAGACTATACTACAAAGCCACACTCATCAAAACAGTATGGTACTGGCACAAAGACAGAAATATAGATCGATGGAACAAAATAGCCCAGAGACAAATCCACGCACCTATGGACACATTATTTTTGACAAAGGAGGCAAGAATATACAGTGGAGAAAGATAATCTCTTTAACAAGTGGTGCTGGGAAAACTGGTCAACCACTTGTAAAAGAATAAAACTAGAACACTTTCTAACACCATACACAAAAATTAACTTGAAATGGGTTAAAGATCTAAATGTAAGACCAGAAACTATAAAACTCCTAGAGGAAAATACAGGCAAAACACTCTCTGACATAAATCACAGCAGGATCCCCTATGACCCACCTCCCAGAGTAGTGGAAATAAAAGCAAAAATAAACAAATAAGACCTAATTAAACTTAAAAGCTTTTACACAATGAAGGAAACTATAAGCAAGGTGAGAAGACAGCCTTCAGAATGGGAGAAAATAATAGCAAATGAAGCAACTGACAGAGAATTAATCTCAAAAGTATACAAGCAGATCATAAAGCTCAATACCAGAAAAATAACCCAATTAAAAAATGGGCCAAAGAACTAAACAGACATTTCTCCAAAGAAGACGTACAGATGGCTAACAAACACATGAAAAGATGCTCAACATCACGCATTATCAGAGAAATGCAAATCAAAACCACAATGAAGTACCATCTCATTCCAGTCAGAATGGCTGCTATCAAAAAGTCTACAAACAATAAATGCTGGAGAGGGTGTGGAGAAAAGGGAACCCTTTTACACTGTTGGTGGGAATGCAAACTAGTACAGCCACTATAGAGAACAGTGTGGAGATTCCTTTAAAAACTGGAAATAGAACTGCCATATGTCCCAGCAATCCCACTGCTGGGCATACACACTGAGGAAACCAGAATTGAAAGAGACACGTGTACCCCAATATTCATCACAGCACTGTTTACAACAGCTAGGACATGGAAGCAACCTAGATGTCCATTGGCAGACAAATGGATAAGAAAGTTGTGGTACATATACAAAATGGAATTTAGTTCAGTTCAGTCGCTCAGTCTGACTCTGCAGCCCCATGAACCGCAGCACACCAGGCCTCCCTCTATCACCAACTCCCAGAATCCACCCAAACCCATGTCCATTGAGTCAGAGATGCCATCTAACCATCTCATCCTCTGTCGTCCCCTTCTCCTCCTGCCCTCAATCTCTTCCAGCATCAGGGGCTTTTACTAAGCTATTAAAAAGAATGCATTTGAATCAGTTCTAAAGAGGTGGATAAAACTGGAGCCTATTATAGAGTGAAGTAAGTCAGAAAGAAAAACACGAATAAAGCATATTAATGCATATACATGGAATTTAGAAAGATGGTAACAATGACCCTATATGCGAGACAGCAAAAGAGACACAGAGATAAAGAACAGATTTTGGGACTCTGTGGGAGAAGACGAGGGTGGGATGATACGACAGAATAGCATTGAAACATGTACATTACCGTATGTGAAGTAGATCACCAGTACATGTTCAGTCATGAGACAGGGACCTCAGGGCCAGTGCACTGGGATGACACTGAAGGATGGCATCGGGAAGGAGGTGGGAGAGGGGTTCAGGATGGGGGACACATGTACACCCACGGCTGATTCATGTTGACATATGGCAAAAGCCACTACAATATTGTGAAGTAATTAGCCTCCAATTAAAATAAATTCATTAAAAAAAAAATTAAAAGAGATGGGAATCTGTCTGGCTTGGTCATGAGCCACCATAATCAAATGGGAACCCTCAGCTAGTCACTGCACTATTTCCAAGGTAAAAGGAGAATTTACTCCATAATTTTGAACAGTGCTTAAGTTCCTTTAGTATTTTGAAGGGAATCTGTTTGTGTACAGCCTCATACACCCCATTAGGATTATTAGGATCTTTCCCAGGAGCTATCAGTTCATGAATTGTCACTAGAAATGCCATAGACATAGCGTCCATGTCACCCTCACGTCGAGCCCACCAAATACCTTTCTGGAGGGGTGACAGAAAGAGGGGTCCGCGGCAAGGAAGGAAAAGCTTGAGTTACTCCAGCAGTTAAGACAGGAGGGGGAGGAAGAGAAGGTAAAGGAAATTCGTCCTCCCCAAACAAATGTGCAGAAGGAACTGTAGCCTTAAGGGCCGCCTGTGTTTTTTCTTATATCCCCTCGGGCTTTGCATTTTCAGGTTCTCCCTTTGATGGGTTTTCACCTTCATCCTCCCTTCCTTCTGAGCTTTCTGGGGTCTGAAGAGGTTCTAAAATAGCTTTTATCAGCGTCCAAATTGACCAGCTAGATACAGGCAAGGGCACTCCCTTGTAAAGAAGTGTCTCTAATTCGTTATTTACGTTCTCCCACTTTCCTAAATCTAAAGTACCGAGAGAGGGGAACCGTGAGCAATGTTTCTCAACGGTTTGTAAAAGCTCCAATAGCCAGCACTCACTTATTTTTGTTGCCCCTGCTTTCACTGCCTTAAGAGGTATATATACGGTCAGGGTTGTTCTGAGCTCTCTGAATTTCCCATATTTAACTCCGGTTTCAGTGCCTGAGGGAGTGTTATTTACCGCAAAGGGGGATTTTCAGAGGCCTCACCCCACTCTTCCTCAGGGTTGTGCGGGGATATTTCAACTTCAGTTTCCTTCTCCTTCACTTTCGAGCCCCACGTTTGGCGCCACGTGCTGCAGCCAGCACAGCAGGTAGAGATCAAATGTGGTCAACGCACAGTTTGGGAAAAAGAAACTAGAGACAGAATTAAAGTTTTAAAGATGGGACCAGGGGACTCAAGACCTCTTGGATCAAGAGCCCTGTTCCTCGGAAACACATCACTTTTATTTAGTGTCTTGGCAAGCAGAAAGTATCTGTTGTGTTAGGATGAAGTCAGCCTCCTGTGTCCCCAGTCACGTCTCCCATTTTATTGATTACTTTAAACTAATCTTTGTTATTTTCTTGTACAAAGGCTGTCACCTAGCTGGAGGTCACAGACCCACATATGCCTTGGGAAAGCATCTTAGTGTGTGCACAAGCAGTGTTCTGAACTTGTGCTGACCGGGCGTTCCAAGGTCTACCCTATGTTTTTCCTTAGCTTAGCAGGGCATGACTCAACTGATCGACCCAGTGTACTTTTATTTGGGTTATGCTGCATTGCTACATTTTGCTTTTATTCTTTTCCCATGGTGATTTTCTCATGGCTTAGCCAGAGCAACAGGCGGCTGACTTAACCCCTGCATATGTCTCCTTGTTTCTCGTGTTTTGTTTCAGCAGCCCTAGGAAACTAATACACTCTGGAAAACTAATATTCCATAAAACAAACTTTGAGAATGTTAATCTCGCTATGTGAAAATGACCACATTGGATTAATCACCTATGCCTCAGTCTTTTCATGTGTAAGATGGGAATAATAACATTTATTCAATTGGATCATTCTTATGTAAGCATTCTTTATCTAAGTATTCTTAAATAAGAATACTTGCAAATGATTAGAAAAGTCTGGAACATAATAGGTGCCCATAAATGTTAGGAATGCCTCATTTTCAAGGAGTCTCCATTTCCTTATGGCTAGTCCTTTTCAATGATAAGTTCAGCTGAGATTACGGAAGTAACACAGGACTAAATTTTTGACTAGTTCACTTTCCCTATTATATCAGTTAGCATTCTTTGGCTGCAGTCACACAGAAACCAACTCTGGCTTATACAGGCAAATAGGAACTTACTTAGAAGAGTGTGGGCTGGCTCATGGACTTGAAGAAATAAAGACTCCAGTCTTTGAAATGACAGAAAACTGGACAGCTGTGAGATTCTAAGACGCAAGAGGTAATGGGACAGTCTCTTTGAACCACTAAACTGAAAGAACTTGTGGTTTTCAGGCCCTGCAAGAGTTTTCAGGGCCCCTCACCCTTGGTTGGCCTAGCTTGACTTGGAGCTGACCCTTCAGTCATCTGAGCAGCCCCATCAGGACAGTGCATTGGGAGAGGGACTCATCCCCAGAGTAAAATCACTATTAATCTACTATTAATAGTAGAAGAGTGAAGGGCCCCTAGGCAGGCAAATCTGACAAATGTCCACAGAAGGTGTGCGAGGAGCCAGGAAAGTCAAGGGCAGGAAAAAAATCCGTTCTTGGGGTTTCCTAAGGGCTTCCTGATTCCCTCTTCTCCTCACCAGCAGTCCTTGTTCCTCTAACTTTTCACTTTTCATTTTACCCTAATCTGTTCCCTAAAATTATAGGTGACTTGCCATCAGTTTCTCACTGCACCAAAATTAGTAAAAAAAAAAAAAAATTAGTAGAAAGGTTTTCTGGGGGGATAGGAGAGGAAGAGTTGGCATTTGATGACATCTAAGTAAAACAGAAACAAATAAAAGGATGACTTGCCACATCTGCATTGAAACAAGTATTTTGCTGCTTAGGTGTTTATACAGGCAACACACCATAAATTTATCAAGTCGGATTGCATGGCTACATGTATCTATTTTTGCTTAACTAATGCACTGATTTCTAATTTATAATGTTTTCTCTCTTTGTCTTAATATCACCAGAGGTCTTAAAGAATCCTTTCTCCAAAAGCTGTCTCTTGAACGCCTACAGTGCAAAAACATCCCCTGCGCTCCAAGTAATTCCTTTAAAGGACTATGTATTGAATGCTTACCATGTGTGCCAGGCCCTGGACTAGGTAAAAATGTCTTGCCACCAAGGAGCATCCCAAGCTTGTTCATCAGCTGAACATTATCGGGGGTGTGTTAGATACCACCATCCGGGCTTCTCCTCCTGCCAGGAGTCCTTATGCTTGCTTAGCTACCCCTAGTGGTCAATAGAGTGAACTGTCTGGTCCTAGTAGTTCTCTTACCAGAATAGTTAGCAAATCTTCTATTCTGGTAGTTCTTGCCTAGAGAGTCCCATGGACAGAGGAGTCTGGTGGGCTACAGTCCATGGGGTCACAAAGAGTCAGACACGACTGAAGTGACTTAGCACATACATGCCCGCCCGCTACTCTATAGATGCCATTCCCAGATCACACAATTAGAACCTTTTCTATTAATATATTTTTTATGTGTATGTGTCTAGATTTACTTTTAAGTCTCTTTCTGTATTCTTTTTGGACCTCCCCTGTCGCAAAGTGGTTAAAAAAAAAAAACTGCCTGCAATGCAGGAGATATGGGTTCAATCCCTGGGTTGGGAAGTTCCCCTTGAGGAGGGTATAGCAACCCACCCCAGTATTCTTATCTGGAGAATCCCAAGAACAGAGGAGCCTGGCAGGCTACAGTCCATAGGGTCACACAGAGTCAGACATGAGTGAACCATATTCCTTTTAATTCTCCCACACTGGATCAGTACCTTGGAAACAATTCTTCTAGTATATTTTATTGGTATAAGGAAATGTTAAGACTTTGGAATAAACAAAAAAGATTATTGTGTGAGATTATTGTGTGTCTCCAGTGGAAAACTAGGCATCATTTACGGCACAACTTTGCAGGTTCTCTAATTCTATGAAGTTTGTGCTTTTCCTTGTATTTGAATTATTTTACAGCCCTATAAATTGTGGATAACTGATAGCAATGCAAACAATTCTTGTCTATGAACACGCAAATGAATTGTAATGGAGTTTCAACCCTGCTCCACTCCTCAGGGAAAAAGCCAACTTTCTGTCCATTTGTAAATTGACTTTCCCGCTCCTTTCCTCAATATGAATTTGTCTCTGACTTCTTCTTTGAACCAATTGTGATATCTGGCTGGTTCCCACTTTAATTCATGAGCTAAATAAAGTTTTCACTTTATTATATGTAAGTCATGATTTCACCTTGATGTTTTAATTCTTTTAATTTAAACTTCTAAAAACTTATTCTTCTCAGTATCAGAATGCTGCTAGTACTCAACCTAAATGGAGGTGTCAAAACCAGGGAAGAGTCTGAGGTTCACCTATGTGCGAGTTTACAAGTTTGTCTCCACGGTTTTATGGAAGCTGACATCAGATACCAGACTTTCAGACCTTCAGTTCAGTTCAGTCACTCAGTCGTGTCCAACTCTTTGTGACCCCATGAATTGCAGCACTCCAGGCCTCCCTGTCCATCACCAACTCCCGGAGTTCACTCAGACCCATGTCCATCGAGTCAGTGATGCCATCCAGCCATCTCATCCTCTGTCGTCCCCTTCTCCTCCTGCCCCCAATCCCTCCCAGCATCAAAGTCTGTTCCAATGACTCAACACTTCTCATGAGGTGGCCAAAGTACTGGAGTTTCAGCTTCAGCATCATTCCCTCCAAAGAAATCCCAGGGCTGATCTCCTTCATAATGGACTGGTTGGATCTCCTTGCAGGAGAGAAGACTCTCCTCAAGAGTCTTCTCCGACACCACAGTTCAAAAGCATCAATTTTTCAGGGCTCAGCTTTCTTCACAGTCCAACTCTCACATCCATACATGACCACAGGAAAAACCATAGCCTTGACTAGATGGACCTTGGTTGGCAAAGTAATGTCTCTGCTTTTGAATATGCTATCTAGGTTGGTCATAACTTTTCTTCCAAGGAGTAAGCGTCCGTTAATTTCATGGCTGCAATCACCATTTTCAGTGATTTTGGAGCCCCAAAAAATAAAGTCTGACGCTGTTTCCGCTGTTTCCCCTTCTATTTCCCATGAAGTGATGGGACCAGATGCCATGATCTTCGTTTTCTGAATGTTGAGCTTTAAGCCAACTTTTTCACTTTCGTCTTTCACTTTCATCAAGAGGCTTTTTAGTTCTTCTTCACTTTCTGCCATAAGGGTGGTGTCATCTGCATATCTGAGGTTATTGATATTTCTCCCGGCAATCTTGATTCCAGCTTGTGCTTCTTCCAGTCCAGCATTTCTCATGATGTACTCTGCGTATAAGTTAAATAAGCAGGGTGACAATATATAGCCTTGACATACTCCTTTTCCTATTTGGAACCAGTTTGTTGTTCCATGTCCAGTTCTAACTGTTGCTTCCTCACCTGCATATCGGTTTCTCAAGAGGCAGGTCAGGTGGTCTGGTATTCCCATCTCTTTCAGAATTTTCCACAGTTTATTGTGATCCACACAAAGGCTTTGGCATAGTCAATAAAGCAGAAATAGATGTTTTTCTGGAACTCTCTTGCTTTTTCCATGAGCCAGCGGATGTTAGCAATTTGATCTCTGGTTCCTCTGCCTTTTCTAAAACCAGCTTGAACATCTGGAAGTTCACGGTTCACGTATTAGGATGGGACAAAGGACGTTGTTACTCACAGCACAGCAGGCAGGATAAGCTTCATGTCTGTGTTGTTCTTCTTACCCCTGTGAGGACTGCGAGGGGCGAGGCAAGGACTGTGAGGAAGATGGAGTGGCCCAGATGGATGCTGCACATGCAGGAGGTTTGTGTCACAGCTGAGAAATCTCAAGCTTAGGGAACCCGAATCTTTGATCACGGGCTGCAAGCAAACCTGCCCGAACATTGCCTCAGAGGGAGACAGTATCTTTATTATTGTTATTGTTGTTGTTCAGTTGCTAAGTCGGGTCTGACTCTTTGCAACCCCATGAACTGCAACACTCCAGGCTTCTCTGCCCTTCACTATCAACTGGAGTTTGCTCAAATTCAAGTCCATTGAGTCTGTGATGCCATCCAATGATCTCAACCTTTGTTGCCCGCTTCTCCCCCTGCCTTCAATCTTTCCCAGCTTCAGGGTCTTTTCCATGAGTCGACTCTTTCCATCAGGTGGTCAGAGTATTGGTGCTTCAGCTTCAGCATCAGTCCTCCCAATGAATATTCAGGGTTGATTTCCTTTAGGATTGATTGGTCTGATCTCCTTGGTGTCCAAGGGACCCTCAAGAGTCTTCTCCAACACCACAGTTCGAAAGCATCAATTCTTCAGTGCTCAGTCTTCTTTATGGGCCAACTCTCACATTCATACTAGAAAAACAAGAATTTTGACTAGACAGACCTTTGTTGGAAAAGTGATGTCTCTGCTTTTTAAATACACTGTCTATGTTTGTCATAGCCTTTCTTCCAAAGAGAAGCATCTTTTAATTTCATTTCTGTAGTCACCATCCAGAGTGATTTCAGAGCCCAAGAAAATAAAACCTGTCACTGTTTCCATTTCCCCCCATCTACTTGCTATGAAATGATGGGACCAGATGCCATGATCTTTGTGTTTTGAATGTTGAGTTTTAAGCCATCTTTCTCACTCTCTTCTTTCACCCTCATCAAGAGGTTCTTTAGTTCCTCTTTGCTTTCTGCCATTAGAATGGTATCATCTGCATATCTGGAGTTGTTGATATTTCTCCCACCAATCTTAATTCCAGCTTGAGCTTCATCCAACCTGGCATTTCCCCTGAGGTACTCTGTATATAAGCTAAATAAGCAGAATGACAATATATAGCCTTGACTTAATCCTTTCCCAATTTTGAACCAGTCTGTTGTTCCAAGTCTGGTTCTAACTGTTGCTTCTTGACCTGCAGACAGTTTTCTCAGGAGAGCAGGCAAAGCGATCTGGCATTCTCATCTCTTGAAGAATTTTCCACAGTTTTTGTGATCCACACAGTCAAAGGCTTTAGCATTGTCAATGAAGCAGAAGTAGATGTTTTTTTGGAATTCCTTCACTTTTTCTATGATCCAGTAGATGTTGGCAATTTGATCTCTGATTCCTCTGTGTTTTCTAAATCCAGCTTGTGTATCTGGAAGTTCTTGGTTCACATACTGTTGAAGCCTAGCTTGAAGGACACTGAACATTACCTTGCTAGCATGTGAAATGATATTGGACAGTAAACAAATCTGCCCTTGCTCTGGAGAGACACCCTCTCTCTACCTTCCAAGGTTGTTTTTCACTATACAAATATCCATGAAAAGACAGTGCCTCTGCTTACAAATTGTAGAGAAACACAAGAGATCCATGGAGAAATATCTCCCAACAAAAGGAAAGCTTTAAATTATTAATTTATGTAATCCCATTTGAGAATATCTAGTCTCTGCCCAGTGGGCCTCCAGTGCAAAATATGTAAGCAAGCACCCATCAGTTCAGTTCAGTTGCTCAGTTGTGTCTGACTCTTTGTGATCCCATGGACTGCAGCATGCCAGGCTTCCTTGTCCATCACCAACTCCTGGAGCTTGCTCAAACTCATGTCCATCAAATCAGTGATACCATCCAATCATCTTATCCTCTGTCATCCCCTTCTCCTCCTGCCTTCAATCTTTCCTAGAATCAGGGTCTTTTCCAATGAGTTGGTTCCAATGAACCAAGTACACATAGTAAACAGCAATTCCTCCTAACAGGAGTTGGTGATGGACAGGGAAGCCTGGTGTGCTGCAGTCCATGGAGTTGCAAAGAGTCGGATATGACTGAGCAACTGAACTGAACTGAACTGAACTGAACTGAACCTCCCAACAGACACAGAGACACAAAATTCATGTGGAAATGATCAAAGAAATATAAAAGTTTATCTGTGCATACATCCATTTGCTTCAATGAAAGCATTTCCACACATATATCTTCTAGCTTTGTTAGCTGAGAGCCAAGAGGCAACAACACCCTGGTAGCAACAGCCACAATACTATGGACTTTATGTTTATGTCCCTCCAAAATTCATATGTCAAAATTCTAACCCCCAATGTGATGGTATTAGAAGATGGAGCCTTTGGAAGGTAATTAGGCCATGAGTGTGGAGCCCACATGAATGGCATTAGTGCCCTAATACAAAGACACAAGATAGCTTGCTTTCTCTCTCTCTGCTTTTCTACTACATGGGGATACCACAAGAAGACAGCAGTCTGCAGTGGAGAAAAAAGCCCTTACCAGAACCCAAATATACTGGCACCCTGATCTTGGATATCTAGTTTCCAGAACTGTAAAAAATAAATTTCTGTTGTTTGTCAGACAGTCTATGGTAGTTTGTCACAGCAGCCTTCCCAGGAGCTTCCCTGGTGGCTCAGACAGTAAAGAATCAGCCTGTAATGCAGGAGACCCAGGCTTGAACCCTGGTGTCAGGAAGATCCCCTGCAGAAGGGAATGGTTACCCACTCCAGTATTCTTGCCTGGAGAATTTCATGGACAGAGGAGCTTGGCGGACTACAGTCTATGGGGTTGCAAAGAGTTGGACACAACTGAGTGATTAACACACACACACTGTGATAGTTTGTCACAGCAGCCTAAACTGACCAAGACACACACACCTACTGCCCAGATCTTGATGCACTATCCCCAATAAAAGAAATGAGGGCTCCATGGAGAAATAGATGATTCTAGACTAGGACACGAAATATACAAGATGAGCCTGGAGCATCTTGCTAAAAATTGTTAAAATAAGTAAAACCGCAATGATGGGTTATGTCAAAGGGACACAGGAGCCAACTAAAAGAAATCCCAATGGCCAGAGCCAGAACAATTTGAACTACAAAGTATATAAAGCAGTACTGGACTATAGTCCAGAGAAAAAGATAGATAAACAAATTATTGAATTAATAATTAAATAAATGAGAGAACAGGCAAATCTATTCCAAGAATTCCAACTAATTTGAGTAAATACTCCACCCTCAAATCCCACTCCTTAGTCGTGTGTTATTTGTAGTAACTTTCTTTCAAAGAGTATACTATAGGAAGGAATAAAGAGTATGCTTATTGTGGAGAAAACAGACAAACCTTAGCCTGGTGATCAAGGTCAATATCAACAGTGAGAGCTTAGGTTGAAAGTATGTACTCTTGATGCCTAATCATGAGAAAAATGTTACACAAGTCTCAACTGAAGAACATTCTACCAAATACTTGACTGGTACTCAAAGTCATCGAAAACAAAGAAGTTCCGAGAAACCACCACAGCTAAGAGGAGCCTAAGGAGATGTGATAACTGTAACATGGGATGGGATCCAGGATAGAGGACATCAAGGGAAATCTAGGTAAATCTAAAGAAGGTATCAACTTTAGTTAATAATAATGTATTGATGTCAGTGACCTAATAATGGCAAATCAGTTCAGTTCAGTCCAGTCGCTCAGTCGTGTCCAACTCACGGCGACCCCATGAATCACAGCACGCCAGGCCTCCCTGTCCATCACCAACTCCCAGAGTTCACTCAGACCCATGTCTATCGAGTCAGTGATGCCATCCAGCCATCTCATCCTCTGTCGTCCCCTTCTCCTCCTGCCCCCAATCCCTCCAAGCATCAGAGTGTTTTCCAATGACTCAACTCTTCTCATCAGGTGGCCAAAGTACTGGAGTTTCAGCTTTAGCATCATTCCTTCCAAAGAAATCCCAAGGCTGATCTCCTTTAGAATGGACTGGTTGGATCTCCTTGCAGTCCAAGGGACTCTCAAGAGTCTTCTCCAACACCACAGTTCAAAACCATCAATTCTTTGGTGCTCAGCCTTCTTCACAGTCCAACTCTCATATCCATACATGACCACTGGAAAAACCATAGCCTTGACTAGATGGACCTTTGTTGGCAAAGTAATGTCTCTGCTTTTCAATATGCTATCTAAGTTGCTCATAACTTTTCCTCCAAGGAATAAGCGTCCGTTAATTTCATGGCTGCAATCACCATCTGCAGTGATTTTGGAGGCCCCCCCCCAAATAAAGTCTGACAGTGTTTCCACTGTTTCCCCATCTATTTCCCATGAAGTGATGGGACCAGATCTTAGTTTTCTGAATGTTGAGCTTTAAGCCAACTTTTTCACTCTCCACTTTCACTTTCATCAAGAGGCTTTTTAGTTCCTCTTCACTTTCTGCCATAAGGGTGGTGTCATCTGCATATCTGAGGTTATTGATATTTCTCCTGGCAATCTTGATTTTAGCTTGTGCTTCTTCCAGCACAGCGTTTCTCATGATGTACTCTGCATAGAAGTTAAATAAGCAGGGTGACAATATACACCCTTTACGTACTCTTTTTCCTATTTGGAACCAGTCTGCTGTTCCATGTCCATTTCTAACTGTTGCTTCCTGACCTGCATACATTTTCTCAAGAGGCAGGTCAGGTGGTCTGGTATTCCCATCTCTTTCAGAATTTTCCACAGTTGATTGTGATCCACACAATCAAAAGCTTTGGCATAGTCAATAAAGCAGAAATAGATGTTTTTCTGGAACTCTCTTGCTTTTTCCATGATCCACCAGATGTTGGCAATTTAATCTCTGGTTCCTCTGCCTTTTCTAAAACCAGCTTGAACATCTGGAAGTTCGCGGTTCACATATTGCTGAAGCCTGGCTTGGAGAATTTTGAGCATTACTTTACTAGCGTGTGAGATGAGTGCAATTGTGCGGTAGTTTGAGCATTCTTTGGCATTGCTTTTCTTTGGGATTGGAATGAAAACTGACCTTTTCCAGTCCTGTGGCCACTGCTGAGTTTTCCAAATTTGCTGACATATTGAGTGCAGCACTTTCACAGCATTATCTTTCAGGATTTGAAATAGCTCCACTGGAATTCCATCACCTCCACTAGCTTTGTTCATAGTGATGCTTTCTGAGGCCCACTGACTTCACATTCCAGGATGTCTGGCTCTAGGTGAGCACACCATCGTGATTATCTTGGTCGTGAAGTAATAATGTGAACTAATAATGGCAAATAGGTCATATTAATGTAAAAATCTGTACACAGGTCCAGAAGCAACAGTTAGAACTGGATATGGAACAATAGACTGGTTCCACATTGGGAAAGGAGTATGTCAAGCCTGCATGTTGTCACCCTGCTTATTTAACTTCTATGCAGAGTACATCATGCGAAATGCCAGGCTGGATGAAGCACAAACTGGAATCAAGATTGCCAGGAGAAATATCAATAAACTCAGATACACAGATGATACCATCCTTATGGCAGAAAGTGAAGAGAAATTGAGGAACCTCTTGACAAAAGTGAAAGAGGAAAGTAAAAAGCTGGCTTAAAACTCAACATTCAAAAAATTAAGATCATGGCATCCAGTCCCATCACTTCATGGCAAATAGATGGGGAAACAACGGAAACAGTGACAAACTTTATTTTCTGGGGCTCCAAAATCACTGCAGATGGTGACTACAGCCATGAAATTAAAAGATGCTTGCTCCTTGGAAAAAAGCTATGACCAACCTAGACAGCATACTAAAAAGCAGAGACATTACTTTGCCAACAAATGTCCATCTAGTCAGAGCTATGGTTTTTCTAGTAGTCATGTATGGATGTGAGAATTAGACTACAAAGAAAGCTAAGCACTGAAAAGTTGAAGCTTTTGAACTGTGATGTTGGAGAAGACTCTTGAGAGTCCCTTGGACTGCAACGAGAGAGATCCAACCAGTCAATCCTAAAGGAAATCAGTCCTGAATATTCATTGGAAGGACTGATGCTAAAGCTGAAACTCCAATACTCTGGCCACCTAATGGGAAGAACTGACTCATTGGAAAAGATCCTGATGCTGGGAAAGACTGAAGGCAGGAGGAGAAGGGAACAACTGAGGATGAGATTGTTAGACGGCATTACCAACTCAATGGGCATGAGTTTGAGCAAGCTCCAGGAGTTGGTGATGGACAGGGAAGCCTGGCGTGCTGCAGTCCATGGGGGTCACAAAGAGTCGGACATGACTGAGCAATTGAAGTGGACTGAATATAAAAGTAGAGGAAACTGAGTAAAGGGCATATAGTACCTCTCCCTACTATATATTTTTTTTTTTTTGGTAAATCTAAAACTATTCTAAAATATAGTCAATATTTAGTAAAAAAAAAAAAAAGGAAAGAAAGAAAGAAAGAAAGAAAAGAAAAGAAAAGAAAAAGAAAGAAAGCATTTCCAATTCATCTTCATCTTAAATTCTATCCTGTGCAGGTGGAGATTCTGGTGTAACCATTTCCATATTGTTATGTTCACATGCTATTTGTTTAGAAAGGCTTTAAATTCAATCAGGATTCTTTTGCAATGGAAAATTTGTTTCATCAGTTCTTCCTCTCCCTCTAAACATTTTGAAGGTAAAGAACACTGCTTTTTAAAAGAGTGCACTTCTGTTAAGTTCAAGATTTTAATGCAATCATAAGTCTCCAGTTGTCTAAAGATGTGTTTAGTTGCTAAGTCATGACTGACTCTTTGTGATCCCCACGGACTACAGCATGCCAGGCTCCTCAGTCCTCCACTGTCTCCTGGAATTTGCTCAAATTCATGTCCACTGAGTCAGAGAAATTTCAGATTTTTAAAGATGCTATTTTTTAAAAAGGCCTTACACCATCACCACCAACAAGCAAAAACTAAGAGGATGGATAACCAGAGGAATCCCACTAACATGGACAAACTGAAAGGACTAACTTTCAGAAGTATGGTCTGCTGAAGTTTGATGCCAATCAAATCCTAGTCTTGTTAGAACTTTTGGAGAAGTGCAGTAAACCAAGCACCATGGAACAGTGCTGCTCGGCACTTACTGTCAGCCCACTCTTGGTGCAGTGAGTGGACCTGAAGGAGGAGAAGTGCAGTGCTACTATGGACCATGGCGACTGTTGGATGAAAGGGTGGGGCTAGTGGGAGCTTCAGGCTCACAGAACACATGCGCAGTTTGCCATGGCCGCAGTCAGTGGCTGAGATCCAAGCTGTGTCTGACAAGACCCCCAGCATTGCTGCTCTGGGGAAGGGGTGCTTTTTTCTTGTATGTAACAGTACCCTCCTCCAGTTAAGCACTGTGGTCATGAGGTTGTTTTGCCCAGAGTAGGTGCCTTTGGCCATGAAAAGACCTTCATAGGCTAGCTGCAGCCCAGGGGAGTTTCCCAAACAACTGCTAAGCTGCAACTCAAAAAGAACCTTGGAGAAGCTCCTCACTTCCATATTCTGGCCACCATCCCAAACAATCAGGCTTCTGGTTTTTTAAAAACAAAACAATAGTTAGTCTAAAATTTTCTCTACTTCCTTGAGTAGAGAAGTTCTATCCTCGCTTGAAATAGAATTCATCTCAACTCTGACACTGAAATATATAGATCCTTCTCCTAAAGGACAACAAGCAAACCCCCAAATCAGCGCATATGAAAAGATTAGACAGTGCCAACTGTACCATGTTCCCGAGAGAGCTGGACCCAGTAAGGTACAATCACAAAGCACCTATTCTTTTCCTTGGTGTTCCTCCCTCTGACAAACAGTTCCTTCTCAGCACTTTGGATAAGATCTTGGACAGTTTCCACATATTTCCCAAGAACTCTTAGCTTTAAAAACAATCCAAATCAGTCGAACAATCATATTAACTATAATCCAGGATAATAGTAAACACTCCAGACATTTTTGTTTAATTTACAGCATTTCTTCATCCTTGTTGGGACCTAACAAATGCCATGATAGGCTTCAGGGACTAAGGTAGGACTCACAGGAAAGGCTGAGTCATTGCCCAGTGAGGTCATCCCCGCAGATGCCAGGACTTGTCTAATCAGCATACTCCCTGTAACCTGGTTTGAGTTTATCAGGACGTAAAAGACATCCCCCTGCAGCCAATAGCCAATTAGTAAATACCAGGAAACCCCTGCAGCCAATAAAGTTTAGCCAATTAGTAAATACTAGGAAACTCCTGCAGCCAATCAGCCCTTGCCAACTCTCTGTTCTAAAACCTAAAAATACTGCTGTAAATCTGGGCTCGGGGCTCCTTGCTCCACTCCACTGCTTTGGATGTGGTGGGAGCCCTAGCTCGAGCTAGAAATAAAACCCCTTCATGCTTTTGCATTGCTGTGGACGTCTTATTCTCTCAGTTATGGGGACTCGGACTCTGGGCATAACAATCCTCAGTTTGAAACCTGGAGTGAAGAGTGAAGTTTCTTATCAGCTTCTTTAAACTGTCCTAGCTCCCTCTCCTGACCTGCCTCTTGAGAAACCTGTATGCAGGTCAGGAAACAACGGTTAGAAATGGACATGGAACAACAGACTGGTTCCAAATAGGAAAAGGAGTACATAAAGGCTGTATATTGTCACTCTGCTTATTTAACTTATATGCAGAGTACATCATGAGAAACGCTGGGCTGAATGAAACACAAGCTGGAATCAAGATTTCTGGGGAAATATCAATAACCTCAGATATGCAGATGACACCACCCTTAGGGCAGAAAGCAAAGAGCTAAAGAGCCTCTTGATGAAAGTGAAAGAGGAGAGTGAAAAAGTTGGCTTAAAGCTCAACATTCAGAAAACTAAGATCATGGCATTCAGAACCACCACTTCATGGCAGATAGATGGGGAAACAGTGGCAACAGTGGCTGACTTTATTTTTGGGGGGCTCAAAAATCACTGCAGATGGTGATTGCAGCCATAAAATTAGAAGATGCTTACTCCTTGGAAGGAAAGTTATGAGCAACCTAGACAGTGTATTAAAAAGCAGAGACATTACTTCATCAACAAAAGTCCGTCTAGTCAAAGCTATGGTTTTTTCCAGTAGTCATGTATGGATGTGAGAGTTGAACTATAAAGAAAGCTGAGCGCCGAAGAATTGACGCTTTTGAACTGTGGTGTTGGAGAAGACTCTTGAGAGTCCCTTGGACTGCAAGGAGATCCAACCAGTCCATCCTAAAGGAGATCAGTCCTGGGTGTTCATTGCAGGGACTGATGTTGAAGCTGAAACTCCAATACTTTGGCCACCTGATGCGAAGAGTTGACTCATTGGAAAAGACCCTGATGGTGGGAAAGATTGAGGGCTGGAGGAGAAGGGGACGACAGAGGATGAGATGGTTGGATGGTATTACTCACTCAATGGAGATGAGTCTGGGTAAGCTCTGGAAGTTGGTGATGGACAGGGAGGCCTGGTGTGCTGCAGTCCAGTTCAGCTCAGTCACTCAGTTGTGTCTGACTCTTTGCGACCCCATGAACTGCAGCACACCAGGCCTCCCTGTCCATCACCAAGTCCCAGAGTCCACCCAAACCAATGTCCATCAAGTCAGTGATGCCATCTACCCATCTCATCCTCTGTTGCCCCTACTGCTCCCGCCCTCAATCTTTCCCAGCATCAGGGTGTTTTCCAATGAGTCTGCTGGTTGGATCTCCTTGTAGTCCAAGGGACTCACAAAGTCTTCTCCAACACCACAGTTCAAAAGCATCAATTCTTCAGTGCTCAGCTTTCTTTATAGTCCACCTCTCACATCCATACATGACTACTGGAAAAACCATAGCCTTGACTAGACAGACCTTTGTTGACAAAGTAATGTCTCTGCTTTTTAATATGCAGTCTAGGTTGCTCATAACTTCCAAGGAGTAAGCATCTTTTAATTTCATGGCTGCAATCACCATCTGCAGTGATTTTTGAGCCCCCTAAAATAAAGTCAGCCACTGTTTCCCCATCTGTCTGCCATGAAGTTATGGGACCAGATGCCATGATCTTTGTTTTCTGAATGTTGAGCTTTAAGCCAAAACTTTTTCACTCTCCTCTTTCACTTTCATCAAGAGGCTCTTTATTTCTTCTTCACTTTCTGCCCTAAGGGTGGTGTCACCTGCATATCTGAGGTTATTGATATCTCTCCTGGCAATTTTGATTCCAGCTTGTGTTTCATTCAGCGCAGCATTTCTCATGATGTACTCTGCATATAAGTTAAATAAGCAGGGTCACAGTGTACAGGCTTAATGTACTCCTTTTCCTATTTGGAACCAGTCTGTTGTTCCATGTCCATTTCTAACTGTTGCTTCCTGATCTGCATACAGATTTCTCAAGAGGCAGGTCATATATTGGTATGTATTTCACCTGTTAGTAGACATTTGAGTTATTTCCAATTTGTTATTTTTACAAACAATGATCCTATGAATGCTAGATATTTGTCTTCTGGGTATCTATGTGCACTTGTTTATACTGGGAATATATCAAGGACTGTAGCTACTAGAGCATATTTTCCACAATAACACCAAATTGTTTAGCAAAGAGCAAATTAGCAAAATTGACAAATTTATTCTCTCATGAGTAGAATTTTGGTTTTCCCATATTTTTGCTAACAATTAATAGTATCAGACTTTAAAATTTTTGCCAATTTGGTAGATGTAAAACAGTATCTTGTGGTTTCATTTGTATTCTATCAATATAACTGAGTATATTTTTATATGCTCATTAGCTATCTTAGCATAAAGGTAGCTACTTAAAAAATAGAACAGAGGCTTTGACAAGATACATGTATTCCTCTCTCATACGGTGAACTGAATCTAAACAACCCAGTGCCTCAATACAGCTCTGAAGTGTCAGTATCCGGACCCCTCTGGTCTGGTTGTTCTATCTCCTTGACATATGATTTCCATCCCACATCCTAACATGTCTGCTCTGGCTTCCACCACAAGCTGAATGTTTGTGAAGGCTGCTGAAAATACAGACTCTGAAATCTCCTTTCACACAGATGGTATATTCAAGCACCACCCTCTGCCCCCAACTCATGTCAATTTTTGTTTCCAAGGACAAGAGTGAGTAGGAGGCAGGATGTGGTCCAGAACAAGGAGAAAGGGATATTGGGAGATACAAGTGTCCTACAGACTCAAGGATCCCATCAGAGACCGACCAGCACATTAATGCCATATCCCACTATGATGCACCAGCAAATTTAGGATGGAGGAAGGGAGTTTTCTAAATAAGCACAGTCAGAAATCTGGGCGGGGCTTAAAGGAGCAGGCAAGGCAGTGGCCTGAATACAAAGCTCTGTGACTGCAAGGTCTTCCCAGCCCTTCTAAGCTCAGGCAACACTTCTGAGAGCTCCGCATTTTGAGAGAATTCTTCAAAATGGGAGATGCTGGGAAACTGTAGATGAGAAAAAATTGGACTTTGGAGACAAATTCATATTCAAAGTCTCGCCCTCTCTCTCACCTTGGACAAATGCCTTGACCTCTCTTGACCTCTCTTAGCCTCCATTTTCTCATCTGTAAGATGCAGATAGGTATAGTACCCACCTCTAGGACTGTTGTAAAGATGACAGGAGGTATTGAGTGATGCCTGCAAAGAAGATTATGTGAAAGAGTGGTGAAGATCATGGCACCAGACCAAGCTGCCTGGGTTCTAATCCCAGCTCCACTATCCTAGCCATGTGATCTTAGACCACTTACTTGGATTCCCTGTGACTCTGTTTCTTTGTTTGTAACACTAGGGTAATAATAGTCCCCACCTCAGCATATGAAAACTATTATATATAGAGTGGATAAACAACAAGGCCCTATTGTATAGCACAGCAAACCACATTCAGTATCTTGTGATAAACCACAGTGGAAAAGAATATGAAAAAGAACGTATTTGTATGGATAAATGGATCACTTTACTGCACAGCAGAAATTAACATGACATTGTAAATCAACTATATTTCAATAAAATAAATTTTAAATAAATAAATGATAGTCCACACCTCATAAACTTGCTACGGGAAGTAAATGAAGTAAGGTATGTACAGCTCTTAGGTGAGTATCTACTACGTAGAATAGTAAGTGCTTAGTAAATTTTTTTAAGTTAAAGCATAAATAACAGCCTGGAAAAATATTTAAAATAAGTATGAAATATAGTGGTGCTAGTGGTAAAGAATTCCGCTTGCCAATACAGCAGACTCAAGAGATGCAGGTTCGATCCCTGGGTCAGAAAGATCCTCTGGAGAAGGATGTGGCAACTCACTCCAGTATTCTTGTCTGAAAAATTACATGGACAGAGGAGCCTGGTGGACTACACTACAGTCTGCGGGGTCTCGAAGAGTCGGACGCAACTAAGCACACACACACAAGCACAAAAGTTATTCTTCATAATATAAAAAGGTCTCCTACCAGTTGGGTAGGGAAAAAGTCCAAGAGAAAAAAATGGGCAAAAGATATTTAAAAAGCATTTCACAAAATAAATAAAAATGACCAATAAGAATGAAAAACTAATCACCTCAGTAGTAATTTTTAAAATGCAACTTAAGAAATGACAAAGTTTTGCTATATAGCACAGGAAACTATATTCAATATCTTAAAAAACTATACTTGAAAAAAATCAGAAAAATAAAAAAGAATATAGATACATATATACATATAACCAAATCACTTTGCTGAACACCTCAGGGTAACGCAATATTGTAAATCAACTATGCTAAGTGCTAAGTCGCTTCAGTCGTGTCCGACTCTTTGCAATGCCATGGCCTGTAGCCTGCTAGGCTCTGCTGTCCATGGGATTTTCTAGGCAAGAATACTGGAGTGGATTGCCATTTCCTCCTCCAGGAGATCTACCCCACCCAGGGATCGAACGTGTGTCTCCTGCATTAACAGGTGGGTTCTTTACCACTAACACCATCTGGGAAGCCCTCAAATCAACTATACTTCAATTAAAAAATAAAACACAACTTAATTAGAATGTGCCAGTTTTTGCCCATCAGACAAATTTTTTTCATATTGGTGAAATCATGGGTGCACTTTCGTATACTATTAAGTGAAAATATAAATTAGTATAAATTTCTTTGAAGAACAATGTGATGGTATCTCTCAAAATTTAAACATATGCTGTGAAGGTAACTAACTGTTTACCTCAACGATCATATGCTTTTCAACTTGTATATCCCATAAAGGACCATTGCTCCTTCTAAGAAAAGTATCCTCTACTTGCCAAGATTTCACTTATGGTCTGCACTGAAGATTCTCTGATTTCTCTCTAAAATCACTTGTATTTAATTTTTCTTAATATTTATACATTTTATTCTTTGACTGAATCCTTCCTTTTTAAATTGAAATACTGTTGATCATTCATCTCTAAATTAATAAACAGATTTATCTCTTCAGTTCAGTTCAGTTCAGTCACTCAGTCATGTCCAACTCTTTGCAACCCCATGAAAGGCAGCACTCCAGGCCTCCCTGTCCATCACCAACTCCTGAAGTCCACCCAAACCCATGTCCATTGAGTTGGTGATGCCATCTAACCATCTCATCCTCTGTCATCCCTTTCTCCTCCCACCCTCAGTCTTTCCCAGCATCAGGGTCTTTTCCAATGAGTCAGTTCTTTGCATCAGGTGGCCAAAGTATTGGAGTTTCAGCTTCAACATCAGTCCCTGCAATGAACACCCAGGACTGATCTCCTTTAGGATGGACTGGTTGGATCTCCTTGCAGTCCAAGGAACTCGCAAGAGTATTCTCCAACACCACACTTCAAAAGCATTAATTCTTCTGCTCTCAGCTTTCTTTATAGTTCAACTCTCACATCCATACATGACTACTGGAAAAACCATAGCCTTGACTAGACAGACCTTTGTTGGCAAAGTAATGTCTCTGCTTTTTAATATGCTGTCTAGGTTGCTCATAACTTTCCTTCCAAAGAGTAAGCATCTTTTAATCTCATGGCTGCAATCACCATCTGCAGTGATTTTTGAGCCCTCCAAAATAAAGTCAGCCACTGTTTTCACTGTTTCCCCATCCATCTGCCATGAAGTGATGGGATCAGATGCCATGATCTTAGTTTTCTGAATGTTGAGCTTTAAGCCAACTTTGTCACTCTCCTCTTCCACTTTCATCAAGAGGCTCTTTAGTTCTTCTTCACTTTCTGCCATAAGGGTGGTGTCATTTGCATATCTGAGGTTATTGATATCTCTCCCAGCAATCTTGATTCCAGCTTGTGTTTCACTCAGCCCAGCGTTTCTCATGATGTACTCTGCATATAAGTTAAATAAGCAGGGTGACAATATACAGCCTTGACGTTCTCTTAGTAGTAAAATTTCATTGATTTTTACATTTGAAAATGTAAATCAGGGCTTGATACACTTTTTCTGTAGAAAGTCAGATAGTAAATATTGGATTCACCAAAAAGTTCATTCAAATTTTGCCGTAAGATTTTATTTAAAAAAAAAAAAAAAAGACAGAACGAACTTTTTGGGCAGCCCAGTATTTCAGGTGATAAAAGCCATACGGTCTCTGTGACAACTCAACTCTCCTTCGTAGTACAAAAGCCACCACTGACAGTACATGAATGAATAAGTGTAGCTGTGTGCCAATAAAATTTTCTTTAAAAAAAATAATTTTATTTGTTTGTTTATTTTCGGCTGTGCCAGTCTTCCTTGCTGTGAGGGCTTTCTCTGGTTGCAGTGATGGGGTCTACTCTCTAGTTGCAGTGCGAGGGCTTCTCACTGTGGTGGCTTCTCTTGCGGAGCACAGGCTCTAGGGCACATGGGCTTCAGTAGTTATGCCATGGGCTCAGTAGTCGTGGCTCCCTGGACCTAGAGCACAGACTCATTAATGGTGCCTCAGGGGCTTAGTTGATCTGCAGCATGTGGGATCTTTCCAGATCAGAGATCAAACCCATGTTTCCTGCATTGGCGGGTGGATTCTTTACCACTGAGTCACCAGGAAGGTCCTGTGCCAATACAATTTTCTATGTGAACTCTGAAATTGTATTTCACATCATGTTCTTGTCTCACTAAATATTACCAGTATGCTAAGTTGCTTCAGTCATGTCTGACTCTTTGCAACCCCATGTACTGTAGCCTGCCAGGCTCCTCTGACCATAGCATTCTCCAAGCAAGAGTACTGGAGTGGGTTAACATGCCCTCCTCCAGGGGATCTTCCTGACCCAGGGATCCAACCCCTGTCTCAGGTATCTCCTGCATTGACAGGCAGGTTGTTTTACCACCAGCGCCACCAGGGAAGCCCATCATTAAATATCAATCTTTCTTATTTGACTATAAGAAATGTAAAAGACATTATTAGCTCACAGTCCATTTAAAACCAGGTGACAATTTAGACCATGTGCCATTTGTCCACCTCTAATCTTAGGGATGGAACTCCTGCCTTTTGCAGATTAGATACACAAGCTACAATATGATCTTTTGTCCTTAACTCTAGATAGTAACAGAAAAATTCTCAACTAAATTTCTAACAGTTTTCTCAGCACTCTGTAATATGCATACATTACAAAAATATAATAAATTTCTTTTTTTATAGTTTTGGGTGACATCCCTTAACAGTCATGCTGTTTCTAACATATGTGTCAATAAACTCAGGGATTGATTGGATTATCAAAATAGTACAAACCAGGGACTTCACTGGTGGTCCAGTGGTTAAGAATCCACTTTGCAATGCATGGGACATGGGTTCAGTCCTTGGTGGGGGAACTAAGATCCCACATGCCTTAGAGAAAATAAGCCCATGAGCCACAACTAGAGAACTTGAGGACTGCATGGAAGATACTGCATGCTGCAACCAAGACCTGATCTGCTGTGTGCTTAGTTGCTCAGTCGTGTCCAACTTTTTGCGACGCATAGACTGTAGCCTGCCAGGCTCCTCTGTCCTTGGGAATCTCCAGGCAAGAATACTAGAGTGGGTTGCCATTTCCTTCTCCAAGGGATCTTCCTGACCCAGGGATTGAACCCAGGTCTCCTGCATTACAGACAGACTCTTTATCAACTGAGCTACAAGGGAAGCCCTAAATAAATAATTTTTTAAAAAAATTATACAAACCAGTAGACATTTCAGACAGCACCTAAAGGAATGAGATAGATATAGAATGAAAGAGGGTAAATTAATGTTTTAAGTGTTTTCCATTAAAAGCAGGAATTTTATATTAATATTTCAACAGAGTTGTTTTCATCACATCAGAGAAGGTAGATGCTAAAATCTCAGAACTGCCTTCTTGCAGGTGCACTGGTCAGGAAAGCAGAAGGAAACACACAAAACTGTTAAAATATTGGGAATTGTTTGGTGGTCCAGTGGTTAGTATTCCTCACTTTCACAGCGAAGAGCCTGGTTAACATAATCCTACACGACTGAGCGACTGAACTGAACTGAACTGAAGTGTTTCAGGCAATTAGGGAAATTGGAAAGCTTTCACTTTACACTTTAATCACTGTTTTATCATTTGAACTTGTTATGAAGTGCATGTATTCCTGCTTATGTATTAATCCAACAAACATTCATTTTAATGATCTTTAAGGTGTTGTCAAGAACATGGTAGGAGTGTAAATCCGTCCCACCATTGGAGAGGGAAACTAGATCACGTGTAGCAAAAGCCTTAAAAAAATAAACTCCTTTGACTCAGGGCTTCCCAGGTGGCACTAGTGGTAAAGAATCTGCCTGCCAATGCCCGAGATGAAAGGGATGCAGGTTTGATCCCTGGGTCAGGAAGATGCCCTGGAGAAGGGTATGGCAACACATGCACAGAAGAGCCTGGCAGGCTACAATCCATAGGGTCACAAAGAATCAGACATGACTGAAGCAACTTAGCACAGATTAGCACATGGCGGGAAATATAACCATGAGGATGTTCTTTGCAGCATGGTTTATAATGTGGCCCTCTCTATCCACAGGTTCTAAATTTAAGGATTCACTCAACTGCAGATAAAAAAGAAATACTCAGGAAAAAAAAATCCAGAAATTTCTAAAAAGTAAAACTTGAATTTGTTAAGCACTGGCAACTATTTACATAGTATTTACATTGTATTAGGCATTATACCTGGAAAATCCCATGGACAGAAGAGCCTGGTAGGCTGCAGTCCCTGGGATCGCTAAGAGTCAGATACAACTGAGCATCTTCACGTTCACTTTTCACTTTCATACATTGGAGAAGGAAATGGCAACCCGCTCCAGTGTTCTTGACTGGAGAATCCCAGGGATGGGGGAGCCTGGTGGGCTGCCGTCTATGGGGTCGCACAGAGTCGGACACGACTGAAGCGACTTAGCAGCAGCAGGCATCATAAGCAATCTAGAGATGATTAAAGTATTCAGGAAGATATGCGTAGGCTGTATGCAAACACGATGCCATTTCATATAAGGAACTTGAGCTTCTGCCAATTTTGGTATCTGAGGTGTGGTCCTGGAAGCAATCCCCATGGATACCAGGGGATGACTGGAACGAAAAATTAGGGCAAAATCTAAATTTGCAAGAATAAAAGGTTGGTTGAATGAATTATGAAGCCCAGACAGACTGAATAAAGGTATTCAACAGAAATAAGTGGAAAAAAACAGGATATAAACCAGTTCAAAACTTTATGTGATAATTTTTGCACAACGAACTTGGAACTTTAATTAGGCTGAAAAGCGTTGAGTTCTGTGATGATCTAGGTGCTATGGAATCAACTGTTTCATTTTTAATAAAAGCACATTTAATAACGGTCCTTAAGAATTTCACTAGTAACAGGTACAGAGTGCTGGAGATTTGGGGGTATAGCTTTGGTGTCCAATTAACAGATGAATAGCATTAACAAATGTTAAAATGCCCTCGGCTTTGGGGTTGCTTCAGCTACACCAAAGGCTCCAGAAGACCAAGCACAGCTTTTAAGGAACTGGCAGCAGCAGCCTCTGCAAGTGGGGGATGTGCTCTCAGCGCAGATGTCAGCATCCTTGGCATTACACATCCCTGGCCAGGATGGATGCAGCGGACCTAGGCAGGCATCACCTGCTGCAGTGGCAGCATGAACTGCAGGAGACAATGGTAAGAAGGGCCAACAGGGGAAACCCATGGTAACTGATAGGGCTGTCCATGCGTCCATGTGAATCGACTGCATAATTTCCAAAATACACAGGGGACCCAGGGAAGGGAGCCAGAGCTTGCATCACTGAAAGTATGTGCAGAGCTCGAGATGTACTACGTACAACTGTTGTTGGGGAGCTTCATTTTCCCCAGGCTTGCAGGGTTGGAGCTAGACAAGTTTTATATCTGCATCACAGTCACTGGATACCAAGGGTATCTTCCATCTTCAACTTGTTCAGACAAGTTCTTTCCTAAAATGGGCTTCTGAAGACACAGCTGCTTGGAGTTGCAGTTGTCACCCATCCTTCTTGCATTTCTTGCCCATGTCCAGATGAGCTAAGAGGCATTAAGTGTAGCTGAGGTCACTGAAAAGATTTTTAAATAAGCTATTTTAAAAGTTACTGACATCATCAGCTCAGAGCTGTTATTCCTGGGTCAGCAAAACGTCTTCTCTGCAGCAATGCTGATCATTGCCTGACTGCACAGGACCACAGTGAGTACCAGATCCCAGTGGGTGCCAAGAACACAGTGAGATCATGGGCCTTCTAGCAGCTAATCTTCCATAAAAGATAGAGGAAACTATTTCCCAACAGAATTTAAACCAAATGTTAGATCATGGCTTGGTCCTGAAAATATTTGACACTTTAGAAATAACAAGTATATATTTCATTCTGATTCAAACTGACTTCTCATTTCTTTAAAAGATGCCTTAGTCTCACAGGGAAAAAAATTAAAATTGAGGTTTATTTAAATATTTAGCAAATAACTCTGGGAAGGAAAACTGGACCAGATAACATCCAAATTGCTTTTTGACACCTAGATTCTGTAATTCTATAAAATGGATAGGATTCACTCACATTTGCTTTGTTTAACTTTTTCAAGTCCCCAGTTTCTGATGGTAAGGATGATAGCAAAAGAGAAATAATTCACCTCTTCCTGGGAAGGACAGAGGTCAATGCATCTAAGACTTGTATTAATCTTCTAAATGCTATAAACCATTTTTTAAATGGCAAACTTCTAAACATTTGATCAACTTGAATCAATAACAATAATAATATGCTAAGTTTTATTGAATGCTTACTATGTTTTGGCTTTGTGCTAAAACCTTCATTTATTTTAATCTCATCTAATCCTCCCAATCTAACAAGGCAAATGTGATTATTATTCACATATGTGATTATTATTCACATATTACAGATGAGACAGCCAGCACAAAAAAGTTAAATGACTTGCCCAAGGACCTACAGATTATCATATTAAGTGAAGTAAATCAGACAAAGACAAATATAATACGACATTACTTATATGCAGAATCTTATCTGGAGTAGGAAATGGCAGTCTACTCCAGTATTCTTGCCTGGAGAATCCCATGGACAGAGGAGCCCTATCACTTCATGGCAAATAGGTGGGGAAACAGTGGCTGACTTTATTTTTGGGGGGCCCCAAAATCACTGCAGATGGTGACTGCAGCCATGAAATTAAAAGACACTTACTCTTTGGAAGAAAAGTTATGACCAACCTAGGCAGCTTATTAAAAAGCAGAGACATTACTTTGCCAACAAAGGTCCATTTAGTCAAGGCTATGGCTTCTCCAGTGGTCATGTATGGATGTGAGAGTTGGACTATAAAGAAAGCTGAGAGCCGAAGAATTGATGCTTTTGAACTGTGGTGTTGGAGAAGACTCTTGAGAGTCCCTTGGACTGCAAGGAGATCCAATCAGTCCATCCTAAAAGAGATCAGTCCTGGGTGTTCATTGGAAGGACTAATGTTGAAGCTGAAACTCCAATACTTTGGCCACCTGATGCAAAGAGCTGACTCATTGGAAAAGACCCTGATGGTGGGAAAGATTGAGGGTGGGAGGAGAAGGGGAGGACAGAGGATGAGATGGTTGGATGGCATCACCAAATCAATGGACATGGGTTTGGGTAGACTCTGGGAGCTGGTGATGGACAGGGAGGCCTGGCGTGCTGCCGTTCATGGGGTTGCAAAGAGTCAGACACGACTGAGTGACTGAACTGAAATGAACTGAATGGGCTACAGTCCATGGGGTCGCAGAGTCAGACACAACTGAGTGACTAACACACAAACACATATATAGAATATTAAAAAAAGATACAAATGACTATTTACAAAACTGAAATAGACATACAGACAGAAAACAACTTACAGTTACCAAAGGGGAAGAAGGGAGAGGGATAATTTAGAAATTTAGGATTAACAGATACATACAATTTTATATAAAATACATAAGCAACAAGGTCCGACTGTTTACCACAGGGAACTATATTCAATATCTAGTATTAGCCTATAATGAAAAAATGCATATATAACTGAATCACTTTGCTGTACACCTGAAGCATTGAAAGTCAAATATACTTCAATAAAAATATTTAAAAGACAAACATTATTCATAAAAATAAATGAGAACATTCAGAAAATAGATACATACATACATACATACACAAATACATGGCTTGCCCAAGGCAGCTCAGCTCATAAGAATGATGGGCTGAGATTTGATCCAGGTCTACCTCTTTCTAGAGCCTAAAGCTCCATACAACACCTGGCATACAGTCACCTTAAGCTCTGGTGCTTGGCAGCCAAGAGAAATCAATCATTAAATTCACATCAGCCTCTAAAAGGAGCCACCATTTCAACAGAAGAAAAATAACTTCATTGATTCTTTATTTTTAAAAAATGCTTACTGTGTATTTTTCTATCAGTTCAGTTCAGTCACTCAATCGAGTCCAACTTTTTGTGACCCCATGGACTGCAGCACACCAGGCCTCCCTGTCCATCACCAACTCCCAGAGGCTACTCAGACACATGTCCATAGAGTCGCTGATGCCATCCAACCATCTCATCCTCTGTCATCCCCTTCTCCTTCCACCTTCAATATTTCCCAGCCTCAGGGTCTTTTCCAATGAGTCAGTTCTTCACATCAGGTGGCCAAAGTATTGGAGTTTCAGCTTCAGCATCAGTCCTTTCAATGAATATTCAGGACTGATTTCCTTTAGGATGGACTGGTTGGATCTCCTTGCTGTCCAAGGGAGTCTCAAGAGTATTGGAGAACCAGTACCACAGTTCAAAAGCATCAATTCTTCGGCACTCACCTTTCTTTATATAGAAGTCCCTGAATAAAATATCCCTACGATAAATGCAATCTTATATTCTGGATAGCAGTTTCTTAAAATTTCTCAACAAATCTGAGGTACAGAAATACCTTCAAAAAGGTGTTAAAACAGTAGGAGTTATATATAAAGCTCTCTGCCATGATCCAGAAATAACACTTGAAAACACACACACACACACACACACACACACACACACACACACATATAAAATCTCAGAGGAATATCTTTTAAGCAATTGCTCATGTAAATCATCTTTCATCAAAATGCTTAAGATAAAAATTTGAGATTTTAGTCTTTGGCAAAGGACTTAGTGTATATATTCTAGTTGGTCAATTAGGAGCAGGTGTATATCCTCTGAAATAAGTCATTATTCAATAAATCTAAGTGGTGATAGCCATATAGAAAAAAAAAAGATACATTTAGATTCTACATTTCACACCTTATATCCCAATGAAGTCCAGATGGATCAAAAATATAAATATTAAAAATGATATCAAGAAAGTCTGATCAGAAAACAAAAGATAAAATTATTTTTATCATCCTAGAGTGGTGATGCCGTAAGAGATTGATGGATTTAATTACATAAAAGTTTTTAAAAACTATGAGTGAGAAAAGCATCACATACAAAGCAAAAAGATGTGTCAAGTCAAAAAACATTGTACTAAACGTCCCAGACAAAAGACTTATTTCCTTCACACAAATAAATAAAATATAGAGACCACAGAAAATGGGCAGAGAACATAAACAGCAAGGGGGTTCAAATAATTTCCTAAACGTATGAAAAAGGTGTGAACCCATAAAAGGAATCACCAAAAAGAGACGGGATGCTATTCTTTACCTATCAGATGGCTCAGAGTCAAAACTTGGATAGCACCTGTGTTGATGAAGGTGTGGGGAAATAGGCACATGGCTGGTAGGAGTGTAAAGGAGAGCAAACTCCACAGAAGGCAATGCAGCTATAATTATGAAAATTCCCCAAAGCATATACTCTTTGACCCACCAAATCTGTTTCTGAGCAAAAATCCTATGGATATACTTCAGTTCAGTTCAGTTCAGTTGCTCAGTCGTGTCCAACTCTTTGCGACCCCATGGACCGCAGCACCTCAGGCTTCCCTGTCCATCACCAACTCCCAGAGTTCACCCAAATCCATGTGCATCGAGTCGGTGATGCCATCCAGCCATCTCATCCTCTGTCATCCCCTTCTCCTCCTGCCCCCAATCCCTCCCAGCATCAGGGTCTTTTCCAATGAGCCAACTCCTCACATGAGGTGGCCAAAGTATTGGAGTTTCAGCCTCAGCATCAGTCCTTCCAATGAACACCCAGGACTGGTCTCCTTTAGGATGGACTGGTTGGATCTCCTTGAAGACCAAGGGACTCACAAGAGTCTTCTCCAGCACCATAGTTCAAAAGCATCAATTCTTCGGCGCTCAGCTTTCTTCACAGTCCAACTCTTGCATCCATACATGACCACTGGAAAAACCATAGCCTTGACTAGATGGACCTTGGTTGGTAAAGTAATATCTCTGCTTTTTAATATGCTATTTAGGTTGCTCATAACTTTCCTTCCAAGGAGTAAGCATCTTTTAATTTCATGGCTGCAATCACCATCTGCAGTGATTCTGGAGCCCCAAAAAATAAAGTCTGACACTGTTTCTACTGTTTCCCCATCTATTTGCCATGAAGTGATGGGACCAGATGCCATGATCTTAGTTTTCTGAATGTTGAGCTTTAAGCCAAAACTTTTTCACTCTCCTCTTTCACTTTCATCAAGAGGCTTTTTAGTTCTTCGCTTTCTGCCATAAGGGTGGTGTCATCTGCATATCTGAGGTGATTGGTATTTCTCCTGGCAATCTTGATTCTAGCTTGTGCTTCTTCCAGCCCAGCATTTCTCATGATGTACTCTGCATATAAGTTAAATAAGCAGGGTGACAATATACAGCCTTGATGTACTCCTTTTCCTATTTGGAACCAGTCTGTTGTTCCATGTCCAGTTTTAACTGTTGCTTCCTGACGTGCATACAGATTTCTCAAGAGGCAGGTCAGGTGGTCTGGTATTCCCATCTCTTTCAGAATTTTCCACAGTTTATTGTGATCCACACAGTCAAAGGCTTTGGTATAGTCAATAAAGCAGAAATAGATGTTTTTCTGGAACCAGCTTGTCTGTATGCAAATAAGAAGTATGCAAGTATAAAGTAGCACCTTGCATCATTCTCTATTTCTTTCTCCTTCTTGGTCATCATAACACTTAATAACACTGTTCTTCCAATACTTTAATCTGTTTCGTGTGTCTCCCCCTCAAGTGTGTGCATGTGAAGAAAGGGTGACCAGCAGGCTTGCTTGCAGAACTGATCCTGGGTTTGCTTTCTCACAGTGCTACTTCCTTTCATAAACGTGGACTATTACATACTACGTTTTTGTTTTCTGTCTTGTTTACTGAGAGAGAAGCAAGCACTCAAGCCTTGGACTGACATATCCAGAATCATATAGAGAGACAGGAAGGGAACTAGAGCAGAAAAGTTTCTGTTTCAGGGTGAATCACAGATCTCCTGACTTTGTTCATGGAAACTGTTTGCACTCCCTGTTGGATCACTGATGAACCTGAATATGCTTTGCATGTTGCTTTCCATGACCTTTCCCTATGGACAGAATAAGCTTAACACTAGACTCAGTCCCATTGAGTCCAGCCAGTTGGATTGCCAGTCTGAACCTGGAGCTTCTCCTGGTAGAAGGACAAAGCACCGAATAGCAGGCTGTGTGCCCAGCATCTAGAACAGCACCTGGCACATATTAAAGTTCTACAAATAGTACTTAAAGAATAAATGAATAGATGGATGGATACACTGGTAAGTGAAAAAGTGCAGGGTACACAATGGTGACACTGCATGCTGTCCTTTGTGCAAAATAATTATATTGCTCCCATCTGCACAGGCTAGCTTCTGCACTTGGTGGCTGCAGAATTTTTTAATGTCAGGACAGAGATTCTTCTTGGAAAACAGTTGTCGGTCTATTATTCTTCCAAATATACAAATATGTAAATGACTAATCAAGGTTGTGTATCAGAAGCAATAATGATTTTGACCTAGAAAAGTCTCAAAGCAGATATTACTAGGATAGCTCTGTGATTTGCTTTCAGAAGTATGGTGTTCTAGTCCTCCAAGGGCATGAACATGCCACAGAAAGAAAAATTTTTAAAGTCTCTGAATAAAGCTGGGAGTGGGATGCAGTAGATAGGCAGACACGTAACAACATAGAGTCACAGTGATCCCACCAAGACAGCAGGTTGGAAAGTAATATACCAAACATAAGTAAAGATATCAGTCTTCTCTAAGAAATTGTTGAATGTCAATCAATAAATTTTGAGGGAAGGGACGCTGACAAAAATAATTGCTTTTAAGGAGCTTGTATTAAGCTTTCTGATCATAGAGAACAAAAATCACTATTTCTTAACAACTAAAAGTATACCTATTGAAGCAGAGAAAGATTTTTTTTCTATTTCCTACATAACAAATGGGACAGATGAGGAGAAACTTACAGATGATCCAAGAGTTGTGAGAAAATCATTGAGAAATAAACTTAAAAGATAGGGTTAGAACACTGCCTATCTTTATATCACTCAGAAAGATCATGTGATTTGATAGGTTCCTACTAACTGGTTATCATAGGATGAGTTCTTTAATCAGGCTCTAAATCAGACAATGCTTGTCCATACAAGTTTTCTATAGATTTTGGCCCATTAACTGCTTGCTTCCACAAAATCAGAGGTAAAGTCCAACAACAACAAAAAAAGCAGCAAATATTACAAGGTTCTTCCAATCTGGCTGGTAGCAGTGCAAACCACTCCCACACCGCCGCACCCACCCCCAACCAACGCCCTGAGCTCCAGGAATTATTCAGCCTTCTGCTTTCTGGTGGTTCTGTCCTGGTCTCATGGGATTTCATTTCACACAGATCAGTCATCAGCCAAAGATTCTCCAGGACTGCCCTGCAGATATCCAGAGTATTCTCTCTCACTCTCTCCCCAAACCCCTCCTCACTGATATTCTGTACTGTAAATTCTAGCCAGTTTCCACTAATTCTGATCTCTGCTCCTCAGTCCCACTGGAGGCCACTAAGCACTCTTTCCATTCTCCTTCCAGCTCCCTGGCCTGAAGTGGCTGTAGACAGCAAGCTGGGACAGCCATTGAGCTTACCTTGTGTGTATTTCACAGTCCTATGCTACCTGCAATCCACTGTCTGGAAACAGTGTCATATATTTTGTTTAATTTTCTACCTTTTTTTCATTACGGGAGGAAAATTCTTGTTGCAGTTAAATCTCCTTGAGAGGAAGTACATGTCAAATTTATTCTTCATAATTTCTCCAAGAATATCTACTAGAACAATTTAAATGATATAATGATATTGTGGTCATGTTTTATACACATGGACACACCAATTCTTATCTTTTAGGGCTTCTGACTAAGTGATATAATTTCTGGGATTCGTTTCAAAAATATGGGTGAAAGTGAAATTGCAATGGGGTACTGTTGCCTGGAAAATCCCATGGATGGAGGAGCCTGGTGGGCTGCAGTCCATGGGGTTGCTGAGAGTTGGACACGACTGAGCGACTTCACTTTCACTTTTCATTTTTATGCTTTGGAGAAGGAAATGGCAACCCACTCCAGTGTTCTTGCCTGGAGAATCCCAGGAACGGCGGAGCCTGGTGGGCTGCCGTCTATAGCGTCGCACAGAGTCGGACACGACTGAAGTGACTTAGCAGCAAACACTATGAATGGATAATTACTGAAGTTGGGTGATAAGTATGTAGTGTCTACTTTTTAATGTTTAAAATTTTCCATAATAAAAAGTTTTCTGAGATCAATTATAAGAACCTCTATGTTTAAGGCCTACTACACAACTTCTACTATGTCAACTGGGTAAGAACAAAGGAGCTGAGAGCAGGCCTTAATGGTCAAAAGGGGCAGAACACAAAGGAATGTGGGGTAAAAAAAAAGAAACTGAAGGAAAAAGAAACAAGCTAACGGCAATCTTCAACTGCCGTATCTTATCAGTTCAGAAGAAACCCCTCCTGAAAGGGTATAAATGAACTTATCTACAGAAAAGAAGAAGAGTTGCAGATGTAGAGAAGAAATTTATGGTAACCAGGGGATAAGGGAGTAGGGAGGGATAAGCTGAGAACTGGCATATACACACTACTATATATAAAATGGGCTTCCCTGGGAGCTCAGCTGGTAAAGAATCCACCTGCAGTGTAGGAGATTTTGGTTCAGTTCCTGGGTCGGGAAGAGCTCCTGGAGAAGAGATAGGCTGCCCACTCCAGTATTCTTGGGCTTCCCTGGTGACTTAGCTGGCAAAGAATCTGCCGGTAATGCGGAAGCCCTGGGCTCGATCCCTGGGTTGGGAAGATCCCCTGGAGGAGGGGACAGCTACCCACTCCAGTATTCTTGCCTGGAAAGGAGCTTGGCAGGCCACATATATGTACACATATCTATATATGTATATATCTATACATGCTGCTGCTGCTGCTAAGTCACTTCAGTCATATCCAACTCTGTGCGACCCCATGGACGGCAGCCCACCAGGCTCCTCTGTCCACGGGATTCTCTAGGCAAGAACACTGGAGTGGGTTGCCATTTCCTTCTCCAATGCAGGAAAGTGAAAAGAGAAAGTGAAGTCGCTCAGTCGTATCCAACTCCTAGCAACCCCATGGATGGTAGCCCACCAGGCTCCTCTGTCCACGGGATTCTCTAGGCTAGGGAGTGGGTTGCCATTTCCTTCTCCATATATCTATACATATCTATATATAAATTATATATATATATATATATAAGATAATTAGTAAGAACCTACTGTATAGCACAAGGAACTCTACTCAATACTCCATAATGGCATATAAGGGAAAAAAATACCTAAAAAAGAGTGGACATTTGTATAACTAAATCACTTTGCTTTGTAGCAGAAACTAACACAACAATGTAAGTCAACTGTACTCCAATAAAAACTTAAAAAGCAAAGAGAAGACAGCCCCTCCTGATCAACCCAGACATCCAGGGCCTGGCACTAAGCCAGGCTGACAATAGCGTCCCCACTTCATGTGTGACTGGGAGGTCGCAGAAGCTCTACCCAACACTGTGTTGTTATTGCTGCCACCACTGCCTGGTCCTTAATTTAGAGAGTGAGATTTCACAAATCACAAAACCAATCTGTCCTGTTACAAACTCTGGCTAAATAGAACCTGGATCACCATGGTAACAGCAAAAGCAGGCGAGGGGGTGGAGAAGGGATATTACTTCATCACAGAGACAAAAAGGCTGGTGAAAAGCAAAAGTCAGAGAAAGCATCCCATCCATGCCTGAGGATCCAGCCCAGAATTCTGCCCCCCTTTCAACCCTCCAAGGCCTCCCTTATATAACTAGGTTTATAAAGCGCCTAGTCCGTGCACCCGGGAAGCTATCATTATCTCCATTTTGCAGAAGGGAAAACTGAGGCTCAGCAAGACCAAGAAATTCTCTAAAGGCTATTAGGTGTCAAAGCTGGGACTGAAGCCCAGATCTATCTAGTGCCAGGACTTATGTTCTCCCATCTTGATTCTGTAGCATTTAGCATTTGAGACTGTCCATTTTGAAATTATCCATATAAACCTATAAGTCACCCCTTTTTAAAAAAAAAATACACAATGGAAAACAAAAAAAAGGCCAAAAGTAGACATAAAAATAATTCTTAAGCATTTAAAGGTCCAGAGTGTTTTCAGAACTCATATTTCATTTCCTTGCTCTCCCAAATTTCAACCATATAAGAACGAAATATTAGAGTATAATAATAAGAGGAAAGTGTCTTTCCATCATAGAAACCTGAGAAGAGACACAGAAACAAAGAGCTGCATTAAAGAGCTGGCCAAACAAACAATAGTCTAAGACATCAAACTGTATTTAAAAACCATTGGGATAAATAAAAATTATACTGTTCTGTTCAGGCCTTTTCATATAACTCCTCAAACAAAGAGCACAATGTAAGTTAGTCTTATTCTTGTTCAGTGTCTATAATAAATCCTTTATCTAAACATTTGAAAAAGTGGTAGAGAAAAGAATATTTATCATCACAAACCGGTTTCTACAGAAGGTATTTGTATTTGTTGTTGATGTGATTTTGGGGAATTGTTTGCTTATGGGTTTTTTATGTTTTGTTGAGCACAGATACAATTTTTATCTTCAGTATAGTCGCCTTGTCATCCATGAAGAGAGAAATCTAGGTGTTCCAGAAGGAATTCCACGGCCAAGAGGCTGCTAATAAAGAACATCCAACACCAACCACTCGTACAGCTGATGAATTCTCATTATGTTTTAGTCTTTGCATCATCCATTCTAGATTTAAATCTAGAAAAGTTTTATTTTTTTAAGTTTATTTTATTGAAGTGTGGGTGCTTCCCAATGTTGTGTTAATTTCTGTACAGCAAAATGATTCAGTTATACAGATATATATATTCTTTTTCAGATTCTTTTCCATTATGGCTTATCACAGGACATTGAATATAGCTCTCTGTACTATACAGTAGGGCCCTGTTGTCCTTCCGTCCTATATGTAATAGCGTGCATCTGATAACCCCAGACTCCCACTCCGTCCCTTCCCCATCCCCGTCCCTTGGCAGCCACAGGTCTGTGGTCTCTGTGTCTGTGACTCTGTTTGTTTCCTAGATAAGTTCATTTGTGTCATATTTTAGATTCCACATATAAGTGATACCATATGGTTAAGTCTTGAAAAAAATTAAGACCTATCCCCCATACCTTTCATAAAAAGTAAAAAATAGAGAACAGCCTATGGACAGGGAAGGCTGGCATGCTGCAGTCCATGGGGTCACAAACAGTCAGACACGACTGAGCGACTGAACTGAACTGAAAACTTAAAAACTTGCAGAAGAAAAATAGGAAAAAATTTTTTGAGACTTTAGATTAGGCAAAGATTTCTTAAATATGGCAGCAAATCATGATCCATAAGAGCAACAGATTGGAATTCTTCTAAATTAGCAACTCTCCTTCTCAAAAAACACCGTTAAGAAAATGAAAAGACAAAGCTCATAACAGGAGAAAATATTTGCAGAGCACATTTCTGTATTAAGTCTAAAACATATGAAGAACTCTCAAAACTTAATAACAAATGCAAAAATTGTCCCAAAAAATTTAATTACTTTGCAGTAGGCTGAACAATGGCTTCCCAAAGATGCCCACATTCTAATTCCTAGAATTTGTGAATATGATACTATTATCTTGCACGGCAAAAGACACCCTGCAAGAATAATTAAATTAAGGATCGTGAGATGGAAGATTATCCTGGATTATTCAGTTGGGCCCAGTGTAACTACAGGAGTCCTTGTAAAAGGGAGGCAGGAAAAAGCAATGTGACAACGAAAGCAGAGAGAGACAGTGGAAGATGCTAGGCTGGTTGGGAAGACAGATACTGTGTCCACGAGCCAAGAGTGCAGGCAGCCTCTAGAAGGTGGAAAAGGCAGGGAAATGGATCACTCAGAGCCATCAGAAGAAACACAATCCTGCCAACACTTTATTCCAGACTTATGACCTCCAAAGGGAAAGACCATACATTTATATTGTTTAAAGCCACTAACTTTGCTATAATTGGCTAGAGCAGGAAAAGGCAATAAACACATATGTATACATATATATACATACACGCATATACATGTATACACACATTCATTTCATAATTTTCTTTAAACACTTTATATGTATTATTCACCATTCTTTGTGGTACCCATACACATATATATGTATATATGTATACACACATTTTAAAGAAAAACATTAAAACATTTGTATATGTATGAGTAAAATATATAAACAGTTTAGAGAAAAGTTACAAAGTGAATATGTATGTAATCATCACTCAAGTCTAGAAATAGAAGATCGCCAGCAGCCTAGAAATTGCATACACTCCTCACTATGGCACACTTCTCCTCCCAGAGTTTATCATTATCTTGACTGCTTGATAATAATTGTGTTTTCCTTTGTATTTCCTTATATGCACATATAAATTCACATAGAAGTGCATCGCTAACTAGTAAAGTAATTTTGCTTACCTTCTAAATTTTTTTAAAATACAGGTAAAATACACTGTTACATTGTAAAATACACATAACATAAAATTTTCCATCTTAACCATTTCTAAGTGTACATTACTGTACAACAGAGCTCCTGAATGTCTCATCCTGCTAAATGGAAACTTTAAACAAGGACTCCCATTCTCCCTTCCCCCTAGCCTTGGTAAACCACTGTACTTTGTTTCTGTGATTCTGACCACTTTAAATACTTCATATAAGTGAAATGATACAATATTTGTCTTTTTGTGGCTAGCTTATTTCTCATACCATAACATCCCCAGGTTCATCCATGTTCAATATGTCAGAATTTTCTACCTTTATAAGGCCAAACAATATTCCATTGTACATCTACACCATATTTTATTTGATTATCTGTCAACGGGGCATTTGAGTCGCTTTCACCTTATGGTTATCATGAATAATGTTACTATGAACATGATTGTACAATTACCCCTTCAATACACTGCTTTTAGTTCCTTTGGATACATACCCGTATTGTGGGGCTACATAGTAATTCTAATTTTTTGAGAAACACCGTATAAGATATATGATTTACAAATATTTTCTCCCATTCTATGGGTTGCCTTTTCACTTTATTGTCCTTTGACACAGGGAAGTTTTTAATTTTGATGTAGTCAAATTAATCTATTTTTACTTTAATTGTCCATGCTTTGGGTATTATAGTCAAGAAATCATTGTCAAATCCAGTGTCATAGAAATTTTCCCTTATACTTTGTTCTAACAGTTCTACAGTTTTAAGTCTTACACTTAAATCTTTGACCCATTTTTAGTTAATTTTTTATGGCTTTAGTTAAGAGCCCAGCTTCTTTCTTTTGGATGTAGAAAGCTAGTTTTCCCAACACCATTTGTTGAAAAGACTATTCTTTGCCCCACTGAAAATCATTTGAGCATATATGCAAAGGTTTATTTCTGGGCTCACTATTCGATCCCATCTGTCTGTATGTTTGTCTTTATGCCAGGACCACATGGTTTTGATTACTGTAGCTTAATTTTGCTTGTTTTAGAACTATATGGAATCTTATTATTTGTATTCTTGAGGAGCTTGTTTCTTTGATTTGCTATTGAGAGATGGATTTGTATTACTGCTACAGTTCTAGTTTTTATTGAAGTATGGTATTCCAGTCTCTGAAATGAATCCATTCTATTGCTGGTGAATATTTGATTCTTTCCCCCAATTTTTTTTGGGGGGGAGGGCAATGGGTTGCTGCTGATTGGTCTTAGTGAGTTTTAAATTCTTTTTCATAGACACCCAAGTCTATTTTGCAGCAGTCTCTTTTGACCTACCACATCAATGTGATTTTATCTTTTTGTTTCTTTAAGCATTTCATCCATAGCTATTTTATAGTTCCTGTCTGGTATTCTAAAATCTGGAGTTCTTGGTGGTCTAAACTTGTTTATTGTTTGTGTGGAGTCTTGTTCTTTTTTCATTTATCTATGTGGCTTTGGTGATGTTTGATTGTAAGCTGACATTTTGTTGATACTTATCTGCTTGAAATCTGTGGCTCAAGTTGAGGATGCTTCCTCCAGATATGATTTTTATTCATGTCTTCCAGGAGCCTGGGACTGCTGCAAACCTGCAAGCATTTCTAACCCATATTTGGAGCATCAGGAGTCGTAGACACCCCTCCCTTTCTATCCCTCCTCCACCTTGTCGCTGACCTAGCAGCTTAATTTCTGGATTGTAGGACAGATACTGTCATTTCATTTGCCTTCTCAGAGGCATGAGATTCATTGAGTTGTTTTTTCCTTTGGAAAGTTCTCGATTTGCTGTGACACAAGCAATGTAATAAAATTGTGTTTTCTGTAAATTCTAGGTGTTTTGTAAGAGATTATCTGGTCCACTGCCATGTCAAAAGCAGAAGACTTTCAGGTCTCACTTCTTGATAGGTTGGTAAGGCACTAGGGTCGTGCCTGAGAACAATAAATGGAAATCATTAGACTAACCAAACTAGGCCAGTGTTTTTTTAAATAAAATAGACAAGTGCTGGATTGTCCTCAGCAGAGGAAAAAAGCTAAACCTGGAAAACAGAGAGGATCTGTAGTAATTTGAGGAAGAGAAGAAGAAAAAAGGGGTAACTGGAAAGAGAAACAAACTCTACGGGATGAGTCTGATTTAAGCTTTTGCTGTTTGGTGAGAGACATGACTCATAAACCAACTACAAATACGTCTATGTTTTACAACAATGTGAATTCATATCAACTTTGAAAAAAGCAATGAAATTCTGAATTTGGCTCTGAGGTAGGTGAGAGTGAGAGTCAGGGTCTATTACCTACATTTGATCATATCTGGAAAATGAAGCTTACCTTGATCTTATTTTGGTCTCTTGCAGAAATGTCTTCACTATATTAAGATGTAAGTAATATGTCTCATAGTTTTTATAGCAGACTAATATAAAAATTCATTTGAAGAACATTCTGTCTTTTACAAAAACACATTTTAAGATATCTATTAAATTACTCAGTGTACCTTAAACAGGAACCCACACATACAAAATTTTGCCTCAAATTCAGTGCCAGGAAAAACTTTGCCTTGTTAGAAAAATATGTTTGCTTCTTTTTATCAGACTAAATAACCCATATGTCTCCTGTCTCAACTCATTTTCCTTAACTCCCAAAAAAGTCAGATCTAAACTAAGCCCACTTGGGTGCCTGGCCCATCTCTGTCTCTGATCCTGCTTGTATTAGAAGTAGCTTGATTCACATTAAGTCATAAGAGTAACACATAGTCATTATTCACTGTAGAGAATATAGACACAGAAAATGAAAAACAAAAAACAGTTGTTACTTTTGAAACCTTACTGTAGATTCTCTGGTTATACCATCGCTACCCCCACCCAACTTTATTGTTATTATCTGACGGCCAGAAGGAAAAACTGACTTGGACTTATGCAGGGGAAGGAATTTTTCTTTTTCTTCTACCCACTTAGGTTCCCTGCCTGGGACCCTGCAAATTAAACTGACAAAAGATAAGTTAACAAGGGAAAACAAACAAAGGCATATTAACAAGTACATCACAGACATGGGAGAACCCAGTAAGACCATAAAATATCTTATCGAAGAACAATAATTTTGTAGAAAAGTGACAAGATAAAATGACTTTTAGTTTCTGGGGGCAACAGATTACAGGAAGGCAAACAGATGGGGAAATGAATGATGGATAAGAGTTCATTTCAGCCAGGTTCGGTATGGAGGTACCTCTGGTGCCTTCTCTGGGCTGATACGGGTCTAGAATGGCCTCGGTGATTAACTTCTGACCTTCCTGATAGAGAGGAGTAGGGGTACATATTTATGAATTTACATCCTGCACTTAGGCAAACAGGGGAGGACAGAGAGCTTTTCTTGTATCTGCTCTTCTCAGATGCCTTCAGCTCAAGTTAATCGTTATGCCAAAGTGGCATATTTGGGGGTGGCAAATCCTGCTACCATTCAGTTATTTAAACAATAAAAGGTATTTATTAGAAGGATCTGGTAAGTGCCCAGAGTTCAAGTGGAACACTCAGGCCTCACAATGCACAGGAACCATGGCAGTCTTCAGAAAATGGAAATCACAGACAGTCTCCCTAGGACTCATCTCCAAACTGCCTGTCAGCCAGCATAGAGCACTGTGTTAGGCAATCCCACTAAGACTGCAGGGAATCAGGCAGGGACTAAGAGCCAGTGCAAATGAGGGTGGGGTGCTTCTGTTCCCACCAAAGTGAACTGGATAAAAAGGAGTGTTTTCAAACCACCTGTTTTTCCTCCTTTCTGTGGGGTCACAGCCAAGTTCATGAATTTATGTTGCCCCACACCTACCACCACTGCTTGTGAGAAACCCCGGGCTGACTCTCATTCTGGCGGGTTTCTTGAGCGGATATCAGTGACTGAGGACTGTGGTTTTCTGCTGCCTCCAGGCCCCTCCTACCCTTTATCCTGCCAAAGACAACTGGGTGATGAGAGAAGTGAGAAGAGAAAGTCCACACTGGACTGGAGGGTGTAGTCCCCATAAGTACATTACACATATGCATGCTAAGTTGCTTCAGTTGTGTCCAACTCTTTATGACCTCATGGACTGTAGCCTACCTGGTCCTCTGTCTGTGGGATTCTCCAGGCAAGAATTCTGGAGTGGGTTGCCATGCCCTCCTCCAGGGGATCTTCCCGACCCCAGGATCAAACCCACGTCTGTTATGTCTCCTGCATCAGCAGGCAGGTTCTTTACCACTAGCGCCACCTGGGAAGCCCATATTATACTTAATTAAAGCAAAATAAAAGTTGATTCTATTTATTTTAAAAACTATTAGGTGATCTGAGCCTATTCTACACCCTCAACAAATGAGAAATGAAAGGCAATATCCTCAGATGTGCATCTAAAGCAGTACTTTGTAATACTTATGGGCACATTCATTTATAGAATGCTAGTGTACTTGGTGATATTAATATTAATTTTGAGGAAAGAGTTTTGGCAGTCAACCACATTTGGGAAACATTGCATACTATGTTATATTTTTGGATATGCAAAGTGCCCTGTATCAAACTAAAAGCTCTAGGAAATTCTACAATTTCTTTGCTGTCTAATATATAAATATATACACTAAAATGATACAGTGATTATATTCCACAGGGTAAGTAAAACTGTAGACATTTTTCTTTGTTTTGCTTTTCCTTTTATTCTGATTTTGATATTATATTCCAATTTTGATATTACATTCTGACTTTTATGTAACACATATATTTAAAAAGTTAACAATTTATATAAAATCTATGGCAATTTAAAGATTATTTTAAAACTAAAGATTAAATAGCTGTTAAATACAACAAATAAGGAGAATTTAGTCTCATCCAACACTAAAAGTGTTCGATAATGTCTCCCATTATCTATTAAAATATAGCACACCGTCCATTAAATATCTGAATTGGATATGTGCCGAATGAGCATAGCAATATCAGAATGTCTATAAGATTAATGTACTATCCCTATATCATGACACAAATACTCATCCATAAGATATACTGTATTATCAATTTAAAAGTTCTTCATATTCTTTTACCATTATGAGTAACAAGGACATTATTTTCAGTGTCCTTTGAAACCAGGGGTTTGCAAATTTTTTATATAAAGAGTCAGATGGTAAGTCTTTTAGAATTTGCAGACTATACAGTCTCAGTTGCAGGGCTTCCCAGGTGGTTCAGTGGTTAAGAATCGGTCTGCCAAAGTAGGAGACACAGGAGATGTGTGTTCCCATTCCTGGATCAGGAAGATCCCCTGGAGCAGGAAATGGCAACCCATTCCAGTATTCTTGCCTGGGAAATCCCATGGCCAAAGGAGCCTGGTGGGCTACAGTCCATGGGGTCACAAAGAGTTAAATTTTTTCCAGTCATTTGAAAGTGTAAAACCATTCTTACTTCATGGGCCATGTGTAGTCCCCTCCCATATCACAGTAGCATATGGGAGAAGTGATGCTACCTAATGTCTAAGATGCGGTTATAAGGACTATACTTTTCTGTCTTGGATGCATGCTCTCTCTCAGGTCTCTGCCATGTTGTGTGGTGAGGCCCACAAGGCAAGGAGCCAAAGCCACTACCCAACGTTCAGAGATGAACCGAGGCCTCCTGACAACACGCATGAGAGTAAGCTTGGAGGCCGATCTTTCTCTTCCAGTCGAGCCTTTAGATGACTGTAGCCTTGGCTAACAGCTTGCATACAACCTCATGGGAGATTCTGCAATAAAATCACCCCACTAACTCTCCTAGAATTCTAACATCACAGAAACTGTAAAACTGTATATTGGGCTTCTGGTGGCTCAGTGGTAAAGAATCCATCTGCCAAAGCAGGAGACACGGGTTTGATCCCTGGTCTGGGAAGACCCCGCCTGCCGCAGAGCAACTAAGCCAGTGCACCACAACTACCAAGCCTTGCTCTAGAGCCCGGAAGGCCTCACCACTAGACCCCATGCACTCTAGAGCCTGTGGTCTGCAACAAGAGAAGCCACTGTAACCAGAAGCCCCCGCTTGCCACAACTAGAGAAAAGCCCGCAATGAAGATCAGCACAGCCGAAAAAAACAAACACACACACAAAACCTGTGTATTCTTTGTAGCTGCTAAGCTTGGGGGTAATTTTTCATGATTCATAAATTAATACAGCACCTATATTTGACCAAGGTTTATTGGGCTCCTAACACATGTCGCTGCTCTCAAGAACACTCTGCTCTGACTCAAACCCAACAGCTTGAGTGGGTGCCCAGTCTACGAACCTTGCTGTACTAAGACACCCCCTGAAACCAAGCCTTAACTCCAGCCTTTGGAACGTCTGTGTGTTACATGTGGAACTAGTAAAAGAAGAGGGGGGAAATGTTTCTACATATTATTTTCCATAAAACACTGGTCAGATTTTCTGAATCTTGTGGTTTAAAGTATCCTTCCCTCTTAAGAAAAAATAAGAAATTTAGTCACTGCTTCTTAACCTGCTCTATAAATGTCCAGCTCTCCTCAATCACCCTTTTCAGTATCTTTGCACACAATAAATTTTGTCTTTGAGAATTGTGCTTTATTTTTTGAACAGTCACCTGATTTTCCTTTATAATGCACAATCTATTCCACTGTTTATTGCTTCTTACTTGTCAGTATTAAAGGTCCTGTGATTGTTCAAGATGACATTTTGTAAAACATAAGGCAGGAAAAGCAAGAAAATAACACTCACTCTGCCAAGTCAATCACATGATCCTGACAGAAGCTTGGAGCCAGGCCCGTCGTCATTAGCAGGAAATCATCTTATTGTATTTTGTGGTTTCAGCGCAGTGGAGTGTTCACAAACACCTTCTGTACATTTAGAAAGTGATTGGGATTGTGCATTCTGTTTCATTGTAAAGGGGTTTGTTAGTCCTGAGCATGTGGGCACATGTGTGCAGGAGGCAACGAGAGACAAGGGGTGGGAAGTGGGAAATACCCAGTTGTTCTAACTTCCCTTGTTCGATGTGTTTCTTAATTAATCAGAGAACTCTAAATTCAGAACAAACATCAAGAGGTCTTTAGGAGGGCTTCCCTGGAGGTTCAGTGGTTAAGAATCCACCTGCCAATGCAGGGGACATGGTTCGATCCCTGGTCTGGGAAGATCTCACATTGCAGGGGGTAGGGGGTGGCTGAGGCAACTAAGCCCATGGCCACTACTGGGCCATTGCACCCTAGAGCCTGTGCTCCGCAACAGAAGGCGGCGCTACAGTGAGAAGCCTGTGCAGTACCTTCACTGGTCCTTCTTTGGGAAACCGCACCCTTTATTCGAGGAAATGATTCCCTCTCCAAGCATTCAGTTTTAAAAGTTCTAGTTCCAGTGATTCCTGAGGTTCAGCTGAGCCTCCCCCTCTGCTACACATGGCTTCATCCACTCTTCATTTTGTTACATAATATACCCAGCTTTCCCTAAAGTGGTTAGAGCAGAGTCGCTTTACTTGCAACTGCTTGCTAATGAATCCCAACTAATTCAGGTGTTGTGTTGTGATATAAATAAAAGAATAAGAAACACAATGCATATTAAAAAGAAAAAAGTAGAGAATTGTGTGAGAGTGTATAAATATAATTATCTGCTGGTGCATCATGTGGTTTTCGGCTACAGTGAATTTGAAAAAACAGTATTATATTTGTGACAAAAAATATTAAAACTGCCATAACAGCTGCATGCTAAAAGACATTTATTAGTAAGTAAAATATGCCCAGCACTAAACCTCTTACCAATCAGACACAACCTATAATACTGTGTTACAGCCAGACATTTTGCCACTGTTCTGTGCATTCACAGAGTCAGAAAGTTTGAACTGGGGACGATGGAAACATTCTGGAGATGGATGTGGGTGATGGTTACACGAACCATGAATGTGTTTAATGCCACAGAACTATATTTGTTTTTGTTTAGTTTAGTTATTGTTGTTGTTTAGTCGCTAAGTAGTGTTTGACTCTTTGTGACCCCATGGACCATAGCCCAACAGGCTCCTGTTTATCAGTTTCCAAAAAAAAAAAAAAAAGGTAATAATGATTGCCTTGTTGATAAACAACGTTTAAGGTCATCAGTTTGAGGTAATAATACTAGACAACCTAAAACTATAGTTTTGTTTCAGACAAAAAGAAATAGCTATAATTTATTGAGTTTCTACACATGACTGATACTCTTGTGGGTTTTATATATTCTCACTTGATTCTATCATTGAACAAATGATTTTTAAAAATAAGGGGTTTCTGATAGGCTAAATATCTTAGTTTGTTCAAAGTCAGCCAGCTTGTAATCAGCAGAACTGAGATACAAACACATCCATTAAACTCCATTCCCACCTTCTTTGAAAATTTATATCAATGACAAGAAATGTTCCTATTACTTTGACACTTATTAATTCTATCTTAAGAAGCTGCATTTTATTGTTCCACAGATGTTATTCCTAATGCAAGTTGCCCAGCATTTGTAACATCTCATATTTGGAAAGTAATTTATTTTTTCAAATGCTTTCCCTTTTCTCATTTAATTTTCATGACATGCGGAAGGAAGTGTTTTAATTCCCATTTTGCAAAAAATGAAAAATGAAATGCAAAGATTGAAGTGCCTTGTGTAAAAGAAACCAATTAGTGACTGAGCCAGGATTCAAACTGAAGTACTCTTACTCCATGTTCAACACCCTCTTCAATACCTAGGTGGAAACTGGCTAGAGACCCTGGGGCTGTTGAACAAAAAGTTGAGAAAAAAAAGTGAAATTTTAAAAAGACTTCCAAAGAGTTCCAGAAAGTTATCATCTTTTTCCCAGCCCCATCCACCAAAGTAACTAACATTAAGTTTGCTGTATACCTTCTAATTTTTTAATATGCTAATAAAAGCATATATAAATTTATTTGTGTTTTTAGTGTTTTTAAATACTATCATACTATAGATGTTATTTGAAATTATATTTTTCCTCTTTATTATTCTACATAAATCATATGGATATAATTACTTTTAAAGATATGGAAAAAACATATAAGGACATGTTTAAAATAAGACAGAAATTCAATTCAACAAATACTTACAGAGTACCTACAATAAGCCAGGCACTCTTCTGTGCATTCTGGGGATACAACAGAGAACTTAGCTTAGTCACTCAGTTGTATCCAACTCTTTGCAAGCCCATGGACTGTAGCCCACCAGGCTCCTCTGTCCATGGGATTTTCCAGGCAAGAATCCTGGAATGGGTTGCCATTTCCTTCTCCAGGGGATCTTCCTGACCCAGGGATCGAACCTACATCTCCTCTGTCTCCTGTGTCTTCTGCATTGCAGGAGGATTCTTTACCACTAGTGCCACCTGGGAAGCCCTAGATAAAAATGCACGCCCTTAGGCTTCCACAGTTGCCACTGTGTAGCTGCCCCATCTTTATCATTAATAGTTTTAAACATATGTTTGCCAATACAACAAGAAATTTATTATTTTAACAGTGGCATAAATTCTATAGTATGGATATATGAGAAGCTTTTCAGCCATTTATTCATTGGTTAACATTCAATTTATGCTTGGTTTGGATTTTCACAATCAGAGCTGCAATAAGCACCCATAACACAACAACAACAATTACATATATCCAATTACATACAATGATACCTTTATTTCTTCTGAAGGATAGGTTTTTAAAGTAGGATTTCTAACTCTATATATACATATATATGGCTTAATAAAGTTGGAATAAATTCATCAGATTACTACTCAGTTCAGTTCAGTCACTCAGTCGTGTCCAACTCTTTGCGACCCCATGAATCGCAGCACGCCAAGCCTCCCTGTCCATCACCATCTCCATTCAGACTCACGTCCATCGAGTCAGTGATGCCATCCAGCCATCTCATCCTCGGTTGTCCCCTTCTCCTCCTGCCCCCAATACCTCCTAGCATCAGAGTCTTTTCCAATGAGTCAACTCTTTGCATGAGGTGGCCAAAGTACTGGAGCTTCAGCTTTAGCATCATTCCTTCCAAAGAAATCCCAGGGTTAATCTCCTTCAGAATGGACTGGTTGGATCTCCTTGCAGTCCAAGGGACTCTCAAGAGTCTTTTCCAACACCACACTTCAAAAGCATCAATTCTTCTGCGCTCAGCCTTCTTCACAGTCCAACTCTCACATCCATACATGAACACAGGAAAAACCATAGACTTGACTAGACGGACCTTAGTCTGCAAAGTAATGTCTCTGCTTTTGATTATGCTATCTAGGTTGGTCATAACTTTTCTTCCAAGGAGTAAGCATCTTTTAATTTCATGGCTGCTGTCACCATCTGCAGTGATTTTGGAGCCCCAAAAAAATAAAGTCTGACACTGTTTCCACTGTTTCCTCATCTATTTCCCATGAAGTGATGGGACCAGATGCCATGATCTTCATTTTCTGAATGTTGAGCTTTAAGCCAACTTTTTCGCTCTCCTCTTTCACTTTCCTCAAGAGGCTTTTTAGCTCCTCTTCACTTTCTGCCATAAGGGTGGTGTCATCTGCATATCTGAGTTATTGATATTTCTCCCGGCAATCCTGATTCCAGCTTGTGCTTCTTCCAGTCCAGCGTTTCTCATGATGTACTCTGCATAGAAGTTAAATAAGCAGGGTGACAATATACAGCCTTGACGTACTCCTTTTCCTATTTGGAACCAGTTTGTTGTTCCATGTCCAGTTCTAACTGTTGCTTCCTGACCTGCATACAGATTTCTCAAGAGGCAGGTTAGGTGGTCTGATATTCCCATCTCTTTCAGAATTTTCCACAGTTTATTGTGATCCACACAGTCAAAGGCTTTGGCCTAGTCAATAAAGCAGAAATAGATGTTTTTCTGGAACTCTCTTGCTTTTTTCTTGATCCAGCGGATGTTGGCAATTTGATCTCTGGTTCCTCTGCCTTTTCTAAAACCAGCTTGAACATCAGGGAGTTCACGGTTCACATATTGCTGAAGCCTGGCTTGGAGAATTTTGAGCATCACTTTACTAGCAGATTACTACTAGGAGGCCTGATTTCCCCACATCTTTACCAACACTGAATTCAAAAGCCTTTTAAGTTTGTTCCTACTGATAGGCCAAATAGTTTGATATTACTGATTCAATCTGCATTCTTCTGACTCTTCTACTAGAGACGGTGAGCATCCTTGTGTGTGTGTTAGTTCCTCCGTCGTGTCTGAGTCTTTGCAACCCCAAGGACTGTAGCCCACCAGGCTCATCTGACCGTGGAATTCTCCAAGCAAGAATACTGGAGTGGTTTGCCATACCTTTCTTCAGGGGATCTCCCCGAACCAGCGATCAAACCAGGGTCTCCAGCACTGCAGACAGATTCTTTACTGTTCAAGCTACCCAAGAAGCCCAAATAGTGACTGTTTGCATTTCCACCTAATAACAGTTGTTAATATTAGATTCAACACTAGAATGTGCATTATCTCATTTGATCCTCATGACAACCATATCAAAGAGATAGCATCTACTTCCCCCTCCCGTATTTTACAGATGAGAAAACCATTTCCAAGAGGTAGTGAAACTTACACAAGGTTACACAACTAGCAAAGTGGTTGAGTGTGGATTTTATCAAGTCTGAGTATTGTGATTCTGGGCTTAATCACTGCACCAGCTGCTTCTGCTGCCAGGAACATTTTCAAGCCATTTCCTCCAGCATTACTCACCCCCTTCTAGTGAAGTCTGAACAAGTTGGTTAAATTAGCAAAAACTTGAAGAGTCCTTTTGCCGAAGACAGTATGGTAGACACTATCGGGAAATCTGAAGAGGCAAAGATCCTGTGCCAAAATCTTCTTAGGAAACCAAAATACACTACATATGAGAGGCATATGGGTTCCCTGGTTCCTCAGATGGTAAAGAATCTGCCTGCAATGCAGCAGATCCTGGTTCAACTCCTGGGAGGGGAAGATCTCCTAGAAAAGGGAATGGCTACCCACTCCAGTATTCTTGCCCTCCAGGCTCCTCTGTCCGTGGGATCACAGTCAGAGATGACTGAGGGACTAACACTTTCATTTTCACTTTTTTAAACAAATTAATATATATATATGGATATATATCAGTATATTTAGAAGGAAAATAACAGCAATGTTAGTAACTGTGGTGTGGTGGGCAAATCTATCCAATGTCAGGCAAACAAATGGCCATACCCAATTCTTCAGCTCTACAGAATTTAATAACCTTCAAAGAGTAGTGTGGGGAATATTGCAGACCATCCTGAAATGAGAATTAAAGCTGATTTATTTTTTTAGATGACCAGATTTTGCTCCTTTTAAAAAACAAAACAAAAAAAAAGCTGATTTATATTTGTAGAATATAGGAAACAAATCACCTTCAAGATGGAGCTATTTCTAAAGAAAAGTATTACTACCATGAGTGAGCAAAAACCACCGAACGGACTCATCTTGCCCCTTCGTCCTCACTAACCTGCTTCTCCATTCCCCAGGTGTGCTCCGCGGCCCTGGTACTATCCACGAGGTGGTGCTGAAGCAGGTGATCATTCCCGGCTATCTGAAGCCATTCCCAGTGGAGCCGGGACACCATTGGTCTCCCCTTGCCGCCAAAATCTCGAGCTGCCAACCGACTTCTGCATGCTTAATATGCAAACCTGAACTCTGCGGGTGTCTCAACGGATGCCCTGCCAACAATCTTTTTACTGATCCCTCCTCTTGGCCACTGTCACCATGCCTTAGACCCATGCCAATTCCTTTGACAGGGTTATAATAGCTTATCCTACAAGACCAGTGAAAATGTATGTGATTCATTACACGGTTTCATTCTTGAGACAAGGACATGTATAATGGAAATACACACCCAAGAGAAGATGTAGCTCCTTGAACATGTATTGGTTCTTTCCTTTTTCTTTTTTTGCGCGCATTCCTAATCCAGGATGGTTTGCAATCCACATTAGATGGAATTGCTAGTATCCTCAGCCTTGTCCCCTAAACTTTGGAAAGACATGTTTCCTGAGATTAAAATCACTAGCTAACGGTTATCCTGCCCCGCTTTGGCTCCTCAGCCTCCTCCTGCCTGGCTGGGGCCAGATCCGCGAGCAACGGTGTCCACAGCTCTTCGCTGTGCGAGGGGATATCCAGATCCCGAAGTCTTGCAGCTGGATGTAGTGCCTCTTAAACCCAGGATCTACCCGGTTCCTTCCCATCCTCCCCTCCGCCCGCCCCGCGCTGCCCTAGGAGGAGCCTAAATGTCCGCTTCCCCCGCTGAAGGGGATTGTAATGCGTAAACAGGATTAACTCTCTCTCCTCCAGCTGCGCGGATCTGCCCGCGGCCTGCGGGCCGGAGTGAGCCCCATGGGTGCGCGGAGCGCGCGGCTCGGGGAGTGGGGGATGCGGGAGCACCGGGCCTCGGAGCTGTCCCTGGGGCCCGCTTCTTCGCCAAGGGGGGCTGGGGACCACAGCTTGCGGAGCTGCTCCTGGGAAGCCGGGGCTGACGGCCGCGACGGCTCGGGCTCCTAGCGGCAGCCTCCGCTCCGCCGCCTCCCTCTCCCTCCCCGCGCTTCCTCTCCGCCCACCGCGCTCCAGCCGCCCGGTCGCCGCCGGCTCAGTCCTCCGCCCCCCTGGAGCCGCCGCGCCCGCCCGCGCCCAGCCATGGGAGACCTGCCGGGCCTCGTGCGCCTCTCCATCGCCCTGCGCATCCAGCCGAACGACGGCCCGGTTTTCTACAAGGTGGACGGGCAGCGCTTCGGCCAGAACCGCACCATCAAGCTGCTCACGGGCTCCTCCTACAAGGTGGAGGTGAAGATTAAGCCCACCACGCTGCAGGTCGAGTGAGTGCGGGCGCGCGCCGCGGCTGACCGGCCCGGCTTGGGATACGCTGGGTGGAACGAGGCCCCCGGGACAGCCAGAGCCTCTTCCGGGCACCTCTTGCCTCTCACCTCGCCCGGAGGGCCCAGGAGGTTTTGTTGGGGGGAGATATGAGGTCAGCTGTCTGCTCCCTAAGTCATCTCCGCTCTTCTCGCTTCCCTCCACGCCTGAAGGGTGAGGTGTTTAAAACTGCAACTGGAAACCAGGGGATTGGGGGCTTTTTCTTGTAAATTTCTCATCCCTTCTGTCCAGCCACTGATGCGGACCCTCAGGCGGCCGGGGTGGGGCGGAGGGGAAAAGCTCGCCTTGGGCTTCACCTGCCGCAATTCTGGTTCATCTCCGCCGGGTTCTGCGAGACTGAAGGAGGGAGAAAGGCTGAGTAATGAGGTATAAAATTGGGGGTGGATGATTATTGGGGCTTCTTAAGGATGCTTGCCGCTCATCCATCAGCCATTATGAGCCTGGAATCCCGGGGCTGGAAGAGCAAGACGGAGGGCAGCCTTCCCCGCTTAGGCCTAGTTTCCCTTGCCTGGTGTGTTTCTTTTTCTCCTGAATTGTCTGTTCAGCCTGGTGATGGGATTAGCAGCATCCTTACAACAAAAGGATGGTGGTGTGTGTGTATCTGTTTGTGTGTGTGTGTGTGTGTGTGTGTGTGTGTGTGTGTGTGTGTGTGTGTGTGTGGCAGAAACTATCTCGTCTCTGCTGTCAGAGGTTAATGTATCCAGTAAACCTCTGGCTAGAAAGTCAGTGTAGAAGAGTGCAGGAACGGGGAAGTATCCTTTACCATAAGAGGTGGAGTCCTTTACCTCTCAGCTTCTACCTAAGCAGGGTGTGAAGTCTAGTGTGGAAAGAGGAAAGAAACCACCCTGTATTTTATCTACTACCATTTGCTGCGTTCAGAAGGTGGGGTGGAGAGGGCTGATAGGTTAAGTCTCCCGCAGTTGACCTTAATTCAACAAAGTTGTATCGGCCTTCTAGGTGCCAGGCTCCAGTTGAAAGATCTAGAATCAAACCTGGGTTGCTTCTGATGCTCTTGGTCTGTTTACTTGTCAGCATCCCCAACAGCTCCAAGCATCCATTATCCTCACATTTCCAGGTGTTCTGTGCATCTAGATACGATCTAGACTTTTCCTTTCCCTTTTTTCCTGGCAAACCCTTCTACCAAGTTACCTAGTCTAGTTCCCTCAGGATAGTTCTCTATTTTTCAAGTTAATCTAAAAACAAATTTGTGTTAATGATAAAACTTTTTTTTCCTGTTATACTTTAATTTTTTCAAAGTGCTTCAATGCCCTAACCAGTGGTTCTCAAACCTGAGTGTACATGAGAAATCACCTGGAGGGCTCTTTAAAACACAGATGACTGAACCTCACCTTAAGTAGATGTAGTAAACTCTACCACTAGAGTGGAGCTTAAGAATTTGCTTTCTGATAGGTTGGCAGGTGATACTGACATTGCTGGTCCAGGGATGACACTTCAAGAACCATTACCCTAACATGAGGAAATGATGCAGTGAGAATTTTTGGTATATGCCTGGCTTGAGGAAGTGTACCCCCCAAATCATGGGACCCCTAATGTTCTGTTGTTGGAACAGAAAAAAAATTATTAGAGAACTTGTTCAGTGGTTTTGAATTCTTCCTGTGCATTAGAATCACCTCTGCAATGTTAAAATTAATTTACAAATGCCCAAACCACACCCCAAGCCAAGTGTTTGAGATAGGCTGGGTATAGCTAGGTTTTTTAAAGTTCCACGGATGACAAACTAAGAGGAAGACCATTGACAGAATCTGACTTACCCTTGTACAAGTATTCTGGTGAGAATACTCATGTCAATCCAGAGAGATTAAGCAGTTGATCTAGGTCCACATGACTGGTTAGTTGGGAAAGACAAGCTCCCTAAAGTTTCAGAACTTTCTGTCACACCACAGTGTCTCTGTTAGCCAACCCTGTATGGTTTCTGCCCAGGGTTATGGTCCAGACCAGGACAGGGTGCTTAAGCTAATTTCTACCGTATATGATCAACTCAAGTCCATTGCAGGAACATTTCCATTGGTGGTGTGGTTGTCCCACTGGAACTGAAGTCTAAAGAGCCCGATGGGGACAGGATCGTATATACGGGAACATATGACACAGAAGGTGTGGCCCCAACCAAGAGCGGAGAACGGCAGCCCATCCAGATCACCATGCCGGTAAGGTCTACTTGGGAGTGTTGGGGTATGATGCCAAAGCAAACGGAAACCATGTAAAAGATAATAATCACGATTTTCCCTTAAGAAAGGATATAAAATCAAATACTATGAAATGTTATATCAGCTCATAATTTCATATATTCGTTCATAATGTCCCACTTGTTGTTGTGTTAGTCTCTAAGTCATGTCCAATTTTTTGTGACCCCATGGACTATAGCCTTCCAGGTTCCTCTGTCTATAGGATTTCCCAGACAAGAATACTGGAGTAGGTTGCCATTTCCTTCGCCAGAGGTTCTTCCCAACCCAAGGATCAAACCCACATCTCCTGCATTGGCAGGCAGATTCTTTACCACTGAGCCACCTGGGAAGCCCAGTGTCTCAGTACAGTTAATTAAATAATCCATGCTTCTCCAATGATCTGTTTTATAGTAATTTCTTTGTGGCAAAAGTTCAATTCTCTCCCTACATTTTTGTTATCTGTTCCATCGGTCTGCCTGTACTTATACCACTACTGCACTGTTTTTACAGAACGTGTTTGTATATTTTATAATTGGCCACTTTACTAAACTTGCTTACTAAAATTCTTCATTCAGTGATCTTGGATTTTTCAGGTAGACAGTCATAATCATTAATTCATATAATAGTGTCATTTTCTGGGTTTTTTCCCTGCCCTTATTTCATTGGCTAATGTTTCTAGAATAATGTTTTCCACTAATAGTGATAATCCTTATCTCCAATGTTTCACTATTAGATGTACTATTGGCTTCAAATATTTATCTTGTTAAAGCATCCTTTTTCTGGTTCATTAAGAGATAATTGGGAGATGTGTTGAATTTCATTTCACTCCTTTATCCATCCATCTATGGAAATAATTTGAAATACTAAACATCTCTTCATATCTTAAAAGAAACCCTACTTAATGTCACTTATTTTTAATATGTTGTTACATTGAAAATGCTAATATTTAAGGGTTCTAATTTTTAATTTTATTATTTTTTTGTTTGGCTGATTTATCAGCGAATATGTAAAGACTTCTTCTATATATCAGGCATTGGGAGAAGAGTGGTGAACAGAATAGATATCCCTGGCTTCATAGGGCTTCTAATCTAGAGGAGGAAAACATACTTTATACAAGATTATCAATAATAAAATGAATAATTATTATTGTACAAAATGTACTAAAAGAGTAGTGGTACCCTTGGGACATATAGCAGGGGTCTTAGTCTAGCCCAAGATTTAAGGGATGGCTTTCTTAAGAGCTGAGAGAAGAGGGAACACTTGAGGAAAAAGGAGCTACAAAGATCAACAGCTGGAGGAGAGCAATAAATGTGTTTCAAGGAGTGAGTAGCTCAGCATAGCTTGAGCAGACAGTGAGGTTGAGACTGATTTAAAATTAAGATGGATTTAACCCAACATTGTCAGAGAAGGCAATGGCAACCCACTCCAGTACTCTTGCCTGGCAAATCCCATGGATGGAGGAGCCTGGTAGGCTGCAGTCCATGGGGTTGCCAGTTGGACACGACTGAGAGACTTCACTTTCACTTTTCACTTTCACGCATTGGAGAAGGAAATGGCAACCCACTCCAGTGTCCTTGCCTGGAGAATCCCAGGGACAGGGGAGCCTGGTGGGCTGCCGTCTCTGGGGTCACACAGAGTCGGACACGACTGAAGCGACTTAGAAGCAGCAGCAGCAGCAACCCAACATTGTAAATCAACTATATTCCAATAAAAAAAATTTTTTTAAAGATTAAACTGGAGAGGTAAATAGAGCTTAGATGTTACAGGGCCTGCTTATTGAATTTATCTTCATGCCTCTGGGAATCCATTGAAGGTTTGTAAGTCAACTTTGGTATGCAATTTACATACAGATTGTATGTAAATATATTCACCAGGCTAGATTACTGGAGTGGGTAGCCTTTGCCATCTCCAGGGGATCTTCCCAACCCTGGGATCAAACCCAGGTCTCCCACATTGCAGGCAGATTCTTTACCAGCTGAGCCACAAGGGAAGCGCAAATATATTAATACACCAATTTTTTTTTTTAGTTTTTTATTTTTTAAATTTTAATATCTTTAATTCTTACATGCGTGAATACACCAATTTAAGGTGTACAGTAACATAGATTTTGACTAGTGTATAATCACCACCCCAGTAAAAATATAGAACATTTCTGGTCATCCTGAAAATTTCCTCCACGCCTACCTGTAGTCAATGCCCCCAGTCTTAGCCACTCTGAGCTTTTTGTCTCAATAACAGTTCTAATGGTTCTAGAATTTCATGTAAATAGAATCATAGCATTGTGCCTGATTTCCTTCACTTAGCATTATGTTGTAGTATAATGTTTTTGTTTAAGTCGTTGGTTCCTTTTGTTACTGAGTGGTATTTCATGGTAAGGATATACAAGAGTTTATTTATCCCTTTACCAATAAATGAACAGCTGGGTTGTTTGCAGCCTTTGGAGTTATAAATAAAATTGTTATGAATATTTGAGTATGACTCTTAAAGTGAACATGTTTTCGTTTCTCTTGAGTAAATACCTAAGAGGAGATTTAACAAATCACATGGTAAGTATACGTTTAACCATATGAGAAATATCCTGATTGTTGTACCATTTCATATTTTTACCAGCAATGTATAAGAATTCTAGTTACTTTACATACTTAATTATATCAGTCTTTTAAGTTTAGAAATGCAAAAGACCTACAAGAGCTAAAACATTTTATTTCATGATCTATATTTTAGTCTTTAAATTGGATAGCCTAAATCTTTCAGCTTTGTTTATTCAAAGTCATTTTGACTATTCTAGGCCCTGGGCATTGTTATATAGATTTTAGCATGAACTTGTCAGTTCATCCTCCAATTCTCCAAGAACTGGAATATTAACTGGGTTTGCAAATTGGGCAGTTTGGAAAGATTTGACACTTTAATATTGAGTCTTGTGATACATGAATATGTCTGCTTATTTAGGTCTTCTTTAATTTCTCTCTATAATGCATTACAGTGTTTCCTGTACAGATTTTATACGTATGTTGTTAAATTTTTCATTACGTATTTCATACTTAAACACTATTATATATGGTGGTTTACTATTTATAGAAATAAAATTGATTTTTTTTCTATATTCATCTTGAATTCTGAGGCCTTGCTAATCTCACTTATTAATCCTAATAGTTATTTGGGATTTTTTTTTTTTTTGTAGAACACTTAAGCTTTTCCATGTTTGATATAATGTCTTCTGCAAAGAAAAAGTTTTTCTTCTTCTTTTTCAATTCATATTCCTTTTATTTCTGTCTTGATGGCAATGCCTAGGACTTCCAGTCTGATGCTAAGCAGAACTGATGAGAGTGGACATCTTTGTTCCCCTAATCTCAGGAAGAAAGCATTCAGTCTTTCAACACTAAGTACGATGTTAGCTGTAGGGTTTTTTATTAAATGTGTGTTATCAGGTTAATGAAGTTCCCTTCTATCACTAATTTACTGAAATTTTACTGAGAGGTTTAAAAAAATATGAATGTGTCATATGTTTTCAAAGATTCTTTCTTTACCTCCTGGGATGATCATATAATGTCTTCTTTATTCTCTAGTAGATTTTATTGTTTATTCAATGTTGAAACAACTTTGAGTTATTGAATACTAGGATAAATACCAATTGGTCAATGGTATGTTCCCTGTATATATAACTGGATTTGATTCATTAACATTTTATTGAGGATTTTACATCTGTGTTCCTGAGAAATATTAGTCTGTGGTTTTCTTTTTTGTATTGTCATTGTCTAGTTTTGGTATCAGAATAATAATAAAATTATTTGAAAGTTGTTCACTCTTCTGTTTTCTGGAAGAGTTTATATTATTATTATTAAAATATCATTTTATTTAATGTTGGATAGAATTCACCAATAAAGGTATGCATTTAATTTTGTTTAAAGGTTTTTAGTTACAAATTCACCTTCCTTCTTTGATAACGGGCTATTCAGGTTTTATTTCTTGAGTTAATTTTTGTAATTTGTCTTTGATATCATTCATTTATTTCAACTAAATTGTCAAATTTGTTTGCACAAAATTGTTGGTAATAATCCTCCACCATCCTTTGATGTGTTAGGATCTCTAATAATGTCCACTTATTTTTTCTGTTTATAATTTTCCATTCCTCCCTTATCCCCAACCAGTCTAGCTAGAGATTTACCAATTTTATTGGCTTTTTCAAAAACCCAGCTTTGTTTTCACATGCTTCACTGACCCATTTTTCTGTTTCATTGATTTCCAATCCTATCTGAATTATCTCTTTCTTTTGCCTGCATTAAAACATTTTAATTTAGGTTATACACACAGAGATAGAATTTGAGTGTATAAGTTAATGTTCTTACCAAATTTGAGTTATTTTTAATTTTTATTTTGCCTCAAATTCTTTCCAACTTTATTCTCTCCCTTTGTAGTGCTTCAATTACACATTGGACAGTTTGGTATTAGCCTACAGGTCTTTACTTTATGGATCTCCAAATTAGACAATTCCTATTGATGTATACTCAAGTTCACTGTTTTTGTCATCTGCCCCAATTTACTCATGCTTGTTTTCTGATTTTTTTTTCTATCATTATATTTTTCAGCTCTAGAATGTTTATCTGTATTTTCTATAGTTTCCATTTCTCAAGGTTCCTTATCTGTTTGCCCATTTTGACCATATACCCCTTTACCTCTTTGAGCAGATTTATAATTGCTTGTCTGAAATATTTATTTGGTAAATCTAGTATCTAGTCCCATTTAGAGCTGGAATGACTTTTTTCCTGAATATGGGTCATGCTTTCCTCTGTTGTTACTTGTTTGATAATATTTGATTAGAAACTAAATGTTATAGATGGTATATTGTTGATTTTAGTTTATTTTATTCTTCTGAGGATTATTCTATTTTTGCGGTACATTCCGGGACTGAAGCTGCAAATGCTAGCTTTCCAGCAGGATAGCAGCTGAAATCTCTGCTGAGTGGAGTTTAGCAGTCAGCTAAGGAACTGGACAGTTTATACTATGAGTTTGGTATCCATCCACCCTCAGGTTCCTCTAAATTTCCTGTTTCTCTGCCAGTCCTGAGCCCTTTGCTTTGGTACTTTCAAGCCACTAAGGCTTCAACTTCTCAGGTTTAGGAATGCATTCAATTAAAAAAAACAAAAAACAAACAAACAAAAAAAACCAGCAGCAAACTTCCAAATCTTTTTCAGCATAACTTTCTCTTTCAAGAATTGACGCTTCCCTTAGTTGAAATCAACCCTGCCAACACCCTGATCTGGGACATCTGAGGAGCCTGGCATCCTCTAGCCCATGGGGTCGCAGAAGAGTCAGACACGACTTAGCGACTAAACCGCCACCAACCTCTTGAACTATGAAACAATACATTTCTGTTGTTTGGTGGGGGAAATAGACTCTTTACTGGTTGGTCTGTTTTTTCAAGCAGGAAGAGCCCCCTCCCAGCAGCCTATACATGGCGATTAGCCTGTAGAATTATGGCATAACCACAGTCAGATTTGGGGTCTCACCTCTTCTACAGCTCTCTTGCTTCCAGGATTTTCTCCTAAATTTCCAGCTGCTCTTCCAGCCCAGGACACTCTTCTCCCTTTTCCAGTGGATAAAACTGTGGTTTCCTTCTGCCAGAACTGCCTGTGATTGGGGAGCACCCTCAGGCAAAAAACCACAGGGACAGTTCTTAATTGTTAGAATTAAGATCCTTCAAGAGTAACTGATTTCTGTCTTGCTTTCAGTTGCTTTTTAAAGGCATCAAATAGCTTTTGTTTACATTTTGTCAGTTTCTTACAAACTTATATCTTTGTAAGTTTCATCTAACAGTTCCACTCCACTATTACCACCATTTTAAAAAACATTTCAATGTAGGACTTCCATTTCCTGGTAACGGTGATAAGATTTGCCAGTTGTTAAAAATCAGTCTAGTAGCAATGTGTAGATTAGAAGGGGAAATGTGCAAAGGACTTCACAGTTTAAGTTGAGGTGTTAGAATTAATAGCTTTGTAAAATGAATTGGGCACATTTTCATAGTTTGTGCTCTGAAACTGTCTACATGGTATATGATTTAGCTGTTATTTGAAAGTCTGACAGAATTTCCCCATAAAAGACAGGATCCAAAGTAAAGATATTTGGAAAGAATATCCATAACTTTCGACTTAGTCCATAAGTTTGCCTTTGGAGAGGCTTTGAATGTTTTATTGAGTCCGTTTTAGTTGGTTTTCTGAGAAAACCATCCATTTCTACAGAAACACATTTTAAAAGGTATTTTAGACTTCTAAAAAAATATTTGAAGATCACATATCCAGTAAAAGACTGGTGGATCAAAATAAATTTCTTTTGTATCAAAGAAGTGTCCTTCTAGTGTATCAAGAATAGCATATGTATCGATAATTAGAGTTAAAGGAATGATTAACTGGAAGCAGAATTGCAATTGCTTATCAGAATTTTATTTTTATTTTTTTAAATTTTATTGAAGTTTAGTTGATTTACAGTGTGGTGTTAATTTCTTCTGTACAGCTAAGTTCAGTTCAGTTCAGTTCAGTCGCTCAGTCGTGTCCGACTCTGAGACCCCATGAATCGCAGCATGCCAGATACTCAGTCATATATGTTTATATTTTCCAGAAAATCTTGGAAAATCCCGGAAGACTATATATATATAGTCTTTTCACAGTCTTTTCCATTATGGTTTGTCATAAAATATTGAACATAGTTCCCTGTGCTATACAGTATGACCTTGTTGTTGTTTTTCTATCCTATATATAATAGTTTGCTTCTGCTAATCCCAAACTTCCTTTCCCTTCCCCCCCCACTCTCTCTCCCGCTTGGCAACCACCAGCGTGTTGTCTATATCTGTGAGTCTGTTTTTGTTTCATAGATATGTTGATTTGTATAGTATTTTAGATTCCACATGTAACTGATCTCATATGGTATTTGTATTTTTCCTTCTGACTTACTTTGCTTAGTATGATAATCTCTAGGTCTATCCAGGTTGCTGCAAATGGCATTATTGCATTCTTTTTGATAGCTGAGTAATATCCATTGTATGTGTGCACCACATCTTCTTTATCCATTCATCTGTCAAAGGACATTTAGGTTGTTTCCATGTCTTGGCTAAATGGTGCTGCTTGAACATAGGGATGCATGTATCTTTTAAAACTTTACTTTTGTCTGGGCATATGCCCAGGAGTGGGATTGCTGAATCATATGGCAACTCTATATTTAGTTTTTTGGGGGAAACTCCATACTGTTTTCCATAGTGTCTGCACCAATTTACATTCCCACCAATGGTGTACGGATCTCTGCCCCCTGTCCAGCATTTGTTATTTGTAGACCTTTTAATGATAGCCGTTCTGACTGGAGTGAGGTGGTACCTCATTGTAGTTTTGATTTGCATTTCTCTAATAGTGATGTTGAGCATCTTTTCATATGCCTATTGGCCATCTATCAGAATTCGAATGAGAGCTCAAAAGGCCGGTGGGCTGACTTTAAGTTGTTCATTCTTTCACTGAACTGGTACCGAGCACTGGGTCAGGAACGGAGGCAGTCACAGTAGATGAGACTGTGTCCCGTTCCAGGTGGTCACAGGACAGGAGAGGAGACCTCCCCTCCCCACCTTCTCCCTGGAGCCAGTATGGGCTGAGGGGAGCAGGGCTATAACTCCCTCCGGTTTTAAAATGGTGTGAGTCACACTGCTTTTGCTGTAAGTGTAAAAAGAACACTAGGGAGAACGATTAACAAACAATTTAGAACTTGGTTAAAACCTTAATTGGATTTGTAAACTAAGAACATCTACATTATTTTGAATGAGACTGAAACACGGTATTTTTTTTAACATGAGTATAATTTAAACATATCCATATCACAAATCATACTGTGATTTTATTACTCACATAAGTCTGGATTGCCTATCTAGGTACCTCCTAAAAGGCTGGGGAGCTTTTACGTTACTCAATGCCTTTAGGATGTGTTGTGGGGAAAAGAATCTCTATGCTCTAACTCCAGAATCCTGAGTGCCATCTGTAAAGCCTGGATTCTTCCATATAATTTCCACTCTAGAAGAAGCAGGTGACTGATAGTTGAGCGTTCCAGCAGTGATCACATAGCGTTAGGTTTGAGCATTGGCCATGCATTTGTGGTTTATTTGTAGTAGGCTGATTCTCAGGAAAACAATGGAAATTAGAGGTTTTCTTATTATGTCAGCAGCTCTGGTATTAAATTCAAATGTTCATTCTAGTGGTGAAGCTTTCAGCTAGTTTCATCATTATCCTGTGACATTTTTAAGTTACCATTATTATGACTCAAATTTTAAAAAGTGTAGACATAACGTATTCTCACAGGCAACACCAAAACCTTGAATTATCCAGGTAAATACAGTCAGTTAAGCAGCAAATTCCTGGATTATTAAATTTATATACTTTATCAAGGGAAACATCAGTGGTGTGGGTGCCTGAGGAAACCTCTAGAATGTCAGAATTAAAACTGGAAGTTCTGAAGGTATTAGGATGCCATCTTCTTCTATAATTAGCTGTGTGTTAGCCCCTCAGTTGTGTCCGACTCTTTGAAACACCGTGGACTGTAGTCTGCCAAGTTCCTCTATCCATGGGATTCTCCGGGCAAGAATACTGGAGTGGGTTGCCATTCCCTTCTCCAGGAGATCTTCTTGACCCAGGTATTCTGCATTACAGACAATTCTCTATCATCTGAGCCATGAGGGAAGCCCCATAATTAACTGTGATCCCAGGCAGTGGGATCCCAGGCTTAACTCAGTGGGCCTGTTTCTTTAATACAAATAGATGGATTCTACTCTTTGATCACTAAGACCACTGTCAGCCCTAACATAGTATAAAAATTATAAACTTACCCTTAGGGTATGATACTAGTTATTTGCTGAAGTCAGATTCTCAAATACTGTCATTTAGGATGACACCAACTAGGACTGAAATCCAACAAATCCATATAGGATTCCTTTCTGGTTGGGTACAGGCATGCCGAGAAGTATGGCAATGCATCCCAGCATCTCAAGGGATTTGCATGTTTCTTTAAAAAAACTGAAATATCAAGATAAGATTCAGAAGTGTGAGCAAACTTTTAAAGCACCAGTAATCCCTACATTTTTATTTGGTTCATTTTCAGATTAACTCCCACATAAATACATTCTATAGTTGCAATCATTTTTAATATATATTGTCCAACTTTCTACATATTTTTAAAATTTTAATGGTAATATAAGACTGTATCACAATGTATCATGATTAGACTTACCCAGATATTAGATATATTGATTGTCCCATCATAAAAAGTGCTATAATGTAAAATTTTATATATGTATATACATATATACATATATATCCATGTCAATCTGAGTAAAAATATTTGGTCAAAAGAACTGAATCTTTAAGGCTCTTCTCCAGTATAGCATTTTGGTATTTGTTTTTTAAGTTGTACATACTATTTTACAATGTTGCTAGCAATGAAGAAACCTACTGACTTTGTTATAATTATGACATCACTGAGAATTACTTCAAATGTAATAGATTTTCTAGTTTACTTTTCACTATCACAAGAATGAACATTTCTACATGTCAATTTAATTTTGTTTCTTCTGTAGATTGTTCTTTCATGTTTTGTCAATGCTTCTGTTGGAAATTATTTTTTTAAATCACAGACTCCTAATAAAAAAAAATCTGTCATATCCATCCTATTTCTCTTTTGCTCTATTTTATTTTCCATTGTGTCAAAATACAATTACACTAAAATTTTTCATTTTATTATGATTTTTTCTTTTAAAATGAAGATGGTTATTTCTTCATAGTCGACAGCCTATTTTGGCTTCCCCATAATTTTAGATTTTATGTGATTTAACTTTCCTCTAATTCTAACTTCATTTATGTTTATATTGTACATCATTTCCAAAAGATTTAAAATGGTATTTCACATTTTATGAGTCTAAGCAGTAAAGCCTAGGTCCTTAAATATAATTTCTACTCTAGAAGAAGCAGGTGATTGATTGTTCCAACAATGACCATACAGCTTTTGGTTTGTGCATTGGCCTTGCATCTGTATTTTATCAGTGATAGGCTGATTCAATTACAGTTGAAATTAGAATTATTATTAACTGAAATTAGAAGTTTTCCTGATCAAGTAAGCAGCTGAAATGTTAAGTGAAAATTTCATTTTAGTGATGAAAGCCTTGCATGTGCTTTAACACTATCCTATGACAAAACTTTGGTCAAGCTTAAATATTATACATTGCTGACACAACCACTTGCACAATAAGGAAGTCTTGAGATGTCTAGGTAAAGTCAATTAATCAAGTAGGTGAAGCTAGCAAGGAAAGCTGAATTAAAGGTACACCAGAACAACTTCTTACAAGTCTAAGGTTACCTCAAGATAGTTTCTCAGATTTTTAAATGCTGGATAAATGATGCTAGGATAATTGGCTATTTGGGAGGCTCTGTTCTTCTTTCCTGATGCCTTTCCTTCTTTCCTGATCAAAAAATATTTCAGATGGATTATGAGATTATCTCTAAAGCATCAACTTTGTAAAAAAAAAATCAAAATGAAAAGAATGTATCTAAACCTAAAAGAAATGGAAGAAATCCAAAGATTAAAAATGGAAAACTCTGATTACATAAATGTAGATTTCCTGTTAAACATTGTAAACAAAGGTAATTAAAGTTTCCTTAAAAGGCAAATGATACTTGGTGACACGTGAAAAGCTTGTTTATAACATGGATGGTTGAGCATTGTTGCCTCGATTTACCACTGCCCGTGCAGACAATGCTGCAGCCCTGAAGCTGAACTCAGGATGTTATCAAATGCCATCTGACTTAGATTAGTGGCAGTGATCTCTTCGTTCACATAATTCCAGAGGCCCTGGCACAGGGAATCAATGAATGATACCCAATTCTGAGGGCTTCCCTGACAGCTCAGTGGTAAAGAACCTGCCTGTACAGGAGGAACCTCTGTACAGAGGGGATGTGGGTTCCATCCCTGGGTGGGGAAGATCCCCTAGAGAAGGAAATGGAGCCCACTCCAGTATTATTGCCTGGGAAATCCCACAGACAGAGGAGCCTGATGGAGGGCTATAGTCCGTGGAGTCACAAAAGAGTTGGGCACGGCTTAGTGACTAAACAACAACACGCAACTCTAAAAGCCTCCACCCCCATTTCAAAGAGTATTGCTGACTTGAATCTATGGGACTAATCCTCCACTTAGTCCCTTCAAGGAGAGAGCTCAAAGGGAGAGTCTGTCTGCATTATGATAGTCATCACATTAGTCCCCTTTTGTTTGGCCTCTTAGACAGGAGCTGGGGATAGTTTGGAGGAATGAGGCAAGCAGTGCATGAGCTTGTTGTGAACCTGTGTTGTGCCGGAAGGTAGCCTTATCCATGCGTTCCCAAATGTAAAATGTGTTCCTCATGTCAACTCTTTCTAATATTTTGGCACAATCTGTTGCTTCATATATAAAGAATTCTTAGAAACCAGTAAGGAAGAGAACCTTACTGGGCATAGGAAGTTGAAAGAGAAGGACATGGGAAATTGAAAAATAAGCAAAAAATAATAGGCTAAAGGAATGTAAATCATCAATAAATATTAAAAATGACAATTTCACTATTGATAAATATGTATATATATAAATAATACAAGGCGAATTTTCACCCACAAAATTGGCCAAATAGTAGAAACACTACTACTAATTCAATGCTAGTGTATTTCTTTATGAAATATGATTTACTCTAAATTGATTTGGGGTCCTGCAAACTTGCTGAATTTGCTTGTTAATTGCTTCAGTTTTTGCACACATATTTTTATCGTGAATTGAAAGTTTTGTTTTCCTTTTTCCCCCTCTTGCCTTAAGATACTGACTTAGGGCCACTAATACAATGCTGAACAGGAATAGAAGCAACTGCTCTCCTTGCCTTATTTCCATCTTATAGAAAAGGACTCTCTTCACTTAACGTTGAAGGTGATGTTAGCTATTGTTTTTTTATTGATGGCCCTTAATCAGACTGAAGACATTTTCTTCTATTCCTAGTTTGCTGAGAGTTTTTATTATATATATGATAATAAAGTATAAGGATGGTAAAAGGTATAAATAAGGATAGTATAAGTATAAATAAGGTATAGTTCAGTTCAGTTCAGTCGCTCAGTCGTGTCCGACTCTTTGTGACCCCATGAATCGCAGCACGCCAGGCCTCCCTGTCCATCACCATCTTCCGGAGTTCACTCAGACTCACATCCATCAAGTCTGTGATGCCATCCAGCCATCTCATCCTCAGTCGTCCCCTTCTCCTCCTGCCCCCAATCCCTCCCAGCATCAGAGTCTTTAATAAGGTATAAGGAAGTTGAATTACCACATGTTCTTTCTGCATTTATTGATATGATTACATAGTGTTTCTCCTTTATTTTGTTAATATGCAGGTTACATAGATTTTCAAATATTGAACCATCCTTGAGTTCTGAAGATAAACCTCCAATGTAATATCCTTATTATGTATTGCTGGATTTGATTTACAAATATTTCAAGCAAATAAAATTATATGTAGGTTTTATGCATAAATCCATGAAGAATTTTTGTCTGCAACTTTCCTTTACCCATAATATCCCAGATTTTGGTATCAGGGTAACAGTGGCTTCACAAAATGAATTGAGAAGTATTCCTTCTTCTGCTACGTAGAATCAGTATTTTCCCCTTAAGTATATGAATTTATCAATGAAGCCACTGAGCCTGAAATTGTCTTCCTGGGAAGAATTTTAATTACAAATTCAGTTTCTTTAGTAGTTAGAGATTTAGTGATAGTTTGTGTCTTTCAAAGAATTTATACATTTGTATACCAAATATATTGGTATATGTTGCTGTTTAGTCTCTAAGTTGTGGCCAACACTTTTGCAACCCAATGGACTGCACCCTGCCAGGCTCCTCAGTCCTTGAGATTTCCTAAGCAAGAATACTGGAGTGGGTTGCCATTGCCTCCTCCCAGGGATCTTCCCAATGCAAGGACTGAACCCATGTCTTGTGCATCAGCAGGCAGATTTTTTACCACTGAGCCACCAGGGAAGCCCATGTTGGTATAACGTTGCTCCTGATCTAAGGATCCCATGTTGTTACCAATATAGGATCAATATTGATAGCATCTTTCATTCCTAATATTGGTAATTTGCTTTCTTTTTCCTGCTCAGTTTTGCTGGGATTTATCAATTTTAAAGACAGTTTTTAAAGAAGATTTTAGTTTCATCAGTTTTTCTTTACTGTTTTTCCTTTTTCTATTTAATTGGTTTCTGCTCTTTATTGCTTTTCTTCCTCTTTCTGCTATACAGCTAAAATTAAAAGAACTGGAAATGTCAGCTTTTGGAGAGAATGTATCAATAGAACAACTGAAAGTCATATTGCTGGTGGGAAAGTAAAATGGCACCATCACTTTGGAAAAGTTTAACAATTTCTTATGAAGTTAAGCATACTTATAAGACTTAGAACTTTTAACCCTATATATTCAGCTAAGAGAAATGGAAAATAAGGCTTTACTAATAAAACTTCAAACAGTACAGGAATAGAGATGTTCGGAATCCGGTAGGAATTGGTAGGTCATACCACAGTTAAAAGTCATAGATGCTTATTTATTCTGAATTTGTTTACTAATGAAGTAACCTCATGTCTCTATCAATACAATAAGTTCATTCTGTGCTCCTAAGTCAGTGAATTTCTGAGTCACTTTATTCTTAATGAATTTCACATGTCACCGGTGAAACTGAGTAGAATGGTGAATGGAGAGAAGTACTCTGGGGATTCTAGGTCATATGGTTGTAAGACCACCACAGAAATTGTTTAAAACAAATTCTTCAGGACTTCCTTGGTGGTACAGTGATTAAATATCTGCCTTCCAATTTAGGAGACATGAGTTCAATCCCCAGTCTGGGAAGATTCCACATGCCATGGGGCAGCTAAGCCCATGTGCTACAGTTACTAACCCCACACTCTAGAGCCCATGAGCCACAACTACCAAACCCACATGACAGCTACCGAGCCGAAGCGCTGCAACCCAGAGCCTTTGTGCCTAGAGCCTTTTCTCTCCAACAGGAGAGGCCACCAGAGTGAGAAGCCCATGTACCGCAGGTAGAGAGTAGCCCCTGCTCTCCACAACCAGGGCAAGCCTGCACAGGGTAACAGAGACCCAGCACAACAGAAAAACAATGTTAATAAGATATTTACTGTTTATTAACAAGTCAAGATTCCTCACTTATTACTGAGGACAACAAATGAGTCTCCTCTCCTTAGAATCCGATGGGCTCCCCTTCACATTGGTGGTCAAATAAAAGTGTACCAAGGCTTGTAACTTCTAAGAAAACTAAAGTAAATAAAATGTCCAGGTCTATAGTAGAGTGTCAGTTTCAGAATACGATAGACTGGGTGGCTTAAACACCAGATATTTATTTCTCACAGTTCTGGAGGCCGGAAATCCAAGATCAAAGTGCTAGAAGACCTGGTGTCTGATGAGAACACTCTTCCTGATTCATAGACAGCTTCTTTCTTACCATGTTCTCACATGAAGGAAGGGAGAAACAGATCACCCCTCTTATGTCTATTTTTATAAGAGCACTAATCCTATTCATGAGGGCTCCATCTTCCCGCCATAATTACTTCTGGAAGATCCCACGTCCAAATACCATCACTGGGGATTTAAGCTTCACCATATGAATTTTGGGGAGATACAGTCAGTCTGTAGTGGCCTCCTAAAACATTCTACACATGACAATTCATAGATGTTCTTCTCATTCAGGGAGAAAAAAAGAAACACTGTTCAGTAGCTTGTAGCTCATTTGCTTGTACACTGGTTATCATTTTCTAGATGAAAATTAGGAAACCTAGGTTCTTGACTTGCTCCTACCACTAGCTGGCTGCACAGTGCTAGAGCAACTCACTTAACCTCTCTGAATTAGTTCTTTCATCCACAAAATGGAGATGTTAAAACCAGTCACAAGACTGAATGAGATTAAGTGATAGTAATTGTGTATTTTAAAAAAGAGAGCTATTAAATGCACAGAATTATACTGTCTAATTGCATCACTGGGGAGCTTGCCTGGGTAGATTTTCCTTGGAAGGCACAGATGGGTTGGGAGAGGGTAGAGAGCTGTGTAGTTGTTTCTGTTCTTCAAAAACAATGTCGGCTTTGAAGCCCCCATCTGTTCTTAGCCAGAACAGAAGAAATCCTGAGTTAGGTAGAAATGGCCAGGAAATAGAGCTCCAGAAGGAAGAATAGAAAGAGCGCTTATGAGAAGTTAAAACAATTAAGATGTGGGAGAGAGGAAAATATATGCCTAGTCAGCAGCAGTTAAGTTTGCTATAACGTGACCTTGAATCCAACATTAATAAAAGAGAAACAAAGTAGAATTTTTAGCTGTGACTTGCTGTCAACATATTTCTGTTTTGGTTTACTGTGTTACTGAGAATTCTTGGATGGAGACTTTCTTAGCTGTAAGGTTACTCAGATGTAAGTGTAGTGCCTTAAGGGCTTTCATTTTTGTTGATTGCCTGTGGTCATAATCATCTTTGTTTGTTTTTGTGACTAACTTTTATTTATATCTATTTCCAAAAAGGCCGCAGTATTGTTTCTCCCACTTACCTAACCTTGTTTCAAGCTGCTCCTGTGAAAGTTTAGTTGGTGTTTATACAATATTTTTATAATTTAATTCAGTTGCACTTAAAATGTACAGTATCCTACATTGGTAAAAAAATAATAGTAAGTCATCTCGGTGATTTGTAAAATGAGATATCAGTTTATTATTACCACTTAAGGATGGTATTATAAACAAAGTTGTAACGTTTTCATTAGGATATATGTATCCTTAAATAGATTTTATTAAATCCCTAGGGTTTGAGGGATATTCGTGTTAATTTTTCAGGGGTGATAGATCCATTTCACCATTTAAAATATTCTTTCTGCTTATAAGAGTAACATATTTATTGCAGAAAATCTAAGTAGAAAGATACAAAAAGTTTACTTTGGGAACTATTGTTAATATTTTTCCATTTCCTTTTCTCTATACATCTTAGTGTATTTGAGCTCATTTTCAGCCATCTTTTTTCTGTTAACATTGTTTTAATCATCTTCTGTCATCATTAAAACTTAATTCCTGGGCTTCCCTGGTGGCTCAGTGGTAAAAAACCCACCTGCCAATGCAGAAGACACAGTTTCAATCCCTGATGCGGAAAGACTCGACATGCCACTGGGCACCTAAGCCCGTGTGCCACAGCTACTGCGCCTGCCCTCTAGAGCCCACCGACCAGAACTACTGAGCCCATGCACTGCAGCTACTGAGCCCCATTCCTCAGAGCACATGCTCGGCAACAAGGAGCCACCGCAGTAAGAAGTTCAAAGCATAGCCCCCACTCACCACAGCTAGAGGAAAGCCTGCACAACAGCAAAGACCCAGCATAGCCAAAGCGAAATAAATAAATAATACACTTTTTAAAAAACCTAAATTTCTGTTTAGTGATTATACATATTCAGAGTACAGATATACCACCATTTTTCATAATACTTTCCTAAAGTTGTAGGCTTAAATTGCTTCTGGTATTTGAAAATGTTTGCTAAGTTGATAGGTGAACAAGATACAAAACTCTGAAAGTTTGTATTTCTTTAATTACTAATAATACTGCTGCTGCTAAGTCGCTTCAGTCGTGTCTGACTCTGTGCGACCCTGTAGACGGCAGCCTGCCAGGCTCCCCCATCCCTGGGATTCTCTAGGCAAGAACACTGGAGTGGGTTGCCATTTCCTTCTCCAATGCATGAAAGTGAAAAGTCAAAGTGAAGTCACTCAGTCTTGTCCGACTCTTATATTTTTCAGAGTTAGCCAATTTTTTTAATGAACTGTTCAGTTTTATCCAAATGTTCTTAGTAGTTCTTAACATATTTTATGTTAAGGCTATTATCTATTTGGTAAAACTTGTAAATACAATTTGGCTTAACATTTTTTCTGATTATAAAAGTAAAAGTTGATCATTAAATCTTTAAAGTGCCAATAAGTACATAGAAGAAAATGAAACTTATTCCATCAGCAATAACGTGTAATTTTTTTTAATGTAATTTATTTATTGGCTGCACTGGGTCTTCGTCGCTACATGCAGGCTTTCTCTAGTTGCGGAGCGTGGGGCCTTCTCTCTAGTTGTGGTGCACGGGTTTCTCATTGCTATGACTTCCCTTGTTGCAGAGCCTAGGTTCTAGGCGCATGGGCTTCAGTAGCTGTGGCCCCCGGCTCAGTCGCTTCTCACAGGCTCTAGAGCACAGGCTCATTAGCTGTGGTATGTGGGCTTAGTTGCTCCACGGCATGTGGGATCTTCCTGGACCAGGGACTGATCCCGTGTCCCTACACTGGCAGGCGGATTCTTAACCACTGGACCACCAGGAAAGTCCATAACATGTATAATTTTAATGACATTAATGCTAGACAGTCTTGTTGGTACTCTGCTTAGTTCAGGTAACAATACAGAATAATAGAAAATTTTATTTAAATATTTACATTTAGAATTGTTACGTAGTATTCCACTATATAGATATGCATTAATTAAGGATGGAAATTTAGTATTCAGTTTTTCACTATTCCGAACACTGTGATGTCAAGATAAATTATAAATGAAATTGCTATACCCAAGTATCTTCACAGCTTTACTTGATACAAATTACCCTTCCAAAAGGCTGTGTAATTCAGTTGCCACTGGCAGGGTTAAGAATACCTGTCTCCTTGTTGCTCATTAAAAATCAATATTTCTAATTTTTAATCAACTTTGTTATATAGCTTACATATAATAAATATACCCATTTTAACTATACTGATTAATGAGTTTTAACAAACACATACATGTGCTCATGTAACCACCACCCCAATCAAGATGTAAAATGTTTCCGTCACCTGCAAAAAGTTGCCTCTGGCACATTTTCATCAATCATCTATCCCCTCTTCCTACCTCAGGTAACCTCCGTAACCACAGATGTTTCCTCTCAGCACAGATTATATTCTGGGGCTTCCCTGATGGCTCAGCAGGTAAAGAATCCACCTGCAGTACAGGACACACAAGAGATGCAGTTTCAATCCCTGAGTCAGGGAGAGCCCCTGGAGTAGGAGCTGGCAACCCACTCCAATATTCTTGCCTGGAAAACTCCATAGACAGAGGAGCCTGGCATTCTATCACTACAGACTATATAGATATACATATATATGTACAAACATATATGGAATCATATATTCTTTGGGGTTTAAATTCTTTTGCTCAGTATGACTTTGAAATCCAACTTTATTGCTTCCTGAATCAGTATGTTCTATTTCATTGTTAAGTAAAAATCCTTTTTATATTAATAGATATACCAAAATGTGTCTATCAGCAGGTAAATGATGGAACATTTGGGTTGATTCCAGTCTAGGGCTTTTGTGAATAAAGCTGCATATTTGTGCACAGATCTTTAAGTTATGACTTTCTAAAAAGAGAGACTTCATTTTCTTAGCTGAGAGAAGATTTGTGGACTCGAGGTACATCATCCACTGTTACAAGTCAAGCGAATTTTCCAAAGGCAAGCCAAACCTTGTTTTGGGATCAGATTAACAAGATGAGGCAATGGTGCAGGATATAATTTTGAAAGCATCTTGGAAAGCTATCTGGGAAGCACCTGATCACCCTCCCCCTGTGGCAGCCGCAAGCAGAAGGCTCCTATTGCTCACTGCCCTCCCCCCTCCATGTCTTCTGGCTCCTGACAAGTCTAAGAACCCTACTAAGTCAGTCCCTGTAACCTCCCATGACAAGGGAGGGTCAGAGGAGAAAATAACAGCAGGCATCATACTACTTAATGCCAGGTCCCCTAAATAGCTCCAGGAGATGGTGGCAGGGTCAGGCTACCCCACAGGCCACTTGAGCCCCTGCCCAGTGGCCTCTAGGGTATTCTGTACCCTCTTCTGAGCTACATGAGAATTGTGTGCTCATGACTCTGGAGAATTCTGTGCAGTGTTTTCAGGGCCTGTCTTCTGGAAGAAGAAGGCAAATTTCTTGAGAGCAAGGAGCATTCCTTATACAAATATTTCTATGTGCAAGGCACACAGTAGGTACTCAACTATGGCTTTGGATAATGTATAATCAAAACCTGAGGCATGGGTATGGCTTATAAACACTCAATAGTACTTGAAAGTTAGCATCTTTAGCAAGCAAATGCTTTCGATAAGATAGGTATTCCTAGAGTTGAAATTAATGATGGGAGGGCAGTTGTATCTTATGTTTAGTCCTGATGTACACACGTTATTTGGTACAACTGTTTTTTGAAACAGAAACCAAAAACAATCATTAAACACCATTCCCTCTCTTCTCTTCCCAATCTCCCTTCTGTGGCAAGCTCTGAAATTCTGAAATTCTGAGTCGTTTCCAGAACTTAAATTTGGGAAACATATACATTTGGGGAGTTATTTTTATTAAAGGCAATATCATAGCAAATGCAATAAGTGTAATGGGAATATGATTTTATAGAGAAATAAATGACTTACAGATAGCTTTTCAGGAAAATCTTTCTTGTAACAAAGGAAGATCGGTTGTTAGAGGAAAAGGCCTAAGCTTTTATCACAGGAGCCCGGAATCATTATACTGGTTTCTAAAACGTGAGGGGCAGAGTGTAGGGAGGAGAGTTAATCATTGCAAACCTCTTACTTAGTGCAGGAATCCTTTATTCTTGCAGCAGTCCACACCGGTCAGGTCACAATGTTACCGTAAACCTCCAACAAGATGAATGTTCTTCTCTGTTCTGCAACATTTTACCTCTATATGAATAGAAAAATGTACTCTTAAAAGTCAGAACCTTGAAAATGGGCTCTCCTGTGTATTTCAGGTAACATTCTTACCTCAAAGCAAAAACAATAGAATGTGAAGGTTAAAGTAAAAGAAACAGCTCTAATATGGAGTCAGATCTGTTCTTCCCTGTTACACCTCTTCCACGAACACCAGCTCTTGTCTATTGCTGGTGGCAGAATGAGTTTTTGACGGGGTGTGTTTCTCTTCCCTCAGTTCACTGACATTGGGACCTTCGAGACGATGTGGCAGGTCAAGTTCTACAATTACCACAAGCGAGATCACTGCCAGTGGGGAAGCCCCTTCTCCGTCATTGAGTACGAATGCAAGCCCAATGAGACCCGCAGTCTCATGTGGGTGAATAAGGAGTCCTTCCTCTGAAGACAGCGCTTCTTGATGCTGCTGGACAGTCTCTTCAGAGACCCAGTTTTAGCTGACCCGGCACAAGCCTTCCCCGAGGCACACCACACCATTGCTGTGTCCTGTCGGGTGCCAAGGACCCATTAGCCCTGATTATTTTTGAAAGTGTAATTCCCCTCTGATTCAATATCCCTGACACAAAAGATTGTGATGTTCCCTGCCCAAGAGGCTCTCTTTCTGTATTCTGTATTGGTATCCCTGCCTCCAATTGTTCTTGGTCACCCTGGTGACCTCTTGGAGGAGCATCGTAGAATCTGCAGGCCCTGTCCCGCACTTAACTTCTCCACTGATGACTGTGCTGTTTTGTTTCCAAGTTGAGTGCTTCCCTCTTTTTTTGTTAAATGTTAAATAAAAAATAACAATGTGCGTGGGTTCCATCCCAAGTGTGCTATGGTAACATGTAGCTTGCAATGTTTCCCAACTCTCAAAGCAGGCTTTGTGAAAATGTGATGCAAACAGCAGTCAATGGGACTCAACTGTTGTGCTTTCTATAAACAGCTTGGCTTTTTCAGGGAAGGATAATGACAGAAGAGAATTTATAACTGAGTAAAATTCAAGTAATGTATTGTGCTGTGGCCTAGTGGAAGTGGGAAAGAGCCTTGTGTGGACCACTGTTAAGGTGACCGAAAGTGACAAGGTTACCTTTTTGGTAAGTGATTGTGGTGTCCAAACAGGCATACTGATGGCCTCCCTACATTCCCCTTCACTTGAACTTTGTAAAACTGTGTATGGAAATGTAATCAACTTTTGATATTTCTTAATAAAGATATTGAAAATCATCCTTGACTTACCTTCTTAGTTTGGGCAATATCTGTTCAGCAGGTAGACCTCTGCTTCAGGTCAGCTCTACTAAGACTGTTCCTGAGTCCAAATTGGTACTGGTAACTGTGTGGTGCTGCTGCTGCTACGTCGCTTCAGTCGTGTCCGACTCTGTGTGACCCCAGAGACGGCAGCCCACCAGGCTCCCCTGTCCCTGGGATTCTCCAGGCAAGAACACTGGAGTGGGTTGCCATTTCCTTCTCCAATGCATGAAAGTGAAAAGTGAAAGTGAAGGCCCTCAGTAGCGTCCGACCCTCAATGACCCCACGGACTGTAGCCTTCCAGGCTCCTCCGTCCATGGGATTTTCCAGGCGAGAGTACTGGAGTGGGGTGCCATTGCCTTCTCCGGGTAACTGCATGACAGGTCAATAAATCAAGAGACAATGTGTCGGGTCAAAGAAAAAAACTTTATTTGGAAAGCCAGCAACCCAAGAAGATGGTGGACTAGTGTCCCAAAGAACCATCTTACCTGAGTTGAATTCAGGCATCCTTCAGAATACTAAAAAGGGAGGAAACATGGCTGATTGTTGCAAAATTCTTAATTTTGATGTCAGAGTCGTTTTTCTTGCAGCTGTCTGCATAGGTCAGGTCATGATGTTCCTGGAAACCTCCGATGAGACAAATGTTATTCTCTATCTTCTGCAACCTTTTAATCTCTTTCTGATTAGAAAAGTAGTACACTTTTAAAGATCAGAGCCTTGAGAATGGGCTGTCCTGTGTATTTCAGACTATAGGCCACATTCTTTTACAAAAGGTACAGAGCCAGCATGACAAAGCACAGGCACCAGAACACAAAGATTAGAGCTAAAGGAACAGATCCAATATGGAATCAAGTTTATTTTTCTCTGTTACAAGATCTCCACCTATGTTGCAAGGCCAGGGGATATACCTGGAGTAGAATTAGCACACTTACCCGTAGATCAATTCTGACCATTACACAGGGAATACTCCACCTGGCTCCAACAAAGCAAATGCAGGCTTGAGTTCTTGGCGAACAATCAAAAAATGTCCCTCCCCCTCTCTCCATTCCTTCTTCCAGGGTGACCAGTCCTCCATCAGCCAGCCATGTAGCTGAGCTGTTTGAGGATGTGGCTCTGTAACTGTGCATGTCTATCAAGGTAGAGAGGCCTCCTTGCCTGCTCCCAGACATTGCAAGACATCTGGCACAAAGCCAGTACTCCATGTGGGTTGAGGATAAATCTCCAAAAAGCAAAGAACCATTCTCTTGAAAAGTGACTTAATGGAACTTCCCTGACTGTCCAGTGGTTAAGACTCTGTGCTTCTCATGCAGGAGGGCTTGGGTTTGATCCCTGGTCGAGGAACTAGGATCCCACATGCCATGCAGTGTGGCCAAAAATATTCTTAAATATATATAAATATATTTGCACATAGATGAGGGAGAAAAGAAAAGTAACTTACCACTTGGTAACAATATTGTAATGTTCACTTGGGAAGCACAAATCTTACTGGGTTGGAAAAAGTTAGTTGGGGGTTTGTTTCTTGCTGCCTGTGAACCTTCCATATAAGAATGAAAAGTGAAAGTGAAAGTCACTCAGTCGTGTCCAGCTCTATGCAGTCCATGGAATTCTCCAGGCCAGAATACTGGAGTGGGGAGCCTTTCCCTTCTTCAGGGGATCTTCCCAACCCAGTGACTGAACCCAGGTCTCTTACATTGCAGGCAGATTCTTTACCAGCTGAGCCACAAGGGAAGCCCAAGAATACTGGAGTGGGTAGCCTATGCCTTCTCCAGGGGATCTTCCCAACCCAGGGACTGAACCAGGGTCTCCTGCATTGCAGGTAGATTTTTTACCAACTGAGCTATCAGGGAAACCTGGGACTGTTGTAGAAATTAATTTGGAAGACTGGCCCCAGAACCTCTGCACCTGTATGTTACTTACCTGCAATGAGGCTGGACTGCCAGCAGGGCACAGCAATGCCTTGGGTTTGGGCTAATCATGAGTGGTATTAAAAGAGAAGAGTATGCGTCTCAATTCGCTTGTTTTTCAAAAATGGTAGTGTCTATTACAACTGCTGCTACGTGTTAGCATTAATCCATTCCTAATTACTGTATTTTAAAAGTTAACACTTGACTTCAAACATTGAGATATTTAAAGTAATAGATTTACTACAGGCAGAGGCTTAAGTTTTCTTCCAGAATATCCAGGGGAAATGCAGAGTTATTAGAAGGTGGAGTAAATGTGAAAACCACATATCTTAGCCTGTTGAAACATTTGCTGAGTCAGTATTCTCATTCGGGAAACAAGCTAGTGACTCATTCATCAGAGCCTTAGTATTTGTTTTGAGAGGTAGAAACAGTATCTCGACTTTGGTCATTTTCCATGTTTTTGTTTTTTTTTTTAAACTAGAGGCTTCCATTTTTGAGTTTGAAATGACTTAAGGTAGGGCTGGGGGAAATATGGCGCATATCACTGGACACACCCTCCCACCAAAGAGAAGATGAACTCCTACCCGGAAGCTGGATGGTCCGAGTCCTAGAGACATGCTGTGTGGGTTTCAGTGCTCACCATTATTCTGCTTGTGGCTAAAATAAGTTGGCTGGTGGAATTCTAACACACATTAAGATTCATGGTTTATACCTCTACTTTGTACCCCTTATTTTTTTAAAGTGTGTGTGTGTGTGTGTGTGTGTGTGTTTGTTTCCCTTGAGGCTAGGAGGTAAGGTTGAATCAAGGGAGGTGAGGAGGGGATGAAGATGAAGTAAACAGGAAATCTTAACAGCTAATCTGCCACGTTAAGTGATCTCTCCTGGCATCTCCTGTTATACTTATGATTGGACTCAAGCCCAGTCTCTCTGGCTACTTCTCGGCATAGCTCGCCTCCTACTCCTAAATTCAAGTGCTCAGCTATATCAAGCTGCTGAGTTGTAACTTTGCCCCTAGACCATCTGGAAGGGCTATTTTTATACAAGTTGTAGCCATGTCTCTCTACTTCTAAGCATCGGATGGCTACCCAGAAGCTTGAGGAACTAGGCCATCCTTCTAATTACTATGATGTCTGAAACACTTTGGAACAGGTGGAAGAGTAGAAATGTCTTGAATTTCTATTTTGTGACACCTCGCTTATTGAGAAGCCACTTATCCAGCCATCTAAACCATCCAGAATCCCAGTCGAGAATGGAAAACATGCCCAAAAGTGAAGATTTCCATCACAGATGTCACAAAGTCCAATCACTAAAGGCTTAGGTCTTCTCTCAAGACCTCATGACTCATATTTTAAAGACAGTTCTAACTTATAGGGTGACCTGGTCTCTGGCTCTTGGAAAATTGGGAGCAGAATAATTAGAGGAAAGATGGCAATTTGTAGGTGAATATGCTGAAAATAATTTTTTCACAGAGAGAGGACAAAGAGAAAAAATATTGACAGAAGGTAAGTCAAAAAGCATAACAGATAGGGACATAATTCTGAATTAAACAATAGTTTCTGTGCTACTGCTGCTGCTAAGTCACTTCAGTCGTGTCCGACTCTGTGTGACCCCATAAACGGCAGCCCACCAGGCTCCCCTGTCCCTGGGATTCTCCAGGCAAGAACACTGGAGTGGGCTGCCATTTCCTTCTCCAATGTATGCAAGTGAAAAGTGAAAGTGAAGTCGCTCAGTCATGTCTGACTCTTGGCAACCCCATGGACTGCAGCCTACCAGGCTCCTCCATCCATGGGATTTTCCAGGCAAGAGTAATGGAGTGGGGTGCCATTGCCTTCTGCATAGTTTCTGTGGATATCAATAAAAATTGATATACATAATCATAACTCTGATTTATTGAGGAAGGTGATCCATTATCTTCAGAAATGTTACATCATGACCCAGTGTTTTAAGAGTTCAGTCTGGAGCTAAGATGCCTCAATTCACAACCTGACTCAGCCTCTTATTAACTGTGTGATCTTAGGCAAGTCACTTATTATCTCTTTGCTTCCATATTCTCAGTTGGAAAATGGAGATAATAACAGTATTTACCTTAAAGAAAGAGTTGTTGTGAAGATTAAGTAAGTTAATGTATATAAAATTAACTGTGATGGACACATAACATTATTACTTGGTGTGTTTGGGCCCAGTCATGTTCAACTCTTTGCGACCCATGGACTGTAGCCTGCAAGACTCCTCTGTCCATGAGATGTTATTTTAAAAGACAGGGGAAAAAAATACATTTTCAACTAAAACCATTAAAATGCAAAGAGAAAAAAAAATAAAATGCAAAGAGAAAAACTGAAAGTGTTTAAAAAGATACTCCATGCATGGGTAATGGTCAAAGTTTGTGCTTTGATTTTACATGAAACATGAAGAAGGAGAAGGAGAGAAAGAAGAAGGAGAAGAAGAAAGAGAAGGGGAAGAGGAGCAAGAAGAAGAAGGAGAAGAGAGAGATGGGGGAAAGGAGGAGAGGAGGAAAAGGAGACGTAGAAGAAGGAAAAGGAGGAGAAGGCATGTAAAGACCATATTTTTAATTATTTAAAAACAAATAGTTTGAATCAGTATATTTTCAGATATATTAGGGAAAGACTTTCTCCACCAACAGGCTTCATAGAGTCTCTTTTACAAAGAGCCAGTTCTTAATAATATGTAAACATCAGGACAGAATCAGAAAACTTAAAACCAGGGAAAGGTCAAGATTGATGTCAAACGTTCTGTTTGTTATTTCTTTTAATCCTCCCAACAGCACTATGAGGTAGGCAGCACATGTCAAATCTCGGTTTTATAGGAAAAAAACAATGTCTCAGATGTTGAAAAATAATGCTCAAGTTTAAACAGATGATTTTATAAGAAACTATTTGTTCCTCAGTTTTCTCATTTGCAAAATGGTGACATTACTATCCACTTCTCGAAGTGTGTTAGGATTAAATAATTTGTCACATGCAAAACACCTTCCTCCTGATACATTATATTTAAAATGACTTCATCATGTCCCCACATTCCTGCCGTGTTTATTTTTTTTAACTGGTGGTTTTGCCTTCCTTTACTTGCAGTCTACTAGGTCAATGCCTTTCCCTCAAAAACTGATGAAATCTATATAGATGACTCTAAATTATTGTCAATAAATAGAAGTATTCCATTCCTAGGAACTCTGTATTTAGTTAGAAACCTATAGCTCTCTACAAACAGATTACTTGGAGAGAAACTTTACTCTTGGAAGTCATAGGAACTACTGTTAGAGCATAAGATAAGACTAATTCCATATTTTCTTAGCAAGTATGGTATTTATTTGGTATTAATATGAAATAAAAGTATGGTATTTTATTTACTGACAAGTGAAAAATAGGACAATATTTTTTGCCCCAGTCTTGTGCTAGAACAGTAATCCTGACAGGCACTCAAGCCTCTGGCCATGTGGACCTCTGATTCTCCTTCAGATAGTCAGAGCTGGTTCAGTTTCCTTGGCACCACACAGCCTGTACCCTCTGCTTGGAATTCCCTGCTCCATTTTCTACCTAGCAGATGCCTTTGAGTGCCAACTTAAATGTCATCTCAGCAATGAAGTCTTTCCTGACTCCTCTAAAATGTTGAGTCCAGAATTCTTCTGAAATCGTGTTTATTCAAATGTTTTCTTTGATGACCCCATTTTTTAAAACTGTCACCAGCTCCCATCTAACTCCTGCTTTTCTGAAGTTCCCTGGATGACTTCCATGTATTTGACTAACTCGGTGAAAATGAGCTGACTCAATAAAGAAGCAATGAGATTCTAGAAAGAGCTAGCTGGCTGGCTGACTGGCTGAAAAAAAAAAAAAAGGCAAGAAGTTTGGGATTTATTAGCCTTTAACAGATTAGTTCTGCTCCCTTTAAAGGAGACTGAAAGGAGGCAAGTGGATGAGAAAGGAAAAGCATCTGAGTTTTCTGTCCGACATTTCTTAAAGTGAATGTCTTTTCGTGTTAGTATCATTAATGATGACAGGATTAAGGTGCGTGGTTCTTGGAAAGAGTCTATTTATGTCAGGATCGTCATTTTGTGCTGCCCACCAAGTGTTTATAACTCTTTGCTATGTAGGCACATGACAGGATTGCACTCTCATGACGGGTGTAGGGCCATGTGAGAGGAGCTCGGGTCAATGAGTTGTGAGCAGAAATTACATGAATCACCTCCAGGCTGAAATAGCCAACTGTCTGCACAATACCCAGCAGAGCTCTCTTTCCTTCGCCATGGCAACTGGCCACTTTCAAGATGGTCCATCATCCTGCATCCTGATGTGAGAAGACACGGAGCAGAGCCCTAGCCAACCTTTATTGGATGTGGAGCATAAATGAGAAATAAACTGTTCTCCCTAAACTTTTATTGTGAAAAAGTTGAAACAGAAGATGGAAAGACCTGGACAGCAAAGACAGCAAAAATCCACATACCCATCACCTGGACTTTGTAATTAACATTTTGCTAGGATTACTTTATCACTTATCTATCCATTCTATCCATCCATCCATGCATCTTTCTATGCTGTATCAATCCTTCTTTTTGGAGGGGGAAGAATGAGAAACTATTGCAAAACCCTACTGAGATTAGGTGGTTGTTTATTATCACAACATAGTCCAGGCTTTCCTTGGCTACAACATCTGCAGAGCCCTGGCCAGCTACTCTCTCTTTCTATTGAAGATGCTGTGTTAGTGGCAACCTCACTCCTTGCTTGAAGAAGAATTTAAAATGTTAAAATTACTTGACAAGAATATTGTTTGAATGTTCAGAAAAATTGTATAGGAGCATTGTGAATTTCTCAAAGCTGAAATAGCTGGATTTTTTCCTTTGGCTTTATCAGTCACTTTCTCTTACCAAAAAACATATATATATCTATATATCTATCTATATATAGATACGCATATATATACATACATACAGAGAGAGAGAGAGATTCCATAATACCAAAATTTTTTTCTTAAGCTCAAAGCCTGGTTGGAATCTTGATTTCCTGACAGTTTATTCTTTATGCTTGTATTTTGTCATGGAGTAAGAGTGTATCGGTATATAAGTGTGCTGGATATCCCCCCAAATCTGGATGATTACACCTTGAAAGTGAATAAATATGATCACACTGACAGTTCATTTTCAGAAGTCTCATGACTCTAGCCTAATGATTTCAGAGTCACGTGAGTTATGCTCAGAAGAACAGGTATGATGGGTGTAACTTTAAATCATCAAGTTCCCATTACAAGAATGCTTTTCCTGAGCTAAGTAGCTCTTGCTCGTCTGAGTAGGAGGGAATAACTGAGCCAAGTTGCCTGGGAAGACAGCCTAAGAACCCACTTAGAATTTGAGGTCGTGAGAATTTGTCCTCATCCTATAGAAGTAATCTAACCTTGGATGAAGGGATGACAATTCCCTTCAAATATTGCACACAGGTTATCTTCTTTAGCTTTTCTATGGAGCTTATTAACCACTTCCTGGTTTGTTTGTTTTTTTAATGTGATTAAGGCCTTAAAATAAACATTGGATATTCAAAGGGAGTTTCTTGGGTGATGGAATTGTTCTGTATCTTGTTAGTGGTGACATTTGCATGAGTCTATAAAGGTGTTAAAACTCATAGAACTGTATGCAAGACACATGCACACACACATAAACAGATTAGTTTTACTAAAACATATTAGTTTTACTAAAACATATTAGTTTTACTAAAACACATTAGTTTTACTGTATGTTTACTTTTCAAAAACCTGAACACACTGATACAAAAAGACCCAGGAGATTAGAAATCAAGCTGTCACGGTCAAACTGTCTCTACAAAGCATCAGGGAATAAAATTCCAGAGGGGCAGTCCACTGAACAGACTTCCAATGGGTGACTACCAGGACAGTCCTCTCCTCTTTCCTTCATTTATATATATCCTTCTGGAAAACTGACAAGTAAAATGTTTCTCATAAACCATCAGAGAAGAGTTCAATGTTTTTCACAGATGAGCTACTGATCGTCTGTGTGTCTTCATCGAGGCTGGCATCCTGAGGCTAAAGATCCAGCAAGCCAAGGAGGCCATCCCTGAGAAGGCAGAATCTAGCAAATGTGGGTCAGAGAAGTACCTAAATCAGAAACTGGGTTAGTTCAACTGGGTTAGCTTCAGTGGATCTGAGGAAATCAGAGTCTGTAGAGCTGAGAAGAGGTTCACCGGAAGGAAAGTCACAGGAATGAGAAGTCAAGGTTAGTCTAGGCAGATCCACGTGGCCGAGGTTGAGGGAACGGACTCTGGGAGACCTGGAGCTCTGCCCACACTGAACATCTGCTGCTGGAAGACCCGCCTCCACATAGGAGCCTAACTCATGTCCACGTCTTGTCTCTGCAAGGGGTTTGCAGTCTTGGCTTTTTGCTTTGGCCAAGGTGGTCCTTGGCAGTTCCGCATCGTCTAGAACCTGGGAATCTTTTCAGAGCTCATTTATCTCAGGAGGGAAATTGCCTGAACAGACTTGAAGGCAGGGGTGGGAGCCACCTGCTGAAGACACTAGGGAGCATTTGGCAAGGTGGGTGGGGAAAGGAGATAGAACAGAGGGAGGGGGCTGGGAGTTCTCCCACTCTCTCCCTCCCGCCTGCATCTGGTGCCCCAGGAGTTGCTCTTGAGCAATACCTCTCCAATGAGTTGGCGTGAACTTGTACTTGTTCCTCCCTGAGGGAATAAGGGAAGACAGGCTGAAAGCCTCTAAAATGCTTGGAGAACATCCAAAGGGAAGCTTTTCACAAATGCAACATATTAATGAAAACAGCTTGGGTCTGGCTAAATAGTGACTCTTGGAACAAAACAAACAGATGGGAGTTGATGACAATTGTTCTGAAAGAGAAACAGTCCAGCCCTTGTGCATAGAGCCTGATGCTTCTTGAGAGCCTTCAGGGAATTCACTGCACTGTGGCTTTCTCCAGCTTATACTGATATCCCTTTATTCTCAGGAGTACCAACAACCACGGCATCAAGGGAACCCTATGGGCATAAGCACATTCTCCAATGTATGCCATCTCCAGGAACAAAGATTCTTTGCTTTTTCTTTTTTTCAGATTATTTACTTTGCATTCTAGGGGTTGGCCGCTCATAGGTCGTCGGAACGATTTCAGATGCTTGTTAAAATGTACATTCCTGAGCTCTACATTTTCACACCTGCCAAACTAGGTGGACTCTCTGGGAGGAGACCCAAAGTATCTGCATGCTGTTTACCAAGAAGGAGGGGGTTGGGGCAGGATGGAGTGGGAGATTGAGGTTAGCAGATGTAAGCTTTTGGTTATAGAATGGATAAACAACAAGGTCCTACCACATGGTACAGAGGACTATATTCAGTATCCTATGATAAACCATAATGGAAAAGAATATTTTAAAAAGAATGTGTATGTATATATATAAAAAAAATCAATGAATCACCTTGCTGTATAGCAAAGTGTACAGAAATTAAACAACATTGTAAGTCAACTATACTTCAGCTTTAAAAAAACACCTTTATGATCCTTATCTCAAAGTTTAGAAACCATTGCCCTAAGGTCTTTTGATGGTAGTCCTTCTCTTTAATGTGCAATTATTCTTTCAACAAACATTCACATGCCAGCTACTCTGTAGGACAGGAAATGAAAAGAGCACTACAATAGATGTTCGCGCTGCTCCTTGCCAGGTAATTACAATTAAATGTGGTAAATGCTGTGCTAGAAAGTGATATAAAACACACGAAAGGAGAGAGGAGGCGCCTGCGAGAGTTGGAAGGCAGCTTCTTAGATAGTATTTGAGCTGCATCTTGACCAGTGAGAAGAAGCCCTTCCGGAGGATGAGAGGAAGCACATTTGAGGCATAGAGAGGGTGTGGCAGGGTATGGGCAGCTGAAGGCATATGATCCACTCTTTAAGAAGGGGTTCTGGGCGGCTGGCACACAGGGGATAGTGGAGGAGGAAAGAGGCCTAGACCTGACCACGAGGAGCTTTGCATAGACGCTGAGCAGCTTTGGCTTTCCCCTAAAGAAACTGGGAGCTGGGGGAATATTTGAAGCATAATGTAACAGGATGGTATGTGTGGTATAGCGTGAGCTCCCTGTTTGGTGCAGGAAGAGTAGCAGAGAAGCATCCACAATGGGAGAGATGAGGAGGCCAAACTGAGACAATAGCATGTGGGAGCAGAGAGGTCTCTGAAGGAGGAGTTAAGGGTCTGTGAGAATACAGAGAGAGCTTAGACCACACAGTGGAGAGGCAGAGGGGCTGTAACTCTTCCTCTAAGGAAATGAGGTCCATATAGATTCGGCAGAAGAGATGTGAAAATGGCCAGTTAAGGTCTAGAACCTCTTCCGAGGGAAGGCAGTTTCAATGCCCACATAATTCTTTCAGCCAGCCTAACACTGGAACTTGTGAGCAAATTGTCATGTCTGGGCCCTTTGGTGACAGTCTGCTGTGCTATGGAATAAGTTTAAAGGTATCTGTTAAGTCAAAACAACAAGGTTCTACTGTATAGCACAGGAAACTACATTCAATATCCTGAGCTAACGCTAATGGATGTTTTCCTAAACATCCATTAGGAAAAGAATGTTTGAAAAGAATGTATGTACATACATGACTGAATCACTTTGCTGTACAGCAGAAATTGACACAGCATTGTAAATCAACTTACTCAATAAAAAGATATCTGGTAAGTGGTAAAATCACCCCATAATATTTAGTTTGATTTCATTTCTGTTTTTAAAAACTAAGGGCAGGTAGATGGATTGGGAGAGAGAGAGAAACAAGGAGAGAGAGAGAAACAAGGAGACAGAGAGAGAAACAAAGAGAAAGAGAGAGGTCAGAGTTGGAGCAAATACATAGTAAAGGAAAGTTACTACTGATAAGGATCAGCAGTGGAGTTGGGAGAGGGAGCAGAAGAACCCGCGACAATTTATTCTGAATTCTTACACATTTTCAACTTGTTTTTAACCATGAGGTCTGTGGACATAGGTTTTTGTCGCTTTTTTACAGCAATTTTTAGAAAGATGCTTACACATCTTCTTGGCCGCCACTAGGTGGTACTAGTGGCAGGACAGATTGGATGGCCTTGAAGCTTCTTGAGCTCATCCATGACACCCGTTTGTGGATCTAACTTATAATTTCAAAGAGTGAAACAAATTAAGGGACCAACTACTAGAGCTCAGGGTTACAAGCCCTTAGACTTCCTTTTGATTCCTTCTTTAGGTGTGAAAAGAGGATTTTCTATGTAATTGGTATCAAAATATTTTCAAATAAAAGAATGTTCTTTCTGTATCAATCCAAGTTGTACAGTTTTGTTCACATACATTCAGTTCCTTTCCAGATCACCACCTTGCAATGATACCCCCAAGTCAAATCTTAATCAGGTGCGTAAAAATAATCGAACTCTTCTCTGTGATGCAACTGCATCGCCTGAGGTTCCGTCGTTCCAGAACCAGGCCTCTCTTTCCATTCACTTAGCCTTAATTCTCGTGGACAGTCACATCTTCCATCACCTCAATTGATGTGGGCAGGAGATAGAAACGTTACACTTATCTTCTTTCTCCATCCCTCGATAATGCAGCATGTGGCATTTCACTGCTGGGAGATTTCCCTTTTTTCAGCAGGACTTCTCTCCTATCCTGAGTGGTCTGAACTAGCTAATGTGTTGTTCTTTGTTCTAAAGCAATGAAAAGTGAAAGTGTTAGTCACTCAATCATGTCTGAGTCCTTTCGACCCCCATCAGGCTCCTCTGTCCGTGGAATTCTCCAGGCAAGAATACTGGAGTGGGTAGACATTTCCTTTTCCAAGGCGTTTTCCTGACCCAGGGATGGAACTTGGATCTCCTGCATAGCATGCAGATTCTCTACCATCTGAGCTACCAGGGAAATATTTCATTCCAAAACCACCAATCCTGCTAGATGGCATAGTCTAGCAGAACACAATGAAAATAGTCATGTGCTCTCTTTGGGATACCAATGAGGCCAGCCTGGCACACAGAAGCAACTCAGTCCCAAAGGGTGCAATGCCAAGAGGTGTCTGCAGTGGCTCTGGCATGGCTAAGGCATGCCCACAGTTGCAATCCCCACAGGACCTGGCATGATTCCTCTTTACCTTACCCCTAACTTCACCTCATCCCTGGAGCAGAGGCACCGTGCTGAGTTGATCTCTGGATAAAACCCAAGAAGAAGGTCACCAAGGTTACAGAGTTGTACTTGACACTCCCTGTGTGGCTGTTTGAGCCACAGATAAATACCAGAAGGGAGAGTCAGGAACATTCCATGCAAAGGACACTGGATATTAAATGAATATTAGCCACCATCCAAATAATGGGCTTCCCAGATGGCACAGTGGTAAAGAATCCACCTACAGTGCGGGTTCTATCCCTGGGTTGGAAAGATCCCCTGAAGGAGAAAATGGCAACCCACTCCAGTATTCTTGCCTGGAAAATCCCATGGACAGAGGAGCCAAGAGGGCCACAGTCCATCAGGATGTAAAGAGTTGGACACAGCTGAGTACACACACATGCAAGGTTTTCTTCTACTTTTCTTGTGAACTCTTGCTGTTTACTGAACCTCATGCAAAGAAACGCAATGCCAAAGAATGTTCAAACTACCACACAATTGCATTCATCTCACACACTAGCAAAGTAAAGCTCAAAATACTCCAAGCCAGGTTTCAACAGTACGTGAACTGTGAACTTCCAGATATTCAAGCTGGATTTAGAAAAGGCAGAGGAACCAGAGATCAAATTGCCAATATCCATTGGATCATCGAAAAAGCAAGAGAGTTCCAGAACAACATCTATTTCTGCTTTATTGACTACATCACAGCCTTTGACTGGGTGGATTGCAACAAACTGTGGAAAATTCTTGAAGAGATGGAAATACCAGACCACCTGACCCACCTCCTGAGAAATCTGTATGTAGGTCAGGAAGCAACAGTTAGAACTGGACATGGAACAACAGACTGGTTCCAAATAGGAAAAGGAGTACATCAAGGCTGTAAATTGTCACCCTGCTTATTTAACTTATATGCAGAGTACATCATGTGAAATGCTGGGCCAGATGAAGCACAAGCTGAAATCACAATTGCTGGCAGAAATATTGATAACCTCAGATATGCAGATGACACCACCCTTATGGCAGAAAGTGAAGAAGAACTAAAGAGCCTCTTGATCAAAGTGAAAAACGAGAGTGAAAAATTTGGATTAAAACTCAACATTCAGAAAACTAAGATCATGGCATCTGGTCCCATCACTTCATGGCAAATAGATGGGGAAACAATGGAAACAGAGGGAGATTTTACTTTTCCCAGGCTCCAAAATCACTGCAGATGGTGATTGCAGCCATCAAATTAAAAGACGCTTGCTCCTTGGAAGGAAAGTTATGACCAACATAGACAACATATTAAAAAGTAGAGACATTACTTTGCCAACAAAGGTCTATCTAGTCAGAACTATGGTTTTTCCAGTAGTCATGTATGGATGTGAGAGTTGGACTATAAAGAAAGCTGAGCGCTGAAGAATTGATGCTTTTGAACTGCGGTGTTGGAGAAAACTCTTGAGAGTCTCTTGGACTGCAAGGAGATCCAACCAGTCAATCCTAAAGGAAATCAGTCCTGAATATTCATTGGAAGGACTGATGCTGAAGCTGAAACTCCAAAACTTGGCCATCTGATGTGAAGAACTGACTCATTTGGAAAAGACCCTGATGCTGGGAAAGATTGAAGACGGGAGGAAAAGGGGATGACAGAGGATGAATGAGATGGTTGGATGGCATCACCGACTCTATGGACATGAGTTTGAGTAGGCTCCGCGAGTTGGTGATGGATAGGGATGGACAGGGATACAGCCTGGTGTGCTGCAGTCCATGGGGTTGTGAAAAGTCGGACTCGACTGAGCAACTGAACTGAACAGAACTGATGCTAGGTATTTCATAAATCTCATCTCATTTGATTTCCTAACCATCCTGTAAGTTAGCATTATTGCTCCATTTTACAGATACAGAAGGTTTCAAGTGACAAGCTCGGGTATATCTATTTTGCAAGCTTGTCTTCTTAATCTTTATCCTGTTCTGAAGCTAGTGAAGGACTCTTGTTGTTTAGAGATCTGTTTACACCACATTTGACAGACTACTGAGAACCCTTAGTCTTCCTCCTCCCAACCCTGTAGTTCACTGTCCTCTCCAAGAGGGGAGGAAAGGTCAAGGCAGAAAGTGAATGTAAACATCCACATGCTTTGTAATGATATATACTTTTTATACTTTGCATACACTTTTTCATTACACACTTTTTAAAGATAAAGACTATGCTTTTAGTTACTTCTTGTCTTTCCTTGGAACCTCCCAATATGCTCCTGCGACAGTTTTATTTTTTAATACTGTGCTGCTTCAGGGACTGACTGGCCTCTTGTTCACATCTGGAGTCAAGAAAGTTAGGGATGGGATACAACCCAATGCTTGTGATTTTCTGTGGGTCAAGATTATTTTTACCCTGTTTCCTCTAACCATGAATCCTTGAAAATGAAGTGCCATTTGGTTTCCAAACTGAAATATTTCATCCAATTTTTTAAAGATGAGCCTAATTTTATTACTTTAACAGAAACTTATTGAATGTGACTGGTTGAAACAAGTAAACAAGAATAAAGCTACCATCACCACCACAGTCTCTTTAGGAACTTAGAGCTGGAGCTTGTTTTCATGATATAATTAGTCAGGGACGTCTGTGGCTTAATTTAAAAGCCTGGAGTATAATCACCTTTCTTTTTTTTTCTTTTTTTTTTTTTGAAAACAGTTTTCTTCTCTGCTACCCCTGGATGAACCTGGCTCTGCTTTTCCAAATTCAATGATGTCAGGTCATCAGGGAGCAAATTCGAGATGGTACAGCTCCCATCAGCTATTAGCTGGAGAGCGCTTTCCATCCCCAAGGTCTAAGCTCAGTTCTAAAGGGCATGTTTTCTTTTCAGCAAATGTGGTTATCCCTATTAACAGTAATGGGTGTTATATGTGAATGTGCGGAAGACTCTGTACCCCTAAATTTTTCCCAAACATGAATTTCATGAGGCCAAATTAAACACAGTTTGGCTCTTTGGCTCAGTCCTCCTCTGTGTTCAGATAAATGTTAATATTCAAATAAGACTCTCAGTGATGAAATGCCAACACATGTGGCTTCTGCATCTGTCCTCTAGAGGATGTGCCTTTAAAAATGGATTCCTTTCTTTGTCTAATTCTTGGCCTGGTAAACCACTGTAACCCTGCGAGGGAGGCGAAGCGAGGAAGTATTTCTAAACAGTCTTTTTCTGCCCCGACATCAACAACTCGTGCCAGCACCTATTCTGAAATGCTTGCACCCTAGGCTACCTCCATTGATTCAATCAATATCAGATACTCTGACGTCATGAAGTGAAAAATTGGCATTAAAAAAAATAAACTGAAATACAAACAACAAACTGTTCAAGAGGAGACAGCCAGTTCTGGAGGACTGGCTCCACTCACTTAAAAGTGTGCACCAATGTCAAATAAGCCTAAATAAGAGGCAGGCTTGTTTGTGTAGTAGTTAATAAGCCCCAGAGGGGAAAGAGACAGCTCAATGAAACAACCTTGCCTACTTTTTTTCTTAGGTTCTTTACTCTGTTTCACCTAACTCATGATTTAGAAAGGTCTCTAAAATGTGGTGGTTGTAAGAAGATCAATGGGCCAAGGCTCTTAAAATATATGTTAACAACTTTGATCTTGTGGCCTATAAAGCTATCTATGGAAGCAATGGCATTTCACATGTATTTAAACTCAGTAATTTCCGCATGAGAAGGCCTTTACTGACATTTGTAAACTCTTCGCCAGAAAAAGAGTGGGAAATAATAGGATTAATAGTGAGAATAAGACTTCTATTTCTTCTGAAATTATTTTTAAGGATGTAAACAGCTCACCCCCTTCTTTGCTGGTGTTAACCTACAAAACACAAAAAGTCAACTTGTAGTTATTTTTTCATGACTCTTGGCCTCAATTCCTGGATCAGGAGATAATACAAAGCCGTTCAACTGGTTTTGCCTTGTTTGAGAAACTAAAATTAAAATCTCAGGAGTTATTTATTTTAACCCACAAATAGGAAAGAAAGTGGTCTGTCAGAAAAAGTCATAAAGACAATTTTCCAAATGTGTGTACCTTTTTAACTTTGTACCAATCTAAAAAAAATTGTGTTTTTTTTAGAAAATATTTTTATTGTGTTTTTTTTTTTAAAGTGGATCTCTCTAGTTGCAACTGGACCCTTTAGGTTTTAATTCTCATCTTTCAGCTACTGGCATGTCATAATCTAGTCTAGGGAATGACTGCCTAAATTACTACATCCATAAATATTCTAGTGGAAAACATTTGCAAGACTTATTTTCAGACGTACACTGAAGTACCTTGACATTGAATCCCAGCTCATAATACGAAATTCAATTCTATTTTTCTATATAGTCAACAATTTCTAGGTGTTATTTTAAACATAGCAACTCCAAAAGTATGACAGAAAAGAGTTAAATGGGTGCTACATAAACCAATCTTGCAGTTAATTATGGGAAAAAAGATACCTAGTGATGGTGACTTCCATTTTTCAATACCAACCAATACTGATGACCAAGCAACCTCTGGTATTTACTCTTGGCTAAGATAAGTGATATTTTTTAAAACAAAATTTGGACAAATGTATGTTTTTCTGACTCATGACACATTCAATCTCTTTCTGTTTTTTTAAAAGTCATAAATCAGACTCTAGTTTTCAGAGCTGTAGCTTTTGAAGAAGAAATAGAATGAGGTGTTTATCAATCAAAGCTAACTGAGTCGAAGCCATAATGGCTAATTTTGGATACTTCCTAGGACTCTTCTAATCACAAATTGCTTGGTTAAACCACTAAATGTGCTTTGTTAACTGAAAGTCTGAATAAGCAGTTGTGTATATATTGTGTTATCAATTATAAAACCTTCTATTCTAGTCGAGCTTCCCTGGTGGCTCAGAGGACAAAGAATTTGCCTGCAATGCAGGAGACCCAGGTTCGATCCCTGGATTGGGAAGATCTCCTGGAGTAACCCACTCCAGTATTCTTGCCTAGAGAATCCCATGGACAAAGGAGCCCGGCAGGTTACAGTCTATAGGGTCGCAGAAGAGTCAGACATGACTGAGTGAGTTGACTTCACTTTTATACTAGTCACTGGTTGATCACTGAGAGGGCTATCTGTATTTCAGTCAATAAATCTTTACTGAGTTCCCTATAAACACTCACAGAAGAAGAGATTATAAAATAATCTGCAAACTACCTTACAAATTACAATGTTGAGACAAAATAAAAGTAAAAACACAATAGACATGTAATTCCCTTATCTGCTTAAGGAGAAAAATCTTTTATCTTCCTTGTTCCTTTTGATCTTTATTTTTTAAATTAAATTCCATTTTAAAACGGTCTGTAGGAATAATTTGAAATTTACTAAGTAAATTTAGATCTCAGACTTGGAAGTGTTAGTACGACCAACACATGATTTGTGATTGTAGGTCCTAGAAACAGCTAACATCTTTGCGAGTTTCAGAAGGACACCCAAACTACTCTCCCTCAATTCTATCAACCTAAATAGAAGCAGAAATGTTTGTATATATGACGAATGAATCTTTTCTTAAGTTGTAGACACATAAGGCTCTGATTCCAACTTTCTGGGTTCCCTTTTCTGGCTGGGTAACTTTCCACATATCCCCTGGGTAAGTTGCTTGGTCTCATGGAATCTTAGTCTCCCTGCCTGTTAAAGGGGGAGGAAGGGTGATAATGCTTTTACCACAGGGTGTTGGTAAAAATTAATTACTATTTATAATATACTCCATTAACGTCCTCAGGTAATTCATAACACAGAATTTATATGGCACTTGATCACTGCTTAAAGTTTTTAAAACTGTCCTTGGTTTTTCAACTCAAGCAAAAAATAAAACAAATCTTTATACTTCAAACAGTAGGATTAAGCGTAGGAACATTTGGCTTCCCTAGGAACAATTATTTTTCTGAGGTGAAAAATATTAGCATGCTACAAAAGCTTATTTCCTCAGCTTCAGACTATGAATAGAGTAGCTTTCATTTGTAGTTGATAAAAGCCAAAGGAAGAAAGTTTGTGTTTTTTTTTTTATAAAACCCACTTTAATAGCTGCCATCTTCGGGGATGTTTTCAACTCCTCACTGTTGAAAGGGAATTGGTTCATCTATTTTACAGTGATTTAATTTTAGCACTTAAAGGAAACCCAAGGGGTTATTTCCTGGTTGCTGTCTCCTGCCTGCAATAATGCTATTGAAAACCTACCCTGCACCTGCCTGGGGCTTCCCTATAGCTCAGATGGTGAAGAATCCACCTGCAATGCAGGAGACCCCAGTTCGATCCCTGGGTGGGGAAGATCCTCTGGAGAGAAAAATGGGAACCCACTCCAGTATTCTTCTCTGGAGAATTCTATGGACAGAGGAGACTGGCAGGGTACAGTCCATGGGGTCCCAAAGCATTGGACACAACTGAGAGACTAACGCTACCCCTGCAAAGCCACATTCTCATATTACAGATGAGGAAACTGAGGCTTGGTGGACTTAAATAACAAAGCAGAGACTGAAACTCATATCCCTGGACAGTCCATGCTCTTTCCACAACCCCAAACAGCTGCCTCCATGAGGTTAAGCCTAAAGCTCCGCCCCCCCCCAACCCATTCTGCACTACGTGCCTTTCCTCTCTTTTTCTCACCTCTCTCCAAACTTAAAAATTGAACTAAGGTATTCTAACAGAACTTCAATCCCATTCCTAGAGGCCTCAAGAGCATCCTCAAATCATTCGGTAAAAGTCATTTTGAAAGATAGATAGTCTAAAATCACTTTTAAAAGACATTTTTATAAAGTTTTATGGAAGGGGGAAAAGTTACCTTTATCCCTTCATGAGAATTTACTTAGTTCACTCAGTAATTTTCTTATGCCAAATCAAAATGCGTGTTATATTGTCAAAGCCTTTAAACTTTCTACTGAAGCATAATGTACACTTAGAAGTGAAGTACATTTAATTTCTGAAATGTTTAAAATCCATCACATCTTCACCTTGTGAAGACAAGATGCCATTTCACATCTCAGAGAAATGTACATAAGTAACAATGAACTCTAATAATGTATAAATTAGCTCATATTCCTAAGAGTACTTTGAAAGGTTAAGCTCATTATTTAAATTAAGGCATTGCTGGTAAAGGATTATAATTATGATGATCATTTAAATGATAATATATTTTCTGATGCCTTTAGACAGCAGGTAAGACAAGATAAAGATAATAAAAAAAATTATAGATACCCTACATACTATCACTATCTTTAATGACTAACAATAAATACAGTGTATGAATATGTATGAAATCTACCTCCACAAAAATTGCCGATTATTGGAATGATAGGGCCGTAAAGTCCAGAAGTACCTAAGAATTTGAATAGCAATTGAACGAAGTCAATTTGAAGTAGATATTTATCTTTAATTTTCATTTTGATTCATATTCCTATTTAACATTCACTGATAATTAAATGGATGGAGATCCCTTATCAAACTCACATCAATCACTGTTCTAAGCTGGTAAATATCAAATACCTGATTATGGAGGCTCAATGATGCTCCTGGGCTGGGAACATATATTCATTGAAATATTACCAATAAACAGAGGTCTTTTATAGTAGCTGATTGCACTCCTCTTATCTCTAGACAGTGAATCAACTCAGCCCTACCTTTAACTTAAATAGGAGGACATAGACACCAGATATCCTGCTCTATGCCAAACTCAAATTAAACAAAAACAAAATAGCCATTCCCCCTACACCTTGAAAGATTGGCTTGGACTTAATCCCATTCTCAGTGTCTGTTGTGCAGGTACAATAGCTGAGCAGCCCTCTGGGTACCAGTCTCAGTTGTACAGGTCCCTTCTGGTCTTGGGGCTCTGGCACCATTAGTAGAGAAACCCCCAGGAGATCCCCTGAAGGCCTGAATTCAGCTTTGGTCTGCCTGATGAAAAAACATAATTCTTCTCTAACAATTCCCCTAAGATTTTCCCCAGGGAGTAACATATGACACTAAATCGACTCAGTTTGAAGGACAAGTTAGCTAGATGAGAAAGAAAACAACGTTCCATAAATTTAGTGACTGAAACCTCAGAGTTTAACCTGCTTTCAGAAGTTGATTAATTATACTCACAGCACTAAATTCTGGCTACAGTATTTCAAGGAAAAAAATCATATTTTTAAAAAGTTTTGAATGTAAATGCAGATATTTAAAGGAAAATAATTTTTTTATTTAAGAGCTTTGTTGAGAGTAGCTTTTTTATGAAATGAATAGTCCACTATAATGACATTTAAATCATTTGATTTTCTAACTTCTCTTTAGAGTTGAAATTTTTACAGTTTCAGTTTTCCCCCAAATTTATTGAGATAGAAATAAATTTAAAGGTCTTCATTTTATAGACATTATATGGTCTCAGAACTTCTAAAATAAAACAAATAACCAATTTAAAAAAGAAGTTGTAGGGTGAGGGGTAGAGAGAAATTAGAATTGATCCATTGGTCTCATAATACACTCTCCTGCTAAATCAGACAGGAATTCTAGGTCAGCAGATAAAAAGCTATTCCAATTTCCCTCATAAATGCTTGCTGTCACTTTAACAAATCCCATGGTGAGAAAGTGCTTTCAAGTATCCAAAATCAATGATAAAGAACAAGGGGTCATTATCTACATAGAAACACTGTACTTTTGGTACAATTAACTCAAAAAATAAAATTCACAAAGCAACTAAAAACAGGTAAATAGAAAGTCTGTATGGATCCATTTTAGACATGAAGTCTCTTGACTAATTCAAAAAGTACTGGTCTTCTCTGTCCTTCCAACATTTACTCGATCTCTTTGACTTACCTAGTTACATAACTGATTCTGTGACTTGTAAACAAACAGCCGCATTGCTTGACAATTCTGGATCTGTGGGTTTGTACTGCTGTTTCCCTGTGGAGGTTGAGAGCTGCATAATGATTTATTCTTCCCCGCCCCTGCCTTCTTTTCCTATTTTGCCCCCCCTCCCTTTTTTTTGTCAAAGTAGGTTAAAAAAAAAATCTATGTGAACTGAGTGTGAGAACAAACTCTGGTGCTATAAGATTGAGACCACCAATTTAAATACCCTAGGCACAAGAAATGCAAAATGTGAGGGTCTCATACTCAGATGAGCTTCCCAGAAGGAGACTACTAATAGTCTTTTTCAGCATCTCCTGGACTCCAAACCATGTGCATTTGTAGAAGGCAGCTTTGATTCCCCTTGTTTCCCACGCATGAAGCTCTCAGAGCTTCAAAGAGAGCTCTGCATGCGAGAGATACATGGGGGTGTAGTTCAGGAGGAGAATGTGGGTGAGTTACCATTCGAGTCTGTTCTTTAATTCCTGTGCTATGTTCCAGTGGTGTGCCCCAGTTATAACATTGCCTGCCAGCAAAGTAGAAACTTTCTATTTTGGTAATTAGACTTAATCAATTACCTGGAATTAAAACACACCTAATTCCATCATAAAGAAGTGAAATTTTAGATTGGTTCTTAGGATGTAGATTCAGTTTATTTTTGATAGTGTAGATTAAGCACAGTTTATACTACGGTATGCATGCCAGGCACACACTGGTACTTTGTGTCACTGATGGAATCTTCAGGAATCATTTTCATTGCATAATAATTTAATGCAGATAAAATAAATACAGAATAATTGAGAATTTTGTTTCTTAAAAGTCTAGAAATTTATGCAGGTTGAAGTGAAGGAAGACAACAGAGCCTGTAACTACCTTGTGAGTATGTGAAATTTTAACGAATTCTCCTTTTGTGTGTGCTATTTTTAGGAGACACAAAATATTTATTTCTAAATATTTTCAAACTGTTTTCTCTCCCATTTATCACCTGCTCTTGTAGTAGTATGGGCATTGTAAATTATTTCTATGCCAAAGATTCTCTTGGGACATTAGAGTCTAATCTACTAGTAGACTTTCTTCCTTAAAAAAGCTGCAGGAAGTATTTTATTAGCTGAATCACGGCAGAGATAAACATCTTTTGAAACTGCAAAAGCCTTCTTTGAATGCTGTCTTTGTAGGTTTAGTCTTTTTCCATGAATGTACTTAGTGACCAATGGATATTTGATGAGTTCTTCATTAATTTACGTTTAATTTTTAATTTTATACCATTTTCTAAAGGTTACCTTCCAACAGTGCTGTCTTTATAAGAAATGTACCTCTACCCCTTTTAAAAATCATTTTGTCATAGGAACTTTTTTTCTATCAGTATATTCTCAAGCTTTAGTTTTGAAATATATTTTCATGTGTGTATCCTGAGTAAGAATGCCTGGATTCTCTCTGACTTTTAATTCATGTGATCCTGGTTGGAATGAAAGTGGCAGGTCTCAATTTTGCAGCCACTGAAATGAGATTCTGAGGAGAAAGAGTTGCTGAGCCCAAGAAATGAAGAGGAGCCTCTTTGTTTCTCTTGGAGGCTGCAGTTGGAGCTTGCTGGGTTTTGTTCTGGCAGGTTCACAAGGTCTGTTAGGAACAATGGAAGCATAGACCTTTAGAACAGGAAGGAAAGATGAATAGTCCTCATCTAGTCTAAACTCTTCACGTTAGAGATGTGAAAATGCATCCCAGATAGGGATTGTGATGTTGAGAGACACGTTTTCTACTTTTTTCTGAAGTCATTTAAAAAATCCAATTCATTTCAACAAAATTTATACCCTGCTAAGGTGTTCATTGGAAAGACTGATGCTGAGGCTGAAACTCCAATACTTTGGCCACCTCATGCGAAGAGTTGACTCATTGGAAAAGACCCTGATTCTGGGAGGGATTGGGGGCAGGAGGAGAAGGGGATGACCGAGGATGAGATGGCTGGATGGCATCACCGACTTGATGGATATGAGTTTGGGTGGACTCCGGGAGTTGGTGATGGATAGGGAGGTCTGGCGTGCTATGATTCATGGGGTTGCAAAGAGTCGGACACAACTGAGCGACTGAACTGAACTGAACTGAAAGCACATGGACCCCAAAATTTGTTGTGATTATTCCATCTACATGGTGGAGGAATTGGAGGGAAGGGGAATTTTGCTTTCTTGAAAAAATTAAGCAAATACCGAGCAAAATGTAGGACAAAACTTAAGGACCTGGGCCTTATGGATACCAACTTCCATATTAATCTGATTTAATAAATAGTGAATCTCTCTCTGATTTACTTCATATAATCACAAACTCCAACGATGAAATATAAAAAATAAATTAGTATTATGGAGGACTGAAGATAGGAAACCATGGCTGGGTCTAAAATGAAAACAAGATAGTTTAAAAATTCACTTTCTTTCTTCATATGTCTGCTTCCTGTATATTTTAGAAACACATTTATTCACTTTATAAACAAGGTTGTACTATTTTTAGGCTTACATATGATTATCTAATAAGTAGAAACACTAGTTGAGAAGACAAGGGAGAGGATTATATTTCTGCCATTTCTACACAATAGCCTGAAGCATTCCAAATAAGAAAAAAGTTATGAATGTTTCCACATGTCTCCATGATTTGACTATTTTTACAAAGGCAGAGAAATTAGATCATTGTCTTTTCCTTCATCTCAATTTCTGGGCTTGCTCTCTGACAGACTGGTGGCTCAAGTCATTAGTAGCTTTAGTATGGCCTCTGGGATCATTTTTTATGAATTGGGAATTGGCTTTGTTTAAATATGGTTCTTAGGCCTATGGTTGGGACCCTGGAACCAATCTTATCAGAGCTCTCCAAAGCCTAGTGTGTTACATGAATGTAAGGAGTCAGTGAGGCAGCCTTTACGGTTGCTGGAGTTGGAGGAAGAATAGGGGAAGAGATAGGGAGTTTGGGACGGACATATACATATTGCTATATCCAAAATGGATAACCAACAAGGTCCTACTGTATAGCATGAAGAACTCTGCTCAATATTGCATGGCAGCCTGGATGGGAGGCGAGTTTGGTGGAGGATGGAAACATGTTATATATATGACTGTATCCCTTTGCTACCCACTTGAAACTATCACATTGTTAACAGCTACATGTGAAAGTTGCTCTGTTGTGTCTGACTCTTTGTGACCCCATGGACTACAGCCCACTGCAGCCCACTGTGGTCCACCATGCTCCTCTGTCTGTGGAATTCTCCAGGGTAGAATGCTGGAGTGGGTTGCCATTCTCTTCTTTAGGAGATCTTCCCCACCCAAGGAACAAATCTGTCTCCCACTTTGCAAGCAGATTCTTTACTGCCTGAGCCATCAGCGAAGCCCGTTAACAGCTATACCCCAAAATACAATAAAAAGTTAAAAGAAAAGAGTTGGTAAGGGAAGTAGTTACAAAACAGCATGATTCTATTTTATTTTTAATTTTAATAGTAGTGTATATATATACAGTAGTTTAGCAGTTTGTCGCTCAGTCGTGTCCAACTGTGCGACCCCATGGACTGTAGCCTACCAGGCTCCTCCCTCCACAGGATTCTCCAGGCAAGAGTACTGGAGTGAGTTGCCATTTCCTTCTCCAGGGGATCTTTCTGACCCAGGGATTGAACCCGGGTCTCCCCCATTCCAGGCAGATGCTTTAACCTCTGAGCCACCAGGGAAGCCCATATAAGAATATATATAGTGTATACACTATATATATTCTTGCCTGGAGAATCCCATGGACGGAGGAGCCTGGTAGGCTACAGTCCACGGGGTCGCAAAGAGTCGGATACAACTGAGCGACTTCACTCACTCACTCACATATCACTATATATACATATATCCACTAATTTTAGATTCTTTTCCCATATAGGTCATTACAGAGTACTGAGTAGAGTTCCCTGTGCTATATAGTAGGTCCTTATTAGTTAACTATATTATATAAAGTAGTGTGTGTGTATATATATATGTCAATCCTAATCTCCGAGTTTAGCACCCCCTTTCCCCCCTGGTAACCATAAGTTGGTGGTTCAAATGGTAAAGAAGCTGCAGGAAACCTGGATTCCATCCCTGTTGGGAAGATCCCTTGAAGAAGGGAAATTTGTTTTCTACATCTTTAACTCTATTTCTGTTTTGTAAATAAGTTCACTTGCACTATTTTTTTAATTCCACATATAAGCAATATCGTATATGTTTTTCTCTAATTTCACTAGTATGACAGCTTCTAGGTCCATCAATGTTGCTGCAAACAGCATTATTTCATTCTTTTTTCATGGCTGAGTAATATTCCACTCTTTCTTTCTCTCTCCTTCCCCGCCCCTCCCCCACTCCATGTATGTGTGTATGCAGGCTTCCCTGTTAGCTCAGTCGTAAAGAATCTGCTACTAATGCAGGAGACACAGGTTAGTCCCCATGTTGGGAAGAGTCCCTGTAAAATAGTTTCAACCCACTCCAGTATTCTTGCTGGAAAATGCCATGGACAGAGGAACCTGGTGGGCTACAGACCATGGGGTCACAAAGAGTGGGACACAACTGAGTGACTAACATACATGCACACAAAAATATGTATGTATATATATATATATATACATATATATATATCACATCTTTTTTATTCATTGGTTGATGGATATTTAGGTTATTTCCATGTCTTGACTATTGTAAACAGTCCTGAAATGAATACTGCAGTGCATGTATCCTTTTGGATTATGGTTTTCTCCAGATTTATGTCCAGGAGTGGGCTTGCTGTATCATATGGTAGTTCTATTTCTAGTTTTTTCAGGAACCCCCATACTGTTCTCCATAGTGATTGTACCAATTTACATTTCCACCAATATTGGAAGGTTTTCTTTTCTTGATGACAGTCTTTCTAGCATTTAGATCCTATTTTAAAAAGAAAATCAGATATATAAAAATGATGCATGTGTGCATACACACACACACACACACACACACACACAGAGTCACACAGGAATACACCATGGTTATACACCAAACAGCAGTGTAACAGTGGTGAAAAGCTTGAGTTTGGAATCACACAGATCTGAGTTCTACTTCCAGGCCCAGCATTTAATCTCTGTTCTTCTTAGATGCATGAAATAATTTTCAGTCAACTAAAAAGATTTTCGAATATATGTTTCAAAGTGCTTAAGTTTGAATCTTTATGAATTGTTCATACCCATCCCCATGCTTCCTCCAGTAATACCTATGATTTTCTATGCCCTGCTAACCAGTCAAGCTCAGATCCCTCCTCGCTTCTCCAACAGCCAATACTGGAGCACTCTGTTGGGGTTCAAAGTTCTTAAACTAGTGTTTATAGTGCCTAATCCTTCCACCCACCACTGTGTAAACATCCTGCAGCCCTTGCCTATTTACTCTATCACAAGAACACATGCATTTCAACCACTGGTTGATTTGGTTCTGCTGAGCCCACTCTCTTGATCTCAGCCCCCTAAGTTCTTTCTTTTAAATACCCACATTTGGAGTACCAGGATCACTTTGTCTTCATCCTTCAAAGGCCAGTCTTTTTCTCAAAGCATCTTCTAAAGGCAAACAATGAATTTCAACATCTCTGGTGTCCAGGATTAATGAGGTTTTCTTCCACACTGAAAATATCCATTACTAATCAGATCTTGAACATGCACATATTTAGCTAACTTAAAATGACTATGACTATACAAAAGGTTTTCATTTCATCCTTTATCCTATATCATTAAGAGTTTCTTGTATTGCTGCAGAACTTAGAAAAGGTACAAATGAGAGATACAGTCACAGTTTAAAAGGACCATAGGGTTCCAGATTGCCCTCTTAGAAGAAAGCCTTTCTTTCAGTGTCAAGATTGTTTGGTGGTGAATAGCAGATTAAAATGTATCCTGGTAGGTTGTGCTCTTACTTTGCAGTTTATTCAACTGCATGACAGACAGGAGGTTCTGTTCAGTCATAGCCAAGTATTTACCCAGCATTTAGACATTGCAATCAATTACTTTCTGTAACCTGCTTTCTGCAAAAACACCATCCTTTGGCTCTTGGGTGGATACATTCTAATTGCTAATTTTAGTGTTTTATAGACTCCTATAAAATGAAACAAGGGGCCCTAGGGACTGAGTGTGGGTTAGAAGAGAGTATAAAATGAGGATATCAAAGCTTGAGATTCGTGTAGGAGCAAGAAAAGGGGTGATGATCGGAAGAGTATAGTTAGAATGTGGATTTCTGGGTGGACCTGAGTGCAATTGTTGTGCTGGACCAGAGGCTCTACTGTTTCCTCATTGTGTCACTCTTCACTGTTCCCCATTGCTCTTTGCAGAGTCCTTTTGTTTCTAGGCAAACTGTATGTCTAAGGTTACTGATGCTGACACTGGAAAAGGATACAAGTCCTATTAATTGTAAATGCTTTGATAGTGAATGAGAGTCTTCGCTTAGAAGTAATTAATAATTATAGTGGTGCCTCGGAACTAATATGAGCAGCTATTTAAGAAAAACAATGGAAAAAGCAAGTTGAGACTAACTAAACACAATCATCATTGACAAAATTTGTGTCTAAGGTAGAATGGACCCTGGAACTGTATTGCTTCTGGGCAAAGGTTGTCTGCTGTATGCTAACATTCCTCTTCCTTTTGATTTGTCACGCAGAGTGGTTAGTATTTTATGATGACCTGAAGATGCTCTTTAGAATCACAGAAAACACAGAATTCACTGGATGAAATTTATTTACCAAACATTTCAGCCTTACTCAAAAAGTACAACTTTTTAATGAAAACACCTTCTTAGAAATACAATCGACTTCCCCAATCTGACAAAATGCATAAAATACATCTACATTGCAACTTCCTGCGTGACCTTGAGAACTTTAGCACTGGTGCAATTTGCTAATTTTATAGAACAAGTTCTATTTACAGTATTATAAATATTATGTATCTCATACATGTTTATAAATTATTTTCAAAGGAGGAAATTACTTTTTAAAAAGCATACTCATTTATTTTAGTGATACAATCTTGAATATACAGGCATGGTTCATTTACTGACTATTTTTTTAAACATTATTAATTTACAATACTGTATGTTTTATTTGCACAAGTATATTTCTTTAAAATATGCCTTTTGGTTACTCTTACGTTTTCTGGAAGAACAGCATTATAGAGAATATGCTAGTGAAAAATTCAAATTTGGTTCCAACCAGTTGGCCCCACAAAAACAAATTTCTATGATAATTTTAATCATTACAAGAAAAACTGGTATAACTAGTCAATTCTTTTTTTTTTAAAGAAGATATTTCTAATTTAAAATATTGTACAAGGAACTCATTCCAACAGAAAAACAGAATGAGAATTAACAACCCAGAATGGATCTTGGGCTTATGACTGTTTTTAGTTATGCTGTTACTTTTGTTGAAGCAAATTGTTTTCATGTATTCATAGAATTGTAAATGTAGAGGAACTCTGTTGCAGTTATCTATATGTACAAATAAAAGGCTGGTTTAATCTGCCATTTATCTTACTTAGGATACCATGGAGAGAAAAAAAAATGTGATATAAATTTTTGTAAAATGTTTTGAGTAGTGTGTGTACTTGACTGATAGAGAAAAAACATAAAGCGATGTGTACCTCATATACATTTTATAACCATATACACATACATTTTATAACCATATACATTGTATAGGCTATGTGTGCAACTGATACATAAGACAAAATAATACAGTTGACCCAAGATCATTGCCATTTTCAGAAGATATTTTCAGTTGTTTTCAGCCTCTGAAGATTTCAGTTTTTGGTTGTATATATAGTTCATTACGTGTCTTTGATGCAAGATTTTCATATGCTACTTTCCTCTTCATTGAAGAATATGATTGAGAAATAAGTTAGGTCAAATAAAATTTTGAATGAATTTGCTATCCAACAGAAAACAGGGTAAGTACCTACTGTCAAGTCAGCATTAATTAACCTATTCTCTGTAAGTAAAGAGTGGTTGGTAATTTACTAGTCTACCTTCCAATCTAACCATTGAATATATACTTTATAATGTTTTGCATGAGAGAGATAGATTAATTATATGAAAAAAGTTCTTAATTAACTAGAAGATATTTATATATTAAAGGTGTTATCATTCATATGTTATTTCCCTCCCATATTCAGAATGGGAAAATAATCTTTAAAAATGCCACAAACCTAGTTAAAACATGATAAGGGGATTATATCCTTCACATACAAAAAGTTTTTATAAATCACTAAAAATGACCAATTTCCCCAAGAAAAGTGATCAATCAACAGTTAAGTCACAGGAATATATTCTCAGCAGTTGAGTTAAAAGATCAAAATTTAAGAAAAATGTTCAATATTACTAGTAAACCAAGAAATACAAATCATGATGAGGTGCCAGTTTTTTTTTTTAATCTACATTTAGAAGAAATACCAATACACAGTTTATACTGCTGTTGAGAAATGTGCATTGCTGGTGGGAAATCTACAAAATTTCTTGAGAGTAATTGGAGTCTCTCTCTGTCTCTATCTATAGATATATACATACAATATAAAGCCTTTAAAATGTTTATACCCTTTGGTTCTATAACTCCACTACTATGAATGTATCCTAAAAAAAAATCAGAAATGTGCACAAAGATTTTACAGAAGTGTTTAATATATAATGTAACAGGAAAAACTGAAAACCACCAAATAAAAATTAAGTTATAGGAGATTCTTAAATAAATTATGGCATACATTAACATTACTGAACACATATACATTGAAAATCATATTCTTGAAGAGTATGTACAGATGGGAGAAACATTTCCAAAATATTAAGTAGAAAATTATAAGACAGTAGATCCCAATTATACACATATATATTTTAATATACATTATATATTTATAATTATATATTTTATATTATATATACATAGAAAAAAGATTGGATACACATCCAAATATAAACAATGATTATCTCTTGCTGACATAATTACAGATTATTTTGTTTTATAATTTTCTGTATGTAAAACATTTTCCATAACCTTGTTACTGATCCAGTGGTTTTCCTCCAAGGGCCCTTTAGAATTAAGCTCTTCCATTTATATCATTAAATGATCGCCCAGTGTCCAGAGTCAGACAAAAGAGAGAACCAGGCTTCCTCAAAAGTGAGACATTCAGAGTAGTTCCCTCTAGTGGAAACAATGGCAGTGAAGGACAGGTTACAAATGCCTAATACTGAGCTTCAGTGTTCCCCACTCTGCACACACCCATCTAGAAAATGCCAGGCTAAACTAAGCACCAGTTTATGGCTTACCGTATCATGAGGGTATGGCTTTCTCTTAATGGCACAGTAATGGCATTGCATTGCCTCTTCACTCCCCAGAGAAGTCAGGGGGACCTCTGAGATCTGCCATCTTATAAACAATTAATTCCTAGTGCCTGTAGTTATAATCTACAAAATATTGTTCCCTTTTCTTAGGGTCAGTCTGATCCTGCTGTGCATACCTTTTCATATATCAGATGGGTTAAGTCAATGAATGGATATTTTATGCCAAATCAATCTTTTTTTTTTTTTTTTTTGCTACTTTACTAATTTCCTTTCCTTTGGAAGCCAAGGTCTATCTTGAAAGTTCACTGAGAAAACCCCTGATGATTGAAAGAAGTGGATTCAGTTTGCTGCACGCTCAAACTCCTGATTCAGCACTAAGGAATGTTATTTTTAGATGGAATATAAAACTGAAACCCTGATCCCTTATTTATTAAAGATCTCTTAGGAATCTTTGTGAGATGACAGGCTTAATACTTTATCTCTTACACATTCTCTTTGCATTTTAAAACTTCTCTATAGTATCCTGAATGCTATGTGAAATCTGTATTAATGCTGTGGGTAAAATACAGAAACCAGATTATAGTAATAAATAAAACTGTTTAGTGAAAACAAAGTATATTAACTATTAGTTCTATGCAGTTGTTAAAAATATTTTTATAAATTTAAAAATTTTAGTATATTTGTTGCAATATATTGAAAAAGCTATATTAAACATTTTAATATAGAATACATGCATTTTAGTAAAAGTACTGACAATAAACTTTAAATGTTTTTAATTTTTCAGTCTCTCTTTCTAATATATTCACACACCCAGGGGTTTTTTTTTTTTTCCTTGAAATTTGTCCATTCTCATTTGTTCCAATATACATTTCGTTTTTTTTAGTGTCTGTTACTTGTTTGTTCAAATGCCAAGGGCATCTAAACTAGTTTCAATTAACTTGTTGTATTTGAAATTTGCTTACCCTCATAACAAACAAACATGTTAGTGGTTGGTGATGCATATTCTCAGGTAAAGGACTTGTTCAATAGAGAGCTGTTCAATAGTACTTTTGTGGTGGTCAATATGGTAGCCACAAGGTATACAGCTATCAACCACTTGAAATGTAGCTAATGAGACAGAAGAACTGAATCTTAATTTTACTCAATTTTAATTAACTTAAATGTAAACAGCCATAAGTGGCTGGAGGCTACCAAACTACACAGCACAAACTTAGGTTTAAACAACTATCCAAAATTCATAAATGGAAAACTCATAATTCATAGAAGTGGATTCAGAGTAGTCAGAGGTAGGATTAGAACTAGGGTCTCACTCGGGTGTTACACACAGCCTTCTGTGAAGCACACGTGGATAACGTGAGTGTGTAAATATATATGTGAGTCAACAAGTTTGACAAACAAGTCTTCTCTAGTGTTATATCTGTTTTTCATTTCAATCATTTTTTTTCTGATACGCTTAGAGTAAATACTGTTTAGGTAAATGCTGTAAGGTAAATACTCTTGTAAACTAGTAAAATGCAAATACTATAACAGCTTTTCCTTGGTTCTCATTTTTATGTGCAAGGACCAAAGAAATGAGAATTCTAACTCAGACTATTTTAAGATACACTCTAGGACATCTCAGTGGATATATATGAATGTAAACCAGCAGCCTGTGCTACTCCATCTGACTCGGCCCTCTTTGACAACACTGCTGGACCACTCCTTTCTCCTGAAACCCTGACTTTCGGCTTCCTGAGCATCTGTGCTGGATCTCCTGCCCTTCTGTCTAGTTCATTTTTGTTTCTGTCATTACTTCCTCTTTTAGCCACTTAAATGTAGATGTTACCTTGATTGTGCCCTGGGTCTTGCCCTGTTGTTTCTATGCTGATTTCTGACCTTTCTTGCATGGTTTCAACTGTTATACTTATGCAGATGATTAATTATAATGTATGCACTTAATTATAATGTATTTATCATATAGAGAAGTAATCAGTTTAGAAATATAATAAAGCTCATCATGTAAAAGGTGTTAATACATTGCCTTCAAAACCACTGTGAATTTTTCCTTCAACAAATGGAATTAGATGTGGATTTAAGATGTTCAGGAATCAATCTCAGGAAGTTCCTTCACCCCCACTTTCCTTTTTGGTCCTGTATATCATACAAAAGTAATTTATATAGCCAATTTAATGAATAAGTTTTGGAAACTTTCCTAATTAAGGAATATTTCTAACCTGCGTTTCATCTGAAAAGTAAATTACAGATTTTATTCTGAACAGACTCAATATTATTAATTCTCTTACGTTAATTCGAAAAGTTCCATACAATTCCATAGTTTTAAAAATAGTTACGTGTAGAATTAAAAGAAAAAAAATCCACCCAGCACTTTTCTTCCCATTAATTCTTAAAACTATATATATTTTAAGAGCATTGATTTCTATCATTGTGTTTTTAATAGCAAATACAGAGTTTCAGCTACATTATAAGTAGGCTTTTGTAGGAAGGTCATTGTTTACAGAATTCTTTGTAAAATTGTTTCTATGGAGAAATGAGTTTCCAAGATAGAACTTGGAATCCTTGGTTCCTACTTTTGCTGCTTAGCCAGAAGGGAACTAGCCACTTCCCTGCCAACTCAGGTGCCAAGGAATCCTCCTTCAACCATACCATGGAGCAGGGGCCTACCTGGCATCCTTGCTTTCTTCTTGGTATAAAAAGAGATTCTAGGAAGGAAAGCGATTTTTTCCCCATGCAACCTCGGTGCTCACAGCAAAGAGAATTTTATATGAAACTGGATGGCAGAAAGGTACAACATATTCTTAAATCTTGGCTTCTTGAGCTGGGACATGTATGGTTTTATTTAGGAGGGGAGGTAGATGTTTCCTCTGTGTTAACAGATGTGTACTAAAAAGGAACAGACATTATTTACAAGTTGTTTTGATTCTTTTTCAATTGGCATTTTCTTTCCATGTATGAGTATAAAATTAAATGAGTATAAAAGTTAAATCATTTAACTTTATGTTGACCCCATTGTCATTCAACATAATCATGAATGACAGTGCATATTTTGGGGTAACATTGCACAGGAATGCCTTAAACAACTATAGAAATGCTAATTCAGCTCTTCTACCACTCTTATATTTGATATATAAGGAAATGACCACAATGAGACCTTTATTATCATGTAGATTTCTGTATATCACAATGACCTTGATAAAATTACCTGTGACATAGCTAACTTCAGAAAGATAATTACAGAGACACTGAAGTCTAAAGCTGTTGTGCAGTCAAATATGACTGCAAGCATTACGCTTTTTCTTAAAACCTCAAAAATAAATTCTACTTAGCTTTATGATGATCTTGGGGTCCCTTCTTTTTCTTGTGTCTAAATAAGGGGACACTTGAAGTTTTCAATTTTGATTTCTTTTTTTTTTTGAGATGATTCCCACATCTCTCCTCCTTTCTACCCTGCAGTTCCAGCTTCTTTTCCCTTGGGTGCTTCCACAAGGATATCTCACCAGCAACTCAGATTTAGCATTTTAAAATCCAAACTCATCTCTTTCCACTCAGCAATCAAACTTCTCCAGACTTCTCTGTTTCTCTCAATGGTATCACTATTTGCTGTCACCAAACAAAGTATAATGGTCATCTTTTATTTTCCCTCTTCTTATTCCCTACATTGGTTAAACTGCATAGTCCATTTTTACTCCATGTTTTTCCTATTGATCCCTTCCTTTTCTCCACTATTGATACTTCTCATGACCTCATGCTAGCTGTTACCATTCCTATAACTGGTATCTCTGTCTTAAGTGTTTCTCCCTCCAACTTACCTCCATAATGCTCCCCAACAATCATCTTTTACATGCTAAGTTTTCCAGGAAATAATAACCCACTTATTAGATACGTCCTTTGCCTTGTGTGTTTTTGGCAGGACCACTAGGTACTTGCTCCCTTAGTAAAAAGACAGAGAGAAGACTGATTACCATACTTTCCATTTTGACCTCAGGGGAAAAACCTGGATGATAAAGGTGCATTGTGGATTTACCTCTCTTAATGAATTCAGAATAATCGGTTTCAGAGTCAGAGATGCTACCAGTTTGTATACTATGCAGTATATGCAAAACTGGGAGAATGTAAGTGGTGAATTCCGGTAAATTTGCATGATGCCAAGAAACAAGTGAACTGGCCTTGTGTTTCTTGTTAGTCACAAAGGCTAGCCAATCTTTCACAGCTCTGAACTCTTAAATTCCTGATTTAAGTTCACAACAGATATTTGTTGAATGACTATAGTCTGCATTGGTACAAATCATGACAAAATTACGGGTCACTTTGAATCTATAGTATCCCATATAGCTCAAATTCCTTCTCAGTATTTAATCCTCAGTCAAAATGATAATTTCATTTTCACTAAACGTATCCGAGGGACACACAAATGCAGTTACAGTGATGATCTCTAAGAGGTGGAGTTGAGGGGGAGGAATTTTTAAAATACTGTTCTTTTAAAAAGTGAGCTTAATTTTATGATGAAAAACTAACTAAAAATAATATACCTAGCCAACATAAATGACAATATACCTTAGGGATTTCCCTCTGTTTTGGAATACATATTAGAATCTAAATAGCAACATATCTAAGTCAAGACTTAACAGATTAAACGGTGGAAGAAACAGGGTCATTTCTCGGCCTTTCCTCCATACATTCGCTATGTGATACAGCTTGTCATCAGTTACTTTCCCTTATTTATACTGAAACGGATACAAAATAGTTTTTAAAGAAGAGGAAGGGACGAAAGGTTAGTTGCACATCTCTAGGGCACATCACTGAGTTTCTATTACAAATGATGAATGTTTATCACATAGAAAAATGATTAGCGCGTTAAGAAGAAAACTCACATAAGGAGCTTTAGCAGACTGCCTTTAAAAATACTATAGTTTTTAATAAAACTGTTGAAAACAATTTGTTCACTAGGAGTTTCTGACCACTCAGTAAACATCTCTCTCTCTCTCTCACACACACACATACACACACGAGATTATCAAGAGCTGAAAAGGAGTAACTGGTTAAAACTGTTGCAAAATGCTTCCATCATTATCCTTAATCACACCTCTCCTGGCAGCTTTTTTTTCCCCCCCTGAACATAACTTTCCATCCTTAGGCTTTTCTGGACTCCACGTCCCACCGTAGTCCCAATTTTCTGAGAACAGTAATTACCACCAAAGTGAATACAGCCCTACTAAAGGGACAAGTGGGCAATCGGTCTTTCAACCCTTCACCAAAACACTGCCGCGTCAAAAAGGTCGCCTGGCGGGTTTCAGGAAAATCCAGAGCTGGGTGCGAAGGGCTTCGCGGCAGCCTCTCTATCGTCTGTTCTGTTGACTCTGCAAGCCTCCTCCTGTCTTCCCAACCCGGCTCCTGACTGCCAACCTATATACGTGTGTAGGCCTGCGGGCGCTGCACCTGGGTGACAAGTGTTTAGACGCGACATGCATTCTGTAGGGCATCCAAGCCATCACACTGATGCAAAGATACCTGTCTTCAGGCGCAAACTGATTCCCTCCAGCCCCAGGGCTGGGGTTGGCCTCTTTTTGGTGAAGAGTCTGGGTGTTCCGACCTTAAGGCCGCTCATCTGTTCCTCCTCTCCTACGAGGTTTTCACTCCCGGGCCCAAGGCCCCCTCTGCCCAGGCTCGCGCACCCCTCGCACTTCCTCCCTCACAGGGAACCCTCGTATTTCCTCGTTTCCCCCTCTCGGCTCAGCCTTCCCCCTCTTCACCCCCTCCACCCCGCCCGCCTCCAGCCACATGACAGGAAGGGCTCCACCACGCGACGTCACTGACGTCCGCGCCCCCGCCCCCGCGCTCCCCCCGCTTTGCACGCAGGGGGCGGCCGGCGCGCTCCGCGCTCCCCAACCAGAGCTCGCCAGAGCGCCGCCGCAGCCGCCGCCGAGCGGGTGCGCGAGTTCCCGGATGTGCGGCGCTCGCGGAAGCCCCGCCCCCGCCGCCGGCTCCGCGCGCGCCCCCGCCCTCCGCCCCGCGCGCCGCTGCGCTCCGCTTTCCCCTCCCTCTCCCGCCCTCCCCCTTTTTCGTGCCTTGAGGTTGCGGGTCAGTGCGAGCCACTGCAGTGAGTCCGTCACGGCTCTGGTGCGGGCGCGAGCACGAGTGCGAGGCTGCAGCCCCCGAGCCGCTTGGCCCCCTTCTCCCCCGCCTCCCTCCCTGCTCTGTCTCTCTCCACTTCTCGCCGTGTCTCCTCCCGCGCTCTCCGTCTCTGAATCTCGACCTTAATTTCTCTTCTCCCCGCCAGCTCCCGCGTGTCCAGTCACCCCGGCCGGCGCGCTCCCCGCGGCGCCGCTTGCCCTCCCCCAGCCTGCACCCCCCCTTCCCCCGCGGGCGTCCCGAGGGCCGCAGCCGCCCCAGCCGAGCGTAGCTGGGCCGCCGCCGCCACTGCTTCCTGCGGGAGACCGTCAGAGCGCCGACACTCTTCTCTGTGCGAGCGAGTCGCCGACCGCCAAGCAAAATGGTGAGCTCTCGGCTTCCCCACGCACCATCGCTCCCCGCCCGCCGCTTCCAGGGGCAGGGGCGGGGGCGAGCCCCGACTCCCCCGGGCGGCTTCCCCCGGTGGAAAATTCGAGAGACCCGAGAAAGCCCCAGCGGCCCGGGGGCGACGGGCGGCGGATTGACAGCCCGGCGGGGCCCCCGCGCCCGCCCCCGGGCCTCCGCGGGGAGCCCCTCCGCCCCCTCCCCCCTCGCGCCTCTGGGATTCCGCCCGGGCCTCGACCCCCAGCCACCCCGGCCGTGCGCCCGGTACTGTCCCCTGATCGGCCCGCTTTCCCTTCTCCGGACCCTCCTCCACGTGGAGCCCCCCTCTCAGCCCCGCACTCACTCTCAAGTTCGGGGAGATTCCGGAATCCTACGGCAATCATAGGTGGCCAGTGGCTCTTTATATAAGACCCACTTTCTCTCCAGGGCCGCGCTCTCTTCCACTCCCACTCTATTTTGAAGCAGCAAGTCTTGGCAGGAATCCTGCCACTTACTTCCCCCCTCTCCCGTTAGTGTTTATTTCACTGCAGTTTGCAACCTTACGAGGCTTTTTTTTTTTTTTTTCCTTCTTCGCTGCTGGTTTTCTCTCTGCAGTGGCGAACCGGAAAGGTCCAAGGTGTCGATTCATGAACACAGTGTAGCTCGGATTGTGATAAACGGGGATACTTGTTTTTAGTGCTTACTGATTGCCAAGGGTTTCTCGTTTTCTTTGTTACCTTCGTGGGTTTCTCCGGTGCTGGTTGTTTTTGAATCATGGCGATTTAAATTTGTCTTTCCTTACCCTCACATTAATCCCTAGGTAGAACTCAACTGCTGTAGTGTTTCCGACCGACGCTAGGGGTGTGTCTCCCGCCTCTGTCACTGTAGCCAAGAAATCAACGACGCCCTTTTAGCCTGTTACCCTACCGGTTCTCTAGCTCCGGCTAGCCTGTGGAGTTTTCTCTTTGTAATCAAGAATTGCATGCAGAGTAGAAAAAGTTTGCAGTGCTTTTTCATCTAGATCAGATATCCGAACAGGTGATTTGGTCGTTAGGCTATTTCTAAAAGTTTTTGAACAGTTGTCCGAAGATTATTCCGACTGATTGCTAGGCGTTGAGTAATGTCTTGCAGCTTTTAATTGTATTGTATTTCACCTTGTATGTAGAATTAAGTATTTCAAAATAGTGTGGTGGGTGAGTGAAGAGAGAAATTGTGTGGACTGCAACTTGAGATCAGTTTAGTGTGATTGTGGGAGAAGAAAGTGACAGTAGTCAAGTAAGTCAGCTTTTATTTAAAAAATAGGACAAATGATTAAGTGCACCTATTGTGTGTGTGCTCAGTCGTGTCGGACTCTGCGACCTCATGGATTGTAGCCCACCAGGCTCCTCTGTTCATGGGATTTTCACGGCAAGGATACTGGAGTGGGGTTGCCATTCCGTTCTCCAGGAGAATCTTCCCAACCCAGGGATCGAACCCTCGTCTTCTAAATTGGCAGGCGGATTTTTTTTTTTTTTTTTTTTTTACCACTGAGCCATCTGGGAAGCCCTAAGTGCGCCTATTAGTGTCCTTAAAATTCAGATTAGGAGCAGACTTAAGAAATGGTTAGTGATTTTGATACGTGGAGGAGGTTTTTCCTTGCCAATTTGGGAGGCAGCTTCGAGACGATTTTGGCCTTCAAAGTCAAAACTTAGGTTTTTCCAGACTGCTACAAAAACAAGTTATATCAGAGCCATTCATAGTACATAGTACTCTCTTTTTTTTTTTTTTGGCATAATCTTTTGGAGTTATGAATTGTGCTCTAGTGCTTTAATACAGCTTCCTTATAGATGTATTTTACCCGAGGGTCCAGATCTTGAAGATCTTTGTCCAGTGTTTTTTTTAACCGGTATTTATAAAGGATACGTTTTGAGGAACAAAGACCTAGTCTTGTTGATGTAGTGTATAGGAGAATGATCTGACTTCCAAATAGTTCTTTTCCCCTCTGTGGTGCCTCCTCTCCCGTACCCCCCTCACGCTTTTTTTTTCTTGAGCTACAGTCAGAATTTGGGAAATGCTCTTTTAGCTTTTAAATTTATCTTCTGGAAAGTTAGTGTTTCTTTATCTTTCAAAAATATTTTAAACTTCCCATAGGTTTTTTTTTTTCTTCCAGGTCATTATTTCCCTCTTCTTTCCAGTTTCCTTTTTAGTATTTATTTTTTGGTTCACTCTTGGCTCTTTTTTCTGCCGTCCTCTCAATACCATTTCAGGGCATAATTTGTCATGACAGTGGCTCCTCAACTTTTGGAATTGTGTTGGTCTGCTGAGTATAGCACTGGTTCGCAAGTGTCGAGCCTGTACCTCAGTTGTGCCTTGTGGCGTATTGATTAACTCAAATAAATAGGAGTTTGGAGTGATCTGGTTCATTTTCTTGTTATTTGAGCATGTAATTCTGAAAACTTTCACTGTCTTTGGAAAACCTTTGTAATTCCTCCTGAGTATCATGGACATACTTAGATTTTTGTTAATAGACTTTAATTTGTGAGTTAGTGATTAATTCAAGTAAGGGGAAAGCACAGAGGCTTAGAGATTGAATTGAACCGATCAAGACTCTTTTGACAGGTATTAATTTTAGTTGCTACCTTAAAAGTAGCCAACTTCTTTTTTGCCTGTTGTGTCTTTGCCTCTCTTTATCATCTTTGTTTGAGTCTGAAAATGTTGAGCAAGTGGGCTGAAAATTATGGATGTCTCCCATATAAAATAGTGAGTACTGAGCTCCTAAGAATTTTTCTTGAATCATTAATGATCAGTTTTCTGTGATTACATAAATGAATGTATATTTATTGAAATAACTGGATGTCATCACAATGTTTTCTGTAGGTATGTATGTATAGTTTTAGATAGAGTACTTCAGTGTTACTGACATGCTGAGGCAGAATAAGAATAAGATAATCAAGTAGAATGCTTGTTTGAGTGAGTGAAAGTCGCTCAGTTGTGTCTGACTCTTTGCTTGTTTAGATGGGTGTAATTGAAAACAGTCTCTGAGTAAGTTTTGAAGGCGTAAACTTTTTAAGGTCATTTTTAGAAACTAATTAACTTTTCATTTATCAGAGGTGGTTTTTACTGTGTTCTTAGTGTAATTCAGAAATATGACCAGGTTTTTGGTTGGGATAGGTAATACAGAGTTTGTTCTGGATATATATATGAACATATTGTATAAATAATTAGCTATTCTTTTAAATTTCATTTCTTAGGGCAACCTTATATTTCCTAAGTGACCTTGTTATATTTTTGTGTTTTTTAAACTTTTTATTAAAATTATCTCCACTATCTGTGATGAGAGCCTGAAGCATATTTATTGCTGTCTGCAATAATTGTAGTTGGGGTTGTACACAGGATATTTTAGTTCGGATTCTCTAACCAAGAGAGGCTACTTTAGAAAAAAAAAAAAAGGCAAGCAACCTGCCTTATGGCCAGCAGAATTAAAATTCAAAACAATCATACAGAGAAGATTTCTCCACTTACTATGTCCCATAGTTGTTAAAAAAGGTTCAGAGTACAAGGTAAAGAAGCTGACTAAGGGTCAGTCAGCAATAAGAGGGACAGATAAGTGTGGGAGGATCAGGCGTCTGTCATAGGTAGTCAGGCAAGCAAAAAGTACAGAGCAGTGTAAGAAGTCAGCTTGGGCCAGGAGGATTAAGCGACTCAGACTGTGGGCTCAGAGTCTGGGCAGTCAGCAGGGATTCATTCACATCAACAAATGCTTGTAGATTTCATCTGCTCTTCACTGGCTACTGTGCTAGGTTATGGAGAATATTAAAATGATTAAGGCAGGTTTCCTTCCTTCCTTTAAATGGAGAATGGAAGACAACTGCCAGTATGTGTGGGGAAAGAAATTAGCATTCATTACCATATGAATAATGTATACAAGGCTGGATACAAATAAAGGAAAGAGCAAGATCAGTTTCTGTGGCATTAGGGAACGTTTTATGAAGGAGATGACAGTTGGGCTGGGTCTAAAAAGATTATTCAGGTTGCAGTAGGCAGAGATGGATGCAGCTGGGGAAAGACTTTAAATTCTGGAGTGAGGAAGAGACTGCATCTATTTGGAGCACTGACACTCAAGATGTGATTCCTGTATTAGCTGTATCAGCATCATCTGGAAAGTTGTTAGGTCCCACGCTGAACCAGCTGAATCTGGAACTCCGGGGTGGGGCCAAGCAGTCTAGATTTATATTGCCTTCTGGGTAATTCTGATCTATGCTAAATTTTGAGAGCCACCATTTAGAGAATGGTTCAGTGGTAAAGAATCTACCTGCCAATGCAGGAGATATGGGTTCAGTCCCTGGGTTGAGAAGATCCCCTGGAGAAGGAATTGGCAACCCACTCCAGTATTCTTGCCTGGGAAACCTCATGGACAGAGGAGCCTGGTGGGCTACAGTCCATGGGGTCACAGAAGAGTTGGACATGACTTAACAACAACAATTTAGAGAGCAATGTTGTTGCTCAGTCTTTCAGTTGTGTCTGACTCTCTGCCACCCCATGGACTGCAGCATGCCAGGCCTCTTGGTCCCTCACCGTCTCCAGGAGTTCACCTAAGTTGATGCCCATTGAATCAGTGATGCCATCCAATCATCTCATCCTCTGTCATGCCCTGCTCCTGCCTTCAACCTTTCCCAGCATCAGGGTCTTTTCCAGTGAGTTGGCTCTTGGCATCAAGTAGCCAAAGTATTGGAGCTTCAGCATCAGTCCTTCCAGTGAAGGACTGGAGCTTGAAGTCAAGTGGGCCTTATGAAGCAGTACTACCAATAATGCTAGTGGAAGTGATGGAATTCCAGCTGAGCTATTTAAAATATTAAAGTGCTGCACTCAATATGTCAGCAAATTTGGAAGACCCGCCAGTGGCCACAGGACTGGAAAAGGTCAGTTTTCATCCCAGTCCTAAAGAAGAGCAGTGCTAAAGAATGTTCAGACTACCAGACAATTGCGCTCACTTCCCATGCTGGTAAGGTTATGCTCAAAATCTTTCAAGCTGGGTCTCAGCAGTACTTGAATCAAGAACTTCCAGATGTGCAAGCTGGGTTTCGAAAAGGCAGAGGAATCAGAGAGCAACATGGAATGTATTTATTTGACTTTTAGCTGAGTACCTGTTAATATTCCTAACATTGACTATATAAACAGAAGACATAATTGTAGTTTGGGGAGCTTAATCAACTGGGTGAACAAGACAATTGTTACACAGTGTAATATGTGTTAACGGACTAAACACGGAAAGAGGTGTACTCCAAACTTTCGGGGATTGAATGGAGAGATAAATGTCACTCAAAGAAAGCTTCCTAAAAGAGATGGTGCCTGAGCTGAGTCTTAAGAATGAACATTTAGCCAGTGGAAAAGGCACTCTAGAAAGCTTTATGGTTAAAGACACTGAGGTATGAATATCCAGGCCTGAAGTTCAGCATGGCTGGAGGGTAAGGGGTTGGTTAGGGTGGCATGGAGAGAGAGAGAGTGGTAGCTGGAGGATTATAGAAGGGTTTGCTTAACACATGCAGGAGTTAAGTTGTTTTTTTTTTTTTCTTAAAGCCTGTGGAAGCTATTGTTTTTAAGTAGGAGAATAACATTGTCTCATTGGCATTTTTAGAAAGATGAATCTGATGGTCTGGGGCTAAAATAGGAAAGATGAAAGTAAACGTGGTGACCAGTTAAAAAGTTACCGCAGTCACATGAGAAATAAGGACCTCAGAGAACGTAGGAACAGTGCAGATGGAGGCATGAGACACATTTAGAGGGTAGCAGGCATGACTTGGTGTCTTAGTCTATGGGGAAGGAAAGGGGTGAATCCTGCTGGGGCTTCTGGCTTGGGTGACTGGATAGATAGTAGTGCCAGCCACTCTGCGATGCTTATCAAGCCTCCATGTACTTGATTAAGATTTGATTCTAAGGATATACTAGAATGCTATCCCATGCTAAAGAAACTTCCAATTTGCTATAATGACCATTGTTTCATCTCTAGTCTTCTCTTATCGTGTGGTAAATAATGCTTAGAATGCTGTGTTGCAAGATTCTAAGTTCAGTAGAACAGAGTGCTGTGAAATATTAACAGTGCCTGCTGCATAGATATCATGGCCTAGGAGATAGCAGAATGAACTTGACAGCCTGGAGGCAGAAAGAGGTAGTATATGTGTGAACAGTGATTCTCAAAATAAGGATCCTGAACTAGCATCATGGGCATCATCTGGGACCTTGTCAGAAATGTGCATTCTCTGTCTAGGAGAAACAGGAGACGGAGATTGGGAGGAGTGATGACGATTTCTACTTTGGACACAGTGAATTTAAAGTAGTCATGGGTCACCTGGGTGGATATGGCTAACAGATAATTGGTTATATTGGGATGTAGAAGAGAAATTGAGCTTTTATTAAAGATTTGAGTGTTGTTTGTATTTGTTTTAGGTAGCAGTTGAAGTCATGAAACTGAATGATAGCTTATAGATCTTTTTGTTTGTTTAGTCGTTGAGTTGTTTCTGACTCTTTAAAACCCCCATGGACTGCAGCCCGCCAGACTCCTCTGTCCATGGGATTTCCCATGCAAGAATACTGGAGTGGATTCCCATTTTCTTCTCCAGGGCATCTTCCCGACCCAGGGATTGAACCTGGATCTCCCACATTGGCAGGCAGGTTCTTCACCACTGAGCCACCAGGGCAGCCTAATCCTACAGAGAAAGAATATAAAACGATGAAGAGGACAGACCCTAAAGAACACTGCATTTAATAGCAGGTGAACCCGTGAATGTTGTCTGAAAGTAAATAAGCCAGAGAGGTAGTTGAAAAAAGAGTATTGATGTCACATTTGAAGGAGTCAGCAGTGTGTAGATTTTGCAGAGATCAGGAAAGAGAAGAACTGAGAAGTGTCTTTTGGAGGGAGCCGGCAAGTTGTGGTGACTTTGGCCATAGTACTAGAGAAAAACAACATTTTGTACTGGTGGCGAGGAAAACTAGGATGCTGTGAGTTGAGGAATAAATGGGTAGCCAGAGATTGAGAACAGACTACTCTTTAATGCTTGATTTATGGAGAAACGATGAAAGAGAATTTAGGTTTGAGGAAGAATTATTTTTAGGGTTAAGGGAATGAACCTGGAAAGAAGGAGGAGTTAAAGATTCAAAGGGAAAAGTTGGAATTCTTAATATTTTGAGAGCCCCAGGGAGGTAGGAGGGAATATGAGTCTCCTTAGACAGTAAGAGAGGTTTTTCTCATCCATTAACATGGGAGAGAGGGAACTAAAAATGAATACTATTATAGAAGTTATAATCCTTAAGACAGTAACTTCAGTTAAGCCCTAGGTAATGAAAATAAGATCGCAAAGGAATGTAAACTGAGAATGCAGAGGCCTTGTCTTTGTCTTTTCATTGTTACAGTCCAAATGCTTGATATATGATAGAGATTAAGTAGTGTTTGAAGAAGGAATATGTGGATGAATAAGTGGAATGAAGGAGTAAATCCTGATGACAGAGTTGAGGCAGTGAGTGTCAGTTCATTTTTTGAGCCATTTATGGAAAATGGACAAAGAAAGGTTACCTTGAGTGGTTTACAGTGGGGGTAATTCTCGATGTCCCTTTGAGTTAGAAGAAAGCCTGGAGAGGGAGCTGTGAGAAAAAGGATGATTAATGGAATGAGAGCTGACCAGTCCACCCTAAAGATCAGTCCTGGGTGTTCATTGGAAGGACTGATGTTGAAGCTGAAACTCCAATATTTTGGCCACCTGATGCGAAGAGCTGACTCATTTGAAAAGACCCTGATGCTGGGAAAGATTGAGGGCAGGAGGAGGAGGGGTTGACAGAGGATGAGATGGTTGGATGGCATTACTGACTCAGTGGACATGAGTTTGGGTGAACTCCAGGAGTTGGTGATGGACAGGGAGGCCTGGCATGCTGTGGTTCATGGGGTTGCAAAGAGTTGGACACAACTGAGCGACTGAACTGAATGGAATGGAATGAGCCCAAGAAGTGGTAGGAAAAAAAGATGGATGAAAGGAAAAGAGGGACATGGAAAGAGAGGGAAAGAAAAGAATATGAGGAGAGTAAGTCATGATGACAGGTATGTTTTAATAATGGAGTTCAAACCAGGTGACCCCAAATCATCTCAGCAACTGGGGATAGTTTGAGGCAAGATCTTCTGCTGAAGTTGAGACTGATGCTGAGGTGAATGGGCTGGATTGAGGATGAGGAGTAGGGACACAATTATAATTTCAATTTTGAAAGATTTGGTGGTTAACAGGGTATTAGGCACATATTAAATAATAGATGGATCCAAGGTCTAGAAAGTTCATGTGGGAAACAGGGGCTTTAACAGGAAAAGAGGTTAATTGTTAGTTTTTGTGTTAGTAACTTCTAATCAAATTACCTAGTTCTAAGAGGAACTATTTTCTGAGTTTAGATTTTATGATAAGGGGAACATCTAGTTGTAGATTAATATTCTTAAAACATTTTTAAAGTTCTAAACCCACTGTTGATACATTTACTTAAAACATAAAACCATACCAAAAGTTATGAAGTGGAAAATAAGTCTTTCCTGGTCATTCCTTCTTCTTGTGTTGATCATTGTTAAGTTTCTTGTATATTCGTACAAGGAGTTTGTGTGTGTGTCCCTTTCTTAAAGCTATGCCAGTGTGGGGATTTATTTTATTTTTTTGTAATTTATCTCTTGTTAAGGTAAGACTTAAAGAGATTTTTAATGATGCCATGCTCTAGTTTACTCATTGTAATCAGTTTTATTCCAAGGTTTTTAGTGATATTTGAGATGTAAGCATTGAGTCAAAAACAATTCAGCATACTTTGTTAGGTAGCAATTTCATAATGGTTGAGGTTGGTACTTCAGCATGAACTATGACAGTATTCTTATAAAAATTACTCTTAGGGAAAATAATATTTCACTAGAACATTTTTTGTGTTTATTTTTCCCACTTAGCCATCTTATTAAGTGTTAACAACATCGATAGCCATTTTCTAAATTAAAAAGAGAAAATGATCTTCAAAGAGTAGTGGAGAAAGCTTTCATTTTATTTCAGGCTTGCCAAGTTAATTTCTTCCGCTTTTAGCCTTCCAAATAAACTGTTTATTCAGCAGTCTGTCTTCACTCTCTCCCTTTCTGAGTTTTCTCCTTAGAGTCCCATACCTCCTTTGTGGTCTTGGGTTGACAGTAATTATAGCTAATCTATGGGCTTCCCTGGTGACTCAGATGGTAGAGAATCCACCTGCGGTGTGGGAGACCTGGGTTCCATCCCTTGGTTGGGAAGATGCCCTGGAGGAGGGCATGGTAACCCACTCTAGTATTCTTGCCTGGAGAATCCCCATGAACTGAGGAGCCTGGTGGTCTGCAGTCCATGGGATGGCAGAGAGTTGGACATGACCCAGCAACTAAACACACAGCACATAGCTAATGTATAGATCTGGTGCAGGAATAAAAATTTGAAATGAAATGTGACTAATTCATGTTTCTGGATTTGTCTTTGGTTTTTATAGTCGTGTGCGATAAAAAAATGTTTAAAACTTTAGACGATTTCTATAGGAAATCCTTTAAAATTTAGCACAGGTACAACAAGTCATAGGTTCTTACAGGTTACTTTCTCAGAGTTCTGTTTTGTTAGTTACAGCTCTTTCTTACCAGTATCGACAGCAGGGTCACGTGGTAGCCCCACTGCTATCCTAGAAGCATTTCTGTAAATAAGATAGCACTTTGACTTGTGTTCCAGGAGCATTATTAAGCTCATCTGTGCTCTAGCCAGGTCTCTTGACTTTTGTGAACAGAGAATTGTTTTTTCGCTTGTATGTTTTTACTTGTATGTTAGAACTAGGTATGCAGTTTTAAACCTAGGGATGAGAGTGTGAAGCACAACTACCTACAGAAAGAGTCCAGCCTTTTCCACTGGCATTATTAGAGCTGTCTGTTAGCACTTTTACGAACTTTTCCTTACTGTCTGTATAGTTTTCAGGGTGAGTTTTCATTCATATCCTCCTGAGTGCAGTGCCACATGCATCCTCCTGTTACAGGCAGGCAGTAAGCTGCAGCCTGTAGTGTTATTTGCTTGTAACACAGTTTTTAATAAAAACTAGAATGTCAGGTAAAACCAATGCTAAAAGGTAATAAGGGAAACCTGTGGTTTAATGTGTGCTTATGTTGCATCTATTTTCCTAACAAATAGAATTTCATGAGTTATAAACTAGCTCATAATGATCTTTCTCAAATAGTGAATTTATGAATGGACAGCTCTACTTCAGGTCTGCCTTCAGTATCTAGCTGTCACTCATTGACCATCATTCTTTTGACTTATCTGTATTTGCTCATTTTCTTGTTTTTTCAGTCTACTGCAATCTAGATCTGTGATGTCCAGTTCAGCAGCTGCTAGCTACATGTGCCTATTTTAAAAAATTTTAATGACATAAAATTGTAAGTTCAGTTCTTTGGTCATAATATCTATAAGTGCCCAGTGGCTGCTTGTAGCTTGTGGTTACAGTATTGGTGCAGATACAGAAGATCCCCATCATTGTATAAATGCCCATTAGATAGTGCTGGTCTAGAATGATTATGCACCTACATGTCACTGAAAATTACTATGTTGGCAGTAATCTTCTAATTATCAACATGAGATTGGGGGTTGAAAAGGTTTGACTTCAGACTCTGGTTCTGCCATTTTCTAGCTAAGCTGTTAAGTTGCTCAGTCGTGTCCAACTCTTTGTGACCCCATGGACTGCAGCGTGCCAGGCTTCCGTGTCCTTCACCATCTCCTGGAGCTTGCTCAGATTGATGTCTCTTGAGTCGGTGATGCCATCCAACCATCTTGTCCTCTGTTGCCCGCTTCTTCTGCCTTCAGTCTTTCCCAGCATCAGGGTCTTTTCCAGTGAGTTGGATGTTCATAGCAGGTGGCCAAAGCATCAAGTGGCCACATTCTAGCTGAGTGACCTTGAACAAATGCCATAAACTCTGCAGGCCTTGTTTAGTATGTGTGTAAAGTGGGAGTATATGCACCTGAGAGACAGCTGACCCTGGAGAGTCTGGAAATCACTGCCAGCCTAGGCTCCTACATATTACAGGAATTCAGTAAATACTTGCTGAGGGAGTAAATTGAGTGAGTTCATGACTTCTTTCTTTCTTCGCAGAATTTCACCATCTCCTGTGTACTGATGATTCATATTTTTGGCCCACATTATTCTCCTCTTCTCTAGTCCATAATTGCTTACTGTATATATACTAAATGAGGATGTCTGCAAAACAGCTCAAACTCAATGTAACTAAAACCACATTCATTATATTATCTTCATATTCATGCTTCATTTTTCCTTAATTTTTCTTAATGGAAACAGTATCTGTCCATTTGCTCCTTTCTGGAAACCCGGTATACCTTTTATTCACCTGGTAAAGAATCTGCCTCTCTTCTTTCCACAGCTATTTGTAAGGCCTCCCCAGACAGCCATTTTGCTTTTTTGCATTTCTTTTCCATGGGGATGGTCTTGATCCCTGTCTCCTGTACAATGTCACGAACCTCATTCCATAGTTCATCAGGCACTCTATCTATCAGATCTAGACCCTTAAATCTATTTCTCACTTCCACTGTATAATCATAGGGATTTGATTTAGGTCATACATGAGTGGTCTAGTGGTTTTCCCTACTTTCTTCAATTTAAGTCTGAATTTGGCAATAAGGAGTTCATGATCTGAGCCACAGTCAGCTCCTGGTCTTGTTTTTGTTGACTGTATAGAGCTTCTCCATCTTTGGCTGCAAAGAATATAATCAATCTGATTTTGGTGTTGACCATCTGGTGATGTCAATGTGTAGAGTCTTCCCTTGTGTTGTTGGAAGAGGGTGTTTGCTATGACCAGTGCATTTTCTTGACAAAACTCTATTAGTCTCTGCCCTGCTTCATTCCGTATTCCAAGGCCAAATTTGCCTGTTACTTCAGGTGTTTCTTGACTTCGTACTTTTCTGCTTTATTGACTATGCCAAAGCCTTTGACTGTGTGGATCACAATAAACTGTGGAAAATTCTGAAAGAGATGAGAATACCAGACCACCTCACCTGCCTCTTGAGGAATCTTGTATGCAGGTCAGGAAGCAACATTTAGAACTAGACATGGAACAACAGACTGGTTCCAAATAGGAAAAGGAGTACATCAAGGCTGTATATTGTCACCCTGCTTATTTAACTTATATGCAGAGTACATCATTAGAAATGCTGGACTGGAAGAAACACAAGCTGGAATCAAGATTGCCAGGAGAAATATCAGTAACCTCAGATATGCAGATGACACCACCCTTACGGCAGAAAGTGAAGAGGAGCTGAAAAGCCTCTTGATGAAAGTGAAAGAGGAGAGTGAAAAAGTTGGCTTAAAGCTCAACATTCAGAAAACGAAGATCATGGCATCTGGTCCCATCATTCATGGGAAATAGATGGGGAAACAGTAGAAACAGCATCAGACTTTATTTTTGGGGGCTCCAAAATCACTGCAGATGGTGACTGCAGCCATGAAATTAAAAGACGCTTACTCCTTGGAAGAAAAGTTATGACCAACCTAGATAGTATATTCAAAAGCAGAGACATTACTTTGCCAACTAAGGTCCGTCTAGTCAAGGCTATGGTTTTTCCTGTGTTCATGTATGGATGTGAGAGTTGGACTGTGAAGAAGGCTGAGCGCTGAAGAATTGATGCGTTTGAACTGTGGTGTTGGAGAAGACTCTTGAGGGTCCCTTGGACTACAAGGAGATCCAACCAGTCCATTCTGAAGGAGATCAACCCTGGGATTTCTTTGGAAGGAATGATGCTAAAGCCGAAACTCCAGTACTTTGGACACCTCATGCGAAGAATTGACTCATTGGAAAAGACTCTGATGCAAGCATCAGAGAGATTGGGGGCAGGAGGAGAAGGGGACGACCCAGGATGAGATGGCTGGATGGCATCACGGACTCGATGGACGTGAGTCTGAGTGAACTCCGGGAGTTGGTGATGGACAGGGAGGCTTGGCATGCTGCGATTCGTGGGGTCTCAAAGAGTTGGACACGACGGAGCGACTGAACTGAACTGAACTGAAAGAATCTGCCTGCAATGCAGGAGACCTTAGTTCAATTCCTGGGTCAGGAAGATCCCCTGGGAAAGGGATAGGTTACCCATTCCCATGTTCTTGGGCTTCCCTGGTGGCTCATTTGGTAAAGAATCCATCTTCGATACAGCAGGCCTGGGTTCGATCCCTAGGTTGAGAAGATCCCCACCCACTCCAGTATGGTGGCCTGGAGAATTCCATGTACAGAGGAGCCTGGCGAGTTGTACAGTCCATGGGGTCGCAAAGAGTTGGACACGACTGAGCGACTTTCATTTTCACTTTTCACTAGTGCCTAAGTCTTAAGCAGTCATCCGTTGCGGCCTGTACTAAGAGAGCGTGACACAGGAACATCATCCGGATGTGGTTTGGAGATGGGAGACTCAGTCACTCACTCGAGGGACTTCTGAGGCATTCCAGACTGGCTCACATGCTCTCCATAAAGAGGAAAATGGAAGCGTGTTAATGCTTCCTATCATCAGTAGTGGCCCCTGAATTTAAAATACAGTAACATAGCTGAAAGCAGCATTCTGCTAAGCAAAGAGTTCTGTATGCTCTGTCCATATACTGCATTCTTCCTCTTGACTGATATTTGCAGTTTATCTGTGTTGGAAGATTTTATTGCACATTTCCCTCAGGTTTTTTTTTTTTTTTAGTTCTACCAGTTTTTTGCTATCAACCTAACTCCCTCCACCCTCATGCACACGTTGCTCAGTCATGTAACCCCATGGCCCAGCAGCCTGGCAGACTCCTCTGTCCATGGACTTTGCCAGGCAGGAATACTGGAGTGGGGTTGCTGTTTCCTTCTCCATGCCCCAGTTTTTTGTGCATTGTTTTTTCTTTGTTTCTGTAACTTAGCTTCAGATACCTTTTACACATTTTTTTTTTTTATTACAGTTGACCCTTGAACAACATGGATTTGAACTTGGTATGTCTGTTTACACGCAGATTTTTTTCAATAAATACAGTACTGCAAGAGCAGCGGTTGGTTAAATCTGTAGGTGTGAATTGCATATGCAGAGGGCTGAACTATGGAACTTGAGCATCTGCAGATTTTGGTGTCTGGCAGGTTCTGGCAGCACTCCTGTACTTTGAGCCATACTTTTAGAAAGTGCCATGCTTGTTAGTTATTTAAAACATCTTTAACTATGTTATTTTGCTTATTAGGATTCTTGTTGGTTTTGTTAGTAGTCTGGTTAGAGTTGCCCTGATTTTGAGTGTCTTGCTTCCAGCTGTTTTCCTTAGGCCATGTTATTTTTAAACTGTGATTGATGTATCTTTGTTTTAAGGTGTAGTTTTTAGACCATGAAGATTTTGCAGGAACATAAGTATCATGTTATACTAAATGTATCCTGTCATTTAGATCCCAAAATATCTCCTGAATCAACGTTATCCCTATGCTTCTGGCATCATTGCAGTTCCATTTATTTCTTACCTGGACTATTTCTGTAGCCTATTTGATGCTTTGCTCCTTTTGCATCTAGGTTCTTCATTCTGTCTTCCATACTACCACTGGAGTTGGCCTTCTGAAAAAGAAATCTAGTGTTACTACCTTATTTAAAAGTCGATGCCACATCTTCCAGAATTCAACATTTAAACTCTTTTGCGTGGCACTTATGTTCTGATCCTTATTTCTAGCCAGGCTTATGCTGTAACCAAGTCAAACTTCTTGGTTCTTAAATGCCTTATTTTTCACTTATTGGTGCCTTTGTATATACGTTTATTCCATCTGCAGTGTCCTTTCATTTGCTTTCTCTGTCTGGCAAACTTCAGGACCCTATTCCAGTTGTATTTCCCAACTCCTCAAGGTAATTAATGGCCGTTTGTAAGTAACTTTCATTATAGTACATCCCATTTTTCATTGTGTTTCATTGCCTCCCCTCTTAAGTGCTGTGAAATCTCTAGGGCAAGGGATGCATTTTTATTCATCTTTGTTTAGCCAGTTGCCTTTGTGGTATGCTCGTGCAATATAAATGCTAATGCTGGGTGGGCAGGTAGGTACTTGGGAAGCCGGCAGAGGTACAGCTGAATGAGTTATATCTATCTTGGGCCACAGGGCGGAGGGGGCGGGGGGTGGTCTTCGAAAGTCTTGTGAATAAATAGAAAGCACACGGGGTTAGGCACAATTGAAAAGCTACCAAAGTGGAAACTGCTGTTGATTCTAAAAGTTACAGGATTATTTTATTCTTTAAGGTTCTTTTTACATATCTGAGTAAAGTGTCAGTTACACGTCATTTGTTAAACAGTAAGAAAACTTTTTCACAAATAACATTCAAAATTTATAAATAACGTTTAGTTTCATTAATTTACCTACATTTTATAGATGTATTATAGAACAACTGGTAAAGAGGAACTGCAACTCCAGGTCTTTGATTTCTTAGTTTAGCAAACATCTATCTTCACCTGCTACATATATTGGAATATCAAGTATAGTGTTAGGTACAGAGATGACAGGGAAAAAAAAAAATAAGTCTTCACAGCATAAATTGAGCCAGGCGTGTAGAGGGAAAGATTTTAATACAGTGTAAGTACTTCAGTAGATCCATTAGAAAGTGCTGGACTTCTCTAGTCGCTCTGCTTGCCAAGTTTAAACTTAACATATAGCAGCTCTTTGGACATTAAAAAAATTCATTTTAGTCACATTACTCATCTAAGAGAGTTGCATAATGTCACGTAATTGTTTAAGTGCTGAAAGAATACTGTCATCACTTTGTTGTTGACTGTATTGCTTTTTTTGTGCATATAGCTGACTTACAGTCCTGGGCCAGTCTGTGCTGGATGGCCCGGGGACTCAGTTTACTCACAGACATTCTTTACTTTTTCCATTATGGTTTATCAGCTATGTTGTTTTTAGTTTGCATTTTATTTGATACTATGAGACATACTATGATGTGGTATGTGGGCTATAGAATTGGAAGATCTATACTGGAGAAATATATATCTGTAAAATGGCCTCAAGACTGCTTGATTTAGAGTTCTGGTGGATATTGGGTAAGGTAGTTACCTAGAATGCTTGATATAGTGCAAAGTACTGTTCACATTTTTAAAAATCAAACTTCTGAAAACTAGTATGTAACGTTCTAGGCAGGTCTAGATTTCATAATTCTGTTCAGTCACTCAGTCGTGTCCAGCTCTTTGCTACCCCGTGAACCACAGCACGCCAGGCCTCCCTGTCCATCACCAACTCCCAGAGTCCACTCAGACCCGTGTCCATTGAGTCAGTGATGCCATCCAACCATCTCATCCTCTGTCATCCCCTTCTCCTGCCTTCAATCTTTTCCAGCATCAGGGTCTTTTCAAATGAGTCAGCTCTTTGCATCAGGTGGCCAAAGTATTGGAGTTTCAGCTTCAACATCAGTCCTACCAATGAACACCCAGGACTGATGTCCTTTAAGATGGAGTGGCTGGATCCCCTTGCGGTCCAAGGGACTCTCAAGTCTTCTCCAACACTACAGTTCAAAAGCATCAATTCTTCAGCGCTCAGCTTTCTTTATAGTCCAACTCTCACATCCATATATGACCACTGGAAAAACCATAGCCTTGACTAGATGGACCTTTGTTGGCAAAGTAATGTCTCTGCTTTTTAATATGCTGTCTAGATTGGTCATAACTTTCCTTCCAAGGAGTAAGCGTCTTTTAATTTCATGGCTGCAGGCACCATCTGCAGTGGTTTTGGAGCCCCCCAAAATAAAGTCTGACACTGTTTCCACGTCTATTTGCCAGGAAGTGTTGGGACCAGATGCCATGATCTTCGTTTTGTGAATGTTGAGCTTTAAGCCGACTTTTTCACTCTCCTCTTTCACTTTCATCAAGAGGCTCTTTAGTTCTTCGCTTTCTGCCATAAGGGTGGTGTCATCTGCATATCTGAGGTTATTGATATTTCTCCCGGCGATCTTGATTCCAGCTTGTGCTTTCTCCAGCCCAGCATTTCTCATGATGTACTCTGCATATAAGTTAAATAAGCAGGGTGACAATATACAGCCTTGACATACTCCTTTTCCTATTTGGAACCAGTCTCTTGTTCCATGTCCAGTTCTAACTGTTGCTTCCTGGCCTGCATATCAGTTTCTCAAGAGGCAGGTGAGGTGGTCTGGTATTCCCATCTCTTTCAGAATTTTCCACAGTTTATTGTGATCCGCACAAAGGCTTTGGCATAGTCAGTAAAGCAGAAATAGATGTTTTTCTGGAATTCTCTTGCTTTTTCAATGATCCATGCAAAGAAATAGAGGAAAACAACAGAATGGGAAGGACTAGAGATCTCGTCAAGAATATCAGAGATACCAAAGGAACATTTCATGCAAAGATGGGCTCAATAAAGGACAGAAATGGTATGGACCTAACAGAAGCAGAAGATATTAAGAAGAGGTGGCAAGAATACACAGAAGAACTGCACAAAAAAGATTTCATGACTGAGATAATCACGATGGTGTGATCACATACCTAGAGCCAGACATCCTGGAAGGTGAGGTCTAGTGGGCCTTAGGAGGCATCACTAGGAACAAAGCTAGTGGAGGTGATGGAATTCCAATTGAGCTGTTCAAATCCTGAAAGATGATGCTGTGAAACTGCTGCACTCAATATGCCAGCAAATTTGGAAAACTCAGCAGTGGCCACAGGACTGGAAAAGATCAGTTTTCATTCCAATCCCAAAGAAAGGCAATGCCAAGGAATGCTCAAACTACCACACAATTGCACTCATCTCACATGCTAGTAAAGTAATGCTCAAAATTCTCCAAGCCAGGCTTCAGCAGTACGTGAACTGTGAACTTCCCGATGTTCAAGCTGGTTTTAGAAAAGGCAGAGGAACCAGAGATTTCATAATTACTTCATCCTTATTTTTGTAATAGCTCTGTCCAGTAATTTGCTTTTTGACAAAGTACAAAATGTATCAGAATGTTTTGAAATACAAGTAACAAGACCCTCCCAACTAATAAGGAATGTTTATTTCACAGAATAAGAAGCCCAGAGTCAGAGTTACAGAGTAGTTCAGCAGTTTTCATCAGTTTCCCCAGAGACATAGGTCCAGTGTACTTTGAAGGTCTGCATGTCAGGAGAGGGCTGTCATAGTTTTAGATGCTGCTATCTGACTGAAGAAGAGCAGGTAACGCTCCAGCTGTCTCTGTTAGGGAGGAAAAGCTTCCTTGCCAGTCTCCCAGCAGGGTTCTTTCTTAGGTCCCCTTGTGTTTTATATGTTTCTTAGGTACCAGAAAAAGACCGGATTCCTTACTCAGGCAGCTAAGTTGTTATTAGCTGGCTAGCTTACTTTACATGACCAGAGGATAGGCCTTACAGTCTTAAAAACAACCTCATCAGTATCTTATTTGGTACTCTGAACAGAAGTCACAGATTTTTGATGGGAATTTTGGCAGTGAGAATTCTACCTGGCTTCTGATAGTATACTATATCTTTTCCCTCACCCATATATAGCTGCCACCCAGTACTGTCAGCCTCTTAACACAAATATTTTCTATAGCTAGTTTTCCTTAACCAAAACCATATTTCTACCCAGAATTTATAACAGGTTCTTAAAACTAAACAATAAAAAGACAGCCTAACTAAAAAATGGGCAAAGGATCTGAATTGACATTTCTCCAGAGAATGTAAACAGATGTCCCATAAGCACATGAAAAGATGTGCAACATCGTTAGTCATTAGGGCAATGCAAATCAAAACCACAGAGAGAGAGCACTTGACACCCCACTAGCCTGGCTATGATAAAGAAGACCAGGTGTGTGTTGAGGATGTGGAGAAATTGGAACCCTCATAACATCGCTGGTGGGGATGTAAATGTTGTACCTGCCCTAGAAAATAGTTCCCCAGAGTGTTTAACATAGGGTTAGGGTTACGTGTGTGTGTGTGTGTGTGTGTGCACGCGCACATGATTGTCAGTGTGAGTAGCTCAGTTGTGTCTGACTCTTTGCAACTCCATGGATTGTAGCTCACCAGACTGTTCTGTTCATGGAAGTCTCCAAGCAAGAATACTGGAGTGGGTAGCCATTCCTTTCTCCGGAGAGCAACTGTAAGACTTGTTAATTCTATTCCTAAGTATACTCATCAGACATAAAATGAAAAACATTTACTGAAGTTTGTAACAGCCTTATTTATAATAACCCCCCAAATGGGAATAGTCTGCATGTCCATTAACTAAAGAATGGATAAATAAATAAAATGTGGTATATACATACAACAAAGCATTATTTGTCAGTAAAAAAATTTTTTCTTAACCATGGATGAATCTAGAAAATATCTGCTAAGTGGAGGGGGGCGGGGAACAGATACAAAGGAATACTTATTCCATGATTCTACTGATATGTATTCTGGATACAGAATAGGCAAGTATGTAGAAACAGAAAGTTATGCGTTAGTGGTTGTCTGTGGCTGGGGTGAAGCTGAGAGATGGGAGTGACTGCCAGTGGATATAGACTTTCTTTTTAGGGTGATGAAAATGCTCCAAAGTTAATTGTGGTAATGTCTACACAGCTCTGTCAGTGTGCTAAAAACCGCTGAATTAATTGTATGCTTTAGTCGAATTATGTGGTTTGTTAATTTTATCTCAATAAAGCTATTGTTAAAAAGAAATCTTTGGGACTTCCTCAGTTGCCCAGTGGTTAAGACTTTGTTCTCCCAGCACAGAGGGCACAGGTTCAGTTCCTGGTCAGGAAACTGAGATCCCACATGCCACAAGGTGTGACCAGAAAACCCCAAAATATCCAACCAGCCACACAAAAAACCTTCACAAAGCAATAGTAATCAAAACAATGTGATGATGGCGTAAAACCAGATACAGATCAGTGGAACATAATAGAGAGCACAGAAATAAACCTGTTCATCTTTGGTCAGTTAATTTACGATAGAAAAGCCAAGATTATAAAACTGGGGAAAGGATAGACTCTTCAGTGGTGATGGGAAAACTAAACCACTGTCTTACACCATACACAGAAATTGACTCAGTTGTTTAAAGACTTGAACATAAGGCCTGAAACCATAACATTTCTAGAAGAAAACATAGGCAATAAGCTCCTTGACATGCATCTTGGCTATGATTTTTTTGGATATGACACTGGAAGCAAAGGCAACAAAAATAAACAAGTTGGGACTGTTTAAAAGCTTCTGCATAGCAAAGGAAACCGTCAGCAAAATGAAAAAGAGACGTACCAAACAGAAGAAAATATTTTCAAATTACGTATCTTGAGTTAATATCCAAAATATATAAAGAACTCATAGCTCAATTGAATAAAAACAGTCTGACTGAAAATTGGGCAGAGAATCGAAGCAAACATTTCTCCAAAGAAGACATACAGATGGCCAGCAGGTACATGGAAAGATGTTCATCACTAATCATCAGGGAAACACTCACCAAAGCCACAACGAGATATGGTTCTCACACCTGTTAGAATGACTAATATATGTGTATATATATGCATATATACATATATGTAAATATAAATGAGACAACAGATGTTGACAGAGATACAGAGAAAAAGGAATCCTTGTGCATTGTTCGGAGGAATGTAAATTGATAAAGCCACTTTGGAAAAAAGTATGACAGTTCCTTAAAAAATTAAAAATAAAACTTACCATATGATCCAGCAATCCCACTTTGGGTTATTTATTCCAAAGAAATGGGGAAAAAAAAAAAAAAAGCTTTCTCAGAAAGATACATGCATCCCCATCCATTGCAGCATTTGCAGTAGTTAAGACATGCAGCAGCCTAAGTGTCCATGGATGGATGGATGGTTAAGAGAAATTGTGGTATATATATTTGCATATATGATGTAATATAAGCCATAAAAAAGAAGAATGTCTTGCCATTTGCAGCAGTATGGGCAGACTTTGAGGGCATTTTGCTAATTGAAATAAGTCAGAGCAAAACAAATACCTTATGATCTCACTTATATGTAGAATCCTAGAAACAGAAACAAAACCCCCAAACCAAGCTTACGCATAACAGATTAACAGTGTTTGCCAGAGGCAAGGGGTGGTAGGTGGGAGAAATGGGTAAAGGTGTCAAAAGCTGTAAACTTCCAGTTATAAAATAAATTAGTCATGGAAATCTACAGCATAGCGACTGTAGTTAATACTGTGTTGTGTATTTGAAAGTTGTTAGAGTAGCTCTTAAAAATTCCCATTATGGCATTTTTCACAGACCTAGAACAAAAGATTTCACAATTCTTATGGAAACTCAGAAGACCCTGAATAGTCAAAGCAGTCTTGAGAAAGAAGAATGGAACTGCAGGAACCAGTTTTCCTGACTTCAGAGACAGTATGGTAGTGGCACAAAAACAGAAATATAGACCAGTGGAACAAGATAGAAAGCCCAGAGCTAAACCCAGAAACCCATGGGCACCTTCTCTTTGACAGAAGTGGCAAGAATATACAGTGGGGAAAAGATAGTCTCTTCAGTAAGTGGTACTGGGAAAACTGGTCAGCTACATGTAAAAGAATGAAATCAGAACACTCCTTAACACCATACACAAAGATAAAATGGATTAAAGACCTAAATATAAGACCAGAAACTATAAAACTCTTGGAGGAAAACATAGGCAGAACACTGTATGACATGAATCACAGCAAGATCCTTTTTGACCCACCTCCTAGAGTAATGGAAATAATGACCAAAATAAATAAGTGGGACCTAATTAAAAGCTTTTGCACAGCAAAGGAAACTATAAACGAGGTGAAAAGACAATGCTCAGAATGGGAAAAAATAATAGCAAATAAAATGACTGTCAAAGGATTAATATCTAAAATTCAGAAGCAACTCATGCAACTCAATACCAGAAAAACAAACAACCCAATCAGAAAATGGGCAGAAGACCTATACAAACGTTTCTCCAACGATACAGATGACTAATACACACATGGAAAGATGCTCAACATCACTCACTATTAGAGAAATGCAAATCACAACTACAATGAGATATCCCCTCACACATCAAAAAAATCCACAAGCAATAGATGCTGGGGAGGGTGTGTGGAGAAAAGAGAGCCCTTGTGCACTGTTGGTGGAAATGTAAATTGGTAACCGTTGCTACGGAAGACAGTATGGAGAGAGATTGCTTAAAAAAGTAGGAGTAAATCTCATATGACCCAGCAATCCCATTACTAGGCATATACCCTGAAAGAAAGAAAAGTGAAAGTGAAGTCGTTCAGTCGTGTCTGACTTTTTGCAACCCCATGGGCTGTAGCCAAAAGGTTCCTCTGTCCATGGAATTTTCCAGGCAAGAATACAGGAGTGGGTTCCCATTTTCTTCTCCAGGGTATCTTCCCAACCCAGGGATTAAACCTGGGTCTCCTGCATTGCAGGCAGACGCTTTACCAGCTGAGCTACCAAAGAAACCCTATACCCTGAAGAAACCATAATTGAAAAAGACACACGTACTCCAGTTTTCATTGCAGCACTATTTACAGTAGCTAGGGCATGGAAGCAACTTAGATATCCATTGAAAGATGAATGGACAAAGAAGCTGTGGTACATATATACAATGGAATATCTGTCAGTCGTAAAAAGAAACACATTTGACTCGGTTTTAATGTAGAGGAACCTAGAGCCTATTACCCAGAGTGAAGTCAGAAAGAGCAAAATATATATTAACATATGTATATGGAATCTAGAAAGATGGTACTGATGAACCTATTTGCTGGGGAGCAGTGGAGATGCAAACGTAGAAAACAGACTTTCAGACAGAGAGAGGTGAGGAAGGAGTGGAATGAAGGGAGATAGTAGCCTGGCAACATGAGCACTACCATATGTAAAATAGATAGCCAGTGGGAATTTGCTACATGACTTAGCTCAAACCAGTGCTCTGTGAAAACTTACAGGGGTAGGATGGGGTGGGAGGTGGGAGGGAGATTGAAGAGGTAGGGGACATATGTATACCTGTGGCTGATCCATGTGGATATATGGCAGAAACCAACACAATATTGTAGAATAAATATCCTTCAATTAAAAATAAGTCCCCATTATAAAAAAAAGAATTGTTAACTATGTAAGGTGTTGAGTGTTGACTTATTGTGGTGATTATTTTGTAATATATACAAATATTGAATCATTGTGTTACACATCTGAGACTAATACAGTGTTGTGTGTAACATGTATCTGAATTTTAAAAATTACCTGAGGTGGTAGACTTGATTTGGCTACCTTACAGATTATTACTTCTGATAGCGCCTGCAAAATCGTTTCCTTCTATCTGACTGAACCTTCCTTTATTTCTTCTCATTGTTGTCATCTAACATTTTCCTGGATCAGTTTTCATTCAGAATTTAAGTACCCGTGTCCTATTGCCCCTCTAGGTTCCACTGTTGTGTTTTTTTCATTTTTACCCTTGCTTTAGCGTTCCTTGGGCCTTCTCCATAATCACCACAGCTTCTGTCTACTAAAACTATATCTTGTAGCCACTATATCCTGTGGTCTCTTATCATAGTCCATAACTCTTCCACTACTGGGACTTTATTTCCTCCATTTAGAGATTATTTTCTCAATTATATTTTTTGAACATGCTGTGACTTTAGAGTTTTCTGTTTTGTTTTGGGATTGTGTATGTTTTTAAAGTAAAATACAGTACCAAATGAGTACTGTTCCCTACAAGAATTTGTTGGACCGTTTCCATTTATTTTATACTTTCCATTCCTTTACTCCTCTTCTCAGCTGTCTCCGCCTATCTCACACCCTCTCATTGTCATGTTTCTGCAATTGTTACCATTGTGTTAGATATATGAGCAACATATTTTAAATTGCTTTGCTAGTATGAGTTGTTAGCAACAAGCCTCTTTGAACTTAAGTGTTCTAAGATGTGATGAAAATGGTTTCACTGACTTCTTTCTCTTGTATAATGCAGAAAGGGTGTGGCTGTATGATATATTGGTAAGAATACTGTAGAAATTATATTAGGTTGGGTTCAAATTTGATCTCCACTACCACCAGCTGTGTGACCTTGTGCAAACTGTTTAACCTTGACACTTCATTTACCCAGAAGTTTGTTTGGAAGATAAGTGAGATAAGGTACGTGAAGTTGCTAATGGAGTACACAGCACATAGTATTTCTTATTTTTTTGTATTCCATGAAGTTAACTATTCTTTTTCCATCCCCATTTATATTCACAAAGCTAACTTTTAAAGATTATGTTTTAGATCCGTCAGTTTTTGCCTTAAAAAAAGTCCATTAGAACTTGACAAAGTAACAACGTTTATTGTACTGCAGAGTCTTTTTTCCTCCATGGAAAGGGATTTTATTTTAAATATAGCAGTGTGTACATGTCAATCCCTATTGCGTGTTTAGTTTGAACTAAAGTAATTACTGAAATTTAGGTGAGTACATTTAAAGTATCTGAAGGATTTTAGAACTTTTATGTATATTGTCTTAATTTGAAGAAAAGTCTTAATTTTATTGTTAGAATAAAACCAGATGAAAATGCCACCCATTAAGATAATTTTAGAGATAGTTTTTTAGGGTAGTGTTAGTAACTACTCTTTGTGTAGCAGTCTGCATAACTTAAGACTTATTATTGATCAAATTAAAGTTATATCTTAGTTTTAATAGTGTGAATTTTCTAGTCTGAACTTACCCCTGCCGTGGAAATAATTGTTACGTGTCCCCTTTGTGACTCTTGAACTCCCTCTTACTTAAATTTTTCCTTGTACAATTTTTAGAACCATATTAGAATATGATCCATAATAGAATGAAAACACTATATATGTTCTATTATGGACTAAGAAAACATCATGGAATAATATAGATTATGATAAAGCCATGATAGAATATTAAATTATTTGAATAGGACCATATTCTACTGACTCTTTACGTGTTTTTAATACTTTTTGTTCTTAGTGAATTTCTCATCTAATTTTTTAAGTGTTAATATTTTGCTATTTTTTATTTGTTTTTTTTTTTTTAATGAACTCCCCTTTGAGTGGTGAAGGCTACTATCTGTATGCTGATAATATCCAAGATCATATCTCTAATAGTTATGATCTTTCCTCTGAGTGCAGGTTCTGTACTTGGTGGATATATCTACCTTAATGTCCATAGCCCTCCTGCAGTTTCAAATTGTGTGTTTAGGGGACTTGAGAACCAGCAGTGTTTATACTTTGATCACGCCTCTCATATTGCACATGGATGGGCATTTTTCCCTCTCCTCACTCATGGCTCTGTTAAAGGGTATAAATAGGAGGCTCTTTACATGAAACAATAAACTTCGGAATGTTAATAAAGCAATATAAAGAGTTACAAGTTCATATAGCAAAGTTATACTTAGATTCAGACAGCTCAGTGAAAAAGTAATCGAGTGTGTTATGAATTAGTCATAGTGTAAAATGAGATGAATAAGCTAGGCTGCTTTAAAATTAAGAACTTTTCTTCATGAAGTGTTACCATTAACCATTCTCCACTAAAAGGATCTTGGGCTCCTTGGACAAATAGCTGATTTCAGGACTGGGGCAGGCAAAGTGCAGTGTATACTTGCAGCGTCTTGTGCCCAAAGGTAAGGCAGGCTCATAAAATGATGGGAATATATTAAAAGAATACAGGAACTAGCCTAAAGGGGAAGGTTCCCACTGGTCACATGTGGGACAATTTAAACGTCGAGTTAGATATGATGACAAAAGATTATACCCATTGAAATAAACCCATTAAGTCCATGCTGAAATATATAAGTACATGTGGATATGGAGGAAAAAGAAGTCTTTCCTACAGGAGGAAACCAAATAAGAAATGTTGAAGGATTGATGAAATTTAAAAAATACCATATGGCAATTGTGTCAGTTACCTATTGCTTCAGAACAAATTACCCAACAGTGTAGTAGCCTAAAATAACACGGATTATTTTGCAGTTTCTCTGGGTTTAGCCGTGTTTTCTACTTCATGGAAACTTGAAAGACTGACATGAAGGTGTTAGTCTGTGGGTTGTGGTCTCATCTGAATGCTTGATTGGGGAAGAATCTGACTTCCACAGTGTTGTTGGCAACATTTAGTTCTTTGTGGGCTGTTGATTAGAGGTCACCTTGCTATGTGAGCTTCATTAAAGCGTGCAAGATGAGGTTATAGAGACTTGTTGGCAAGGTGGAAGTCACAGTCTTTTGTAACCTAATCACAAAAGTGGTATCCTCTTAATATTGTCGTACTCAGTTGGTTAAAGGCAAGTCACGTCAGGCAAGGGGATTATACAAGTCACACAAGGCAAGGGGAATATCAAGAGGTGGAAATCATCTTGGAGGCTGGCTAACTCAGCAGCCATCATGATATAATTGACTCAGATAAGAATCATCAGTTGATGTTAAAATGAGTGGATGAAAGTTTGAGGAATAACTTGAATATCTACATAGACCAAAAAATATCTTCCCACAAGATGCTTATTAAGTACAAAGGGAAAAATGTAACTTTATGAAGGAGAAATCTATCAGTCAAAGTGATCAATCAAAGTGAAAGTCGCTTAGTCATGTCCGACTCTTTGCTACTCCATGGACTGTATAGTCCGTGGAATTCTCCAGGCCAGAATACTGGACTAGTTAGCCTATCCCTTCTCTGGAGGATCTTCCTGACCCAGGAATCAAACCGGGGTTTCTTGCATTGCAGGCATTTCTCTATCAACTGAGCTGTCAGGAAAGCCCCTCAGTTACCAGTAATCAGAGTTACCAGTAATGAGAAAAACTAACATTATCTTTTCCCCACTATCTGGCAAGAATATGTTACCACCTCTTTGGTATTTTACCCAAATCAAATCATGAGGAAGCATTAGGTAAACTCTTAGAAGGAGAGTCTACAGAATAACTGGCAAATATTATTTGTAAATATCAAAGTTATGAAATACATAAACAGACTGAAGAATTGTTCCAGTTTAAAGTACTCTTAATTAAGAGCAACATGGCTATTAACCACAATACATGATCCAAGTTGTTTTTTTTTTCCATAAAGAATGCTATTGGGACACATTTATGTATTGTAGAATCAGTTCAGTTCACTCACTCAGTCGTGTCCTACTCTTTGCAACCCCATGAATCACAGCATGCCAGGCTGTGTATATATTGTAGAATAATATAGACTATTATTATGGAACCATAATAGAATATTAGAAAAAGTAGAACAGATGCATAGTCTATTGGTTCTGTTGCTGTGGTAGATTTTCTTTTTCAGTGGTGAATTTCTCTTCAAATGCTGCTTTTCTCAGTTGGCAAAATTTAAATAAGATCTTTGGATCATTAGTTTTCAGAGTGGTTCATGATAACTGGGAAATCCCCAAGACCCTTTCAGGGGGTCCACGAGCAAAAGCTGTTTTCATTATAACACAGAAATAATATTTGTTTTATTCACTCTGTTTACATTTGCATTGATGGTGCAAAAGCAGTGGCTGGTAAAACTGCTGATACCTTAGCATGAATGAAAACAATGACACTGTACTGTATCAGTAGTCAATATATTCACTGCCATGCAGTTGCAGGTAAAAAAAACGCCAATTTCTCTCAATATCGTTGGTAAAGCAGTAAAAAGTATTAATTTTATTAAATCTAACCAAGAAGAAGCAAATGGCAGTTTTAGAACTGAAAAACAATAATTGATGGAGTAATGCAGTGGGTAAACTCAACAGAAGAGAACAGAGGCGTCAATAAATGGGCAGACAGAGGAAAAGAAGTTACCTAGTCTGAACAACAGAAGGAAAACAGAAGGATAAAAATAATCCACAGAGCCTCAGGAAACTGTGGGACTATAAAACAGATTTAACATTTGTGTCATTGGATTCCTAGGAGAGGAAGAGAAAAGGCTCCCTCAAGAACTGAAGAAAGAGAAAAATCTACCCAAAGGAAGGAAATAACAGAAATCAGGGTAACTGAAAACAGAAGGACAGTAAAGGAAATCAGTGAAAGAAAGAGCTCGTTCTTCAAAAAGATCACTAAACTAACAAACTTCCAGCCACACTGAGAGAAATTAAAGAAGCAGCAAAGTATCAGTATCAGGAATAAAACTTAATAGTATTATCATAGACCCTAAATATGTGAACAAGATAATAAATACTACAAACAGCTCTGCACACTTAAATTTGACAACTTTGATGTAATGGACCAGTTTCTTGAAAAATGCAAACCACCACACCTCACCCAGTATGAAATAGTTTAAATAGTCCTATTGCCTTGATACCGAAAAAAGAATTTTTAAAAGGTACAAAGAACAAAACTATAGGTTAGTATTCCCATATCAGTGTAGATGCAAAACCCCTTAACAGATATAAGCAAATAGAGTTAAACATTAGATAAAAAAAATTTTTTTTAAATGTCATAACTGTGTATGGCTCATTGCATGGATGCAGCAGGGCTGTTTCACTATTTGAAAATCAACTAACATTAAATGGTGTCAGTCACTCAGTCGTGTCTGACTCTTTGTGACCCTATGGACTGTAGCCAACCAGGCTTCTCTGTCCATGGATTCTCCAGGCAAGAATCCTGGAGTGGGTTGCCACTTTCTTCTCCAGAGGATCTTCCTGACCCAGGGATCAAACCAGAGTCTCTTGCATTGCAGGGAGATTCTTTACCATCTATAGGGAGGTCCTCCAGTTAGGTAGTATAGTAATATCAAATCTTGTTTAATAAGGTAAATGTCTATTTTATTTATCCCATTCTAAATAAGCATCCAGAGATTTATTCATTTGAAGTTGCTGTTGTTCAGTTGCCCAGTTGTGTCTGACTCTTTGCGACCCTGTGGACTGCAGCACGCCAGGCTTCCCTGTCCTTCACCATCTCCCGGAGCTTGCTCAAACTCATGTCCATTGACTTGGTGATGCCATCCAACCATCTGGTCCTCTGCTGCCTCTTTCTCCTTTTGCCATCAATCTTTCCAGCATCAGGGTTTTTTCCAGTGAGTCACCTCTTCGCATCAGGTGGCCAAAGTATTGGAGCTTCAGCTTCAGCATCAGTCCTTCTAATGAAAATTCAGGGTTGATTTCCTTTAAGAGTGACTGGTTTGATCTCCTTGCTGTCCAGGGGACTCTCAAGAGTCTTCTCCAGTACCACAGTTCGAAGGCATCAGTTCTTCAGGACTCAGCCTTTTTCATTGTCCAGCTCTCACATCTGTTCATGACTCCTGGAAAAACCTTAGCTTTTACTATACAGACATTTGTAGTCAAAATCATGTCTCTGCTTTTTAATATACTGTCTAGGTGTGTCATTGCTTTTCTTCCAATGAGCAAACGTTTTTAATTTCATGGCTGCAGTCACCATCCACAGAGATTTTGAAGCCCAAGAAAATAAAGTTTGTCTCTATTTCCATTGTTTTACCATCTATTTGCCATGAAGTGATGGGACTGGATGCCATGATCTTCATTTTTTTTGAATGTTGAGTTTTCAGCCAGCTTTTACATTCTCTTCACTCCCTTTGAAAAGAAAAAGAAAATTTATTTTAATATGATCTACCACATTAACATTCTGAAGAATAAAAATCACATGATCATATCAGTTGAAGAAAATAATTTGATAAAATTCGAGACCCATTCATAATTTTTTTTTAAAGTATTTAATTAATTTATTTGGCTGCCTCGGGTCTTAACCTCGAGACTCTTGGGATCTTTGTTGTGACATGCAGAACCTTCTGTTGCTGGCCCCGGACTCACCGGTTGTGTCACGTGGGCTCAGTAGTCGCGGTGTGTGGGCTCAGTTGCCCTGTGGCACATGAGATCTTAGCTCCCCAACCAGGGATCAAACCCATGTCACCTGCATTTGCAAGGTGGTCTTTTCACCACTGGACCACTAGGGAAGTCCCACTCATTCATAATTTGAAAAAAAAAAAAAAAAAGGGCGAAATTTCAGGAAAATATACTTTGGAGAAACTAACTCAGTTGGATAAGGAACATTTATGAAGACCTACTTTATCCTTTTCAATAAAAGGGAACATTTCATGCAAAGATGGGCTCGATAAAGGACAGAAATGGTATGGACCTAACAGAAGCAGAAGATATTAAGAAGAGGTGGCAAGAATACACAGAAGAACTGTACAAAAAAGATCTCCACGACCAAGATGATCACGATGGTGTGATCACTCACCTAGAGCCAGACATCCTGGAATGTGAAGTCAAGTGGGCCTTAGAAAGCATCACTACAAACAAAGCTAGTGGAGGTGGTGGAATTCCAGTGGAGCTATTTCAAATCCTAGAAGATGATGCTGTGAAAGTGCTGCACTCAATATGCCAGCAAATTTGGAAAACTCCGCAGTGGCCGCAGGACTGGAAAAGGTCAGTTTTCATTCCAATCCCAAAGAAAGGCGATGCCAAAGAATGCTCAAACTACTGCACAATTGCACTCATCTCACACGCTAGTAAAGTAATGCTCAAAATTCTCCAAGCCAGGCTTCAGCAATACGTGAGCTGTGAACTTGCAGATGTTCAAGCTGGTTTTAGAAAAGGCAGAAGAACCAGAGATCAAATTGCCAACATCCGCTGGATCATGGAAAAAGCAAGAGAGTTCCAGAAAAATACCTATTTCTGCTTTATTGACTATGCCAAAGCCTTTGACTATGTGGATCACAAGAAACTGTGGAAAATTCTTCAAGAGATGGGAATACAGACCACCTGACCTGCCTCTTGAGAAACCGATATGCAGGTCAGGAAGCAACAGTTAGATCTGGACATGGAACAACAGACTGGTTCCAAATAGGAAAAGGAGTACGTCAAGGCTGTATATTGTCCCCCTGCTTATTTAACTTATATGCAGAATACATCATGAGAAACGCTGGACTGGAAGAAACACAAGCTGGAATCAAGATTGCCAGGAGAAATATCAATAACTTCAGATATGCAGATGACACCACCCTTATGGCAGAAAGTGAAGAGGAACGAAAGAGCCTCTTGATGAAAGTGAAAGAGGAGAGTGAAAAAGTTGGCCTAAAGCTCAACATTCAGAAAACTAAGATCGTGGCATCTGGTCCCATCACTTCATGGGAAATAGATGGGGAAACAGTGGAAACAGTGTCAGACTTTATTTTGGGGGGCTCCAAAACCACTGCAGATGGTGACTGCAGCCATGAAATTAAAAGATACTTACGCCTTGGAAGGACAGTCATGACAAACCTAGATAGCATATTGAAAAGCAGAGACATTACTTTGCCGACTAAGGTCTGTCTAGTCAAGGCTGTGGTTTTTCCAGTGGTCATGTATGGATGTGAGAGTTGGACTGTGAAGAACGCTGAGCGCCGAAGAATTGATGCTTTTGAACTGTGGTGTTGGAGAAGACTCTTGAGAGTCCCTTGGACTGCAAGGAGATCCAACCAGTCCATTCTAAAGGAGATCAGCCCTGGGTGTTCATTGGAAGGACTGATGCTAAAGCTGAAACTCCCAATACTTTGGCCACCTCATGCGAAGAGTTGACTCACTGGAAAAGACTCTGATGCTGGGAGGGATTTAGGGGTAGGAGGAGAAGGGGATGACAGAGAATGAGATGGCTGGATGGCATCACCGACTCGATGGACATGGATTTGGGTGAACTCCGAGAGCAGGTGATGGACAAGGAGGCCTGGCGTGCTGCGATTCATGGGGTTGCAAAGAGTCGGGTGCTACTGAGTGACTGAACTGAACTTAATTGAATATTGGGAGAATCAGATTCTTAAGTTCGGTTATTAAAAAATCTTTAGAGTTCTACTTTCCTTGATGCACACTTTTCATACTGGCTGTCTTTTAAGCATTTATATGTACTTCAGATCAACAAGCATATACTCTTAATGCTGAAATATTTATAGTTCACAAGGAGAGCCTGTAACCAAATAAGACAATGTTGTCACGACTTAAAGTCTACTAGATAAAGATGAATGTCTAAATATTCTGACAGCATGCCCTTTGAAAATATTCTAAACTTTATAGTATGCGTTTATAAAATTTATTTTTGTTCTCTCACATCTTGACACTTTAAGATCAAAGTAACTCTAAACAAAATGAGATAAAGGAGATCCAAATATATTTGCATTTCTTCGCCAGAAAATTTCTTTAGAAAATATTCTAGTATTCTTACTGATTTTTATGTATACTAAAATTGTAATCATAATTTTTTTTTTAAATTCTGAGTAGCATAGACTTGAGGGGAAAGTTAAAATCAGTCCAAGTGTCTATATCTGTTGAAAAACAAATTTGTCAACTTCTCACAAACCAGTTTTTTTCTAGGATAAAGTCAGACCATTTTAATAACTTTTAAAACATACTCCATTCTCAGAAGTATGACAGGTGTTAAACCTTTTTTATAATCCCTCAGTTTATAATTCCCCGAGGCTCTGTGGACTATTTTTTTTTAATTTGTTTTCTTTCTTTTGTCCAGACAGGATAATTTCTTTTTCTCTGTGTACCAGTTACTGACTCTTGCCTCTGTCTGCTCTATTCTGTTGAGTTTACTCACTGCATTACTCTATCAGTTATTGTTTTTCAGTTCTACAGTTGCTATTTGGTAGTTCTTTATATGTTTTCTTTCTTTATTGTGGTTTTCTCTTTTTCATGTTTCAGGTATCAGTTGCTTTCCTTGAAGGGACAGGCTCACTGTTCAACACACTGATGCTTGAAAGTCCACTTAAACCAAATTGCTTAAGCAATGTAAATTTTTATATGTACCTATAAAACTCTTCTTCCTTTAGTAAAGTTAGGATAATGTTAAACCTGGCAAGGGATATAGAAACATAATAATTGTTGTCTTCATGGACTTTAAAATCTGAAAGTGAGTTGAGAGTGAAAGTTGCTCAGTCGTGTCCTACTCTTTGCGACTCCATGGGCTGCAGCACGCTGGGCTTCCCTGCTCTTCACCAACTCCCGGAGCTTGCTCAAACTCATGTCCATTGACTTGGTGATGCCATCCAACCATCTCGTCCTCTGATGCCCCTTTCTCCTTTTGCCGTCAATCTTTCCAGCATCAGGGTTTTTTCCAATGAGTCAGTTCTTCACATTACATGGCCAAAGTATTGGAGTTTCAGCTTCAGCATCAGTCCTTCCAATGAATATTCAGGACTGATTTCCTTGAGGATTGACTGATTTGATCTATTTGCAGTCCATGGGACTCTCAAGAGTCTTCTCCAGCACCACAGTTAAATATTGTTAAGGGTTTTTGTATCCATGGACATGAAATACTGGGGAATAGTTTTCTTTTTTGTGATGTAGTTGTCTGATTTTGCTCTCAAGGCAATGCTGGCCCCGTAAAATGAGTTAGGAACTATTTCTTCTGCTTTCTAAATGAATTTGTATGTTTTTGGACTTTGAACGTATGGTAGAATTGACCAGTGAAGGCATCAGGTCTTTAGTTTTTCTGTTAAACTCATTTCCCCCCCCCCTCAAATTCAATTTAATAGCAATAGATCAACTTACCTGTTTTTTTCCTCTTGAGTCAGTTTTGGTAGATTCAGTTTTTCAAGAAACTTGTCCATTTCAGCTGAGTTAGACATTTTATTTTCATGCTTTTTAAAAATATACACTTATTTTTCTTTTAATGTCTGTAGCATCTGTAGTGATTTGCTTGGAGTGTTATTTATTGACCTTTTCCAAAAAATGAAGTTTTGATTTTACTGATTTTTGTCTCTGTTTGTCTACTTCCTAGTTCATTAATTTCTGTTTTTAGTTTTCTCTTTCTCCCCTTGCCTTGGGTTTAATTTATTCTTTTTCTGGCTCTTAAAGGTAGGAAGAGATTTTGCATTTTAGACTTCTCTTCGGGTAGTACTTTCCTCAAAAGACTGCTTAACCTGTAGTCTTTAAATTCTGATCGGTTCAGTTTTCACTCTGTTCAGAATATTTTGGTTTCTCTCATCATTTCTTCGGTGACTTTTGGGTTATTTAGAATTGTGTTGTTTATATTCAGATATTTGAATGTTTCCAGATACCTTAATTTAATTCCATTGTAATGTGAAAATATATTCTGTATGATTTCAGTCTTTTATTAAGACTTTTTTTTGAGGCTCAGAATAATGTCTATCTTCATGAATGTTCATGTGCACTAGAACAGAGTATTTTGTTGTTTTAGGACATCTTGGGTGATACTGTTATTCTGATCTTCCACAATTCTGTTTACTTCAGCCTTTGGTCTGCTTATGTTCTGTCAGTTACAGTGAGAGAGATGTTAAAATCTCCAAATATGATTGTCTATTTCTTTTCAGTTCTCTGTGTTTGACACATTTAATTTTGAAGCTGTTATTAAGCATACATTTGGCTCTTAAACATGTGTTTGAACTGTGCGAGTCTACTAATACAGGGAATTTGTTTTTTTTTTTCCAGCAAACATTGTAGTACTCCATGATCGAAGTGAATCCAAGGATTAGGGTATCTCTGAGGGTCCTGGAACCAATCCCCTGTCATTACTGTGGGATAACTATATATGAAAGGTTCTGGGACTCCGTTACAATGAGTTTCCCTACACAACCACAAAATTCTTGGATACCAGGTGTCCTACAATTCAACTCAATTCTGACACTGTGGATCTAGAGATATCATGAGATTCCACAGGTTAAGAACTCAGACCTATAAGATTGCCTCCATCCCCACCCCACCCCCACCTTAGATGGGAATTCCAAGTCCAGGTTGTTCCTTGAGGTTCTGACCAACCAGTTATAGATTGGAGGTTCCAACAACCCCCGCCTTGAGTTTGATTAGTTTGCTAGTACATCTCAGAACTCAAACATTTTACTTACTAGACCACGGGCTAATTATAAAAGGGTGTAACTCAGGAACAGCCAGATGGAAGAGGTACATGGGAAGGCGTGTGGAGCTTCCATGCTGTTCCAGGTGCTCCCAAACCCAGAAGGGGGTCTCCAGCCCCTATTTTTGTTATTTTTTTTTCTGGAGGCTTTATTATATAGATGCCTTATATAGAAGCATTATTTGGCATGATTGTTAAACCACTCACCAATGGTGGTTGGGTTCAGTCTCCAGCCCAGATTAAATCATCAGCCATTGGTGAGTGGTTTTTATTTTGGCTGTGCTGGGTCTTCACTGCTTTGTGCGAGTTTTCTCTAGTTACGGTAAGCAGAGGCTACTCTCTGCTGTGGTGTGCCAGCTTCCCATCGGGGGTGGTTTCTCTTCTTTCAGAGTGGTGCATGGACTTAGTTGCCCTGTGGCATATGGAATCTTCCCAGACCAGGGATCGAACCCATGTCCCCTGCATTGGCAGGCAGATTCTTATCCACTGCACCACCAGGGAAGTCCCCTGGCCACCAGCCCCTGTCCTTGGTCCTTTCCCATAGTCATATCATTAATATAGCAAAAGAAATCTCAATAGCTCTCCTCACTTAAAACATTCTAAGGAGTTCTTATGCTAGAAATGAATGAGGACCAAGGATATTTCTCATTACATATCACAGTATATTTAAGATTGTTACATCTTTCTAAATGAATTGACTCTTTTAAGATTATGAAATAATTTTCTTTATCACTGGTAATATTCCTTGTTCTGAACTCTACATTGTCCATTATTGCTAGCCACTGTATCTTTCTTTTGATTATTGCTTTTACAGTATATCTCTTTCTTTCAACCTATCTGTAAAGTAGGCTTCTTGTAGATAGCATATAGTTGTATATTCTTTTAATTGGAATTATTAGGCCATTTATATCAAACATAATATAATTCTCAGAATACTTGGATTTAAATCTAAATTGCTAGTTACTGTTTTTTTCTCATTTGGTTTTTGATCCTTGCTTCATATTTTTCTACATTTCTTTGGATTGTTTTTATGATTCCATTTTTTTTTTATTATAAGGTACTGCTCTAGGGTTTACAATATGCATCTTCAGCATCATGCTCTACCTTCAAATAATGTAATGTTTCCCTTGTAGTATAAGATCTTGACAAATATATTAATTTTTTACATTTTTCTTGGTTACATGTCTGTCTTCTACACATTATATACTCTACAGTACATTGTTATGTTTGTGTTAAATACAAACACAAAAGTGAAAGTTACATTTGAAAGACATTTAAAAATGAGGGAAATGTATATTTTTCTTAACTTTGGGGTATCTTGGAAAGACACTTTACCTTAATATTAAATATTTGGAAGATACCTTTCTGGGTATAAAATTAGATGGGTTAAGGTTGAAATAAGTTTAGGAGAGAGATGAAGCGTTCATTGTTGATGGAAAAGCCCTGAGAAACCCAGCCAGATTGATCCTTGGGTCTTGTGATTGCTTAGAAGGAAGTGATACAGGCAGAGAGGTTGGATGGTACCATTTATAAAGAATCGATACACTGTGAAGGTCAGTGGGCTGGAGAAACAAGGACCTGGTTTCTAAGTCCTCCCTGAAACTACTACATAACCCTTTGCCTTCACCTATGAAACAATTACATTTTAACATTTAAACAACATTTTTAAAAGTTACATCATTTAAAAAACACCTCACAGTGACAGTATAAGGATCACTATACTTTTTTGAGAACCTCATAAGAAACATACTTAATTGTAAGGTAGAGTGGAATTTTTAAATATGTGAAACAGTAAGCGATAAGTAAGAATCGTGGTAAGAATCTTAAGGTTAATTAAATAAGATGCAAAATAAGTAGAACTCTTTATCTCTGCTCATTAATAATGTCATTTTTTATCAATGTTTGCTACTTCTGTCTCTGTTTTAATATATATTTGATGTTTAAATTGACCTAAAATTAGACTAACCAGTTAAATTAGCTGCTATAATTTTCAAGGAAAAGATTGTTGGCAAGATAAGAATTACAGATGCTAATTTACTGATAAACTTTTCTTAGACCTTACGTTTACCCAGAATACTTTTAGACCTTACGTTTACTCAGGATACTTTTAGACCTTATGTTTACTCAGAATACTTTTAAGAGTTTAAAAGCTAGTTTGCCAGATTAAAATGATATTTCTCATTTCAGACTGTATTCAGTAACTTCTTGGAATACTTTGGTATATTCAAGTATTTAAGTGTTAATCCTGTTGTACACTTCCTGCTAGACACGGTCACAATTAGATAGCTGGGATATAGGATGCAAGGTATACTCAGTTTTATTGATGAACTTTAAAAATTCAATTTGTATTACTTTTAAGTTCTGTTGACTTTTTCAAAAAATTTCTTCATCATTTTTACTTTATGTTAGCCTGTTATACTTGGAATTTTTACTGTTTTAGAGCTACTCCAGGTGGCGCTAGTGATAAAGAACCTGCCTGCCAGTGCAGGGGGCTTAAGCGATGTGGGTTTGATACCTGGGTCAGGAAGATCCCCTGGAGTAGCAAATGGCAACCCACTCCATTGTTCTTGCCTGGGGAATCCCATGGACAAGAAGACCCAGGAGGGCTACAGTCTTCAGGATCACAAAAAGTTGGACGCGACTGAAGCAACTTAGCACTTGCACACACACATACCTGGTTCTATTATTAATCAAATGGTCGGATTTTCACCAACTTACTTGACCTCTGTGTACCAAGTCATCAAGAATTGTTAAATGTAGGCCTTGGATCAGGTCTGTAGTTTTTCTTCAGCACTTTTTTCTTAAATAAAAATTTAAGTTAGGGATCCAGGTAAATTGTATTAACTTAGAGTTTATCCATGAGATAAGACTTCTCCTGAAAAAAAACAAACAAACTGGAGTTCAAGTGGCTGGCTGTCTTACACTGGACTTACCTTCCTATTATTTCTTATTTTAGTTGCATAGCATATAGAAAATTCAGTTTCAATGCAGGTATGAAAGGTAACAGATTTTTCTTAGCAGCTTTAAAGTCTCAGTAAACTCTGCCATTAAAGAGAGATGGCAGGAGAAGCTTTATTCTGAACTCTACCCAAAAATGAGTTCGTCCAGCAAGACAAGTTAGAGCATTGACAGTCTGCAGTGTGTTAAAGTTTGATATACAGTATGTTTAGGGTGTTAAAAATATAAAATAAATTTTAATCAAATGTTTGTATGTCTTAAGTGACAGAGCTGCAGCTCAGGCCTGTTTGATGCAAGAGCTCTTTCTATCATATTGTATAATTTTTTAAAGTAAAAAAAATATTTGTAGTCTAACCACATTCGTTTATGGCTATTGCTCAATGTTTCATGACTCAAAATACTCAAGTTCAATCTTCTAAAGACATTTGTGCCAATTTTGTGACTAACTATTATTATTTCTTTTCTCCAGGGAAATGAGGCAAGTTATCCTTTGGAAATGTGCTCACACTGTAAGTGAAATATTCTTATCAAGAATTTCTTTTATTTTCACATCTTTGTATATATTTATGTATATAAATCATACACCTCTGTGTATTTGTATGGCAAAGGTAGTTCTTAGCCGTTTTAAATGGTTAGTGAATTTGACTTAGAGTCTTTCTGAGTTACCAGAATAGTGAAAGATATTTTTTAATGGATCTCTTTACTATTAGTGTCTGCACTGTGTTGTAATTACAAATTGACCCTCAAATTTCAGTGGCTTAACCCAACAGAAGTTTTTCAGATTAACAAAGCTTCAAGTAAACAATTACTTTATTTAGCCTGTGGCTATGTAAAATCAATGCTTATTGGAGGCACAACTCTGGTAGACTAAGCAGCTATTCCATAAGACCTTTCTGGGGAGAATGAGGAGTATAAGAAGTGTGAGGGGGCTGGTTATTTCTGACTGTACTGGAGAATATGAAGAACATGGCAGTCTTACAAATTCTTGATTCAAGTATCAGAGGACCAGGGAGCTTAAATAAAAATCATAAGGTCTCTTGTGTGGAAGTACAATGATTAGGGAAGAAGGGAGATCATGGGAATTGGAATGGTGACCCTTGGTAAGTTTAGATAAAATCCTGAGGTTCCAGAATTCCCAAACTCTTCTGAACCTTCCTTGCCTTTTCTGCCATCCCTGTGTGATGAAGCTGGTTGTGCCTTGTTTGGAGACAACTCACTTTGCGATGAGGTTTGTCTTATTAAAACTGTTTTTCCATTGTTCCATCATTTCTTCAGTCTCCTTTCTCTTCTCAGAACAGTTGTCAGTCCATGGGGTTGCAGAGACTGGGACACTTTTCATTATGATCAACACCTTTGCTTTCTTCTGCTTTCTGGTTAAATGCTCTTACGTCAGCTCTTTTCTTGACTGACTTCATTGTGTTTTAGGTCTCAGCATACATGTCCCCTCTTTGGAGATGTTTTCTCTTTCTCTACTCTCTTGAGAGTCTCTCTAACAAGGATAGTACCCTGTTTTTTTGTTTTTTTTTTTTTAATAGCAGTTACCATAAGCTTAAATTACTTGTTTATTAATACATTGTAATCCATTTTATTTTCTATTTTGTAACTTCTACAATTAAAAAAAAATTTTTGTGGTGATACTCTGACCAGTTACCCATAATTTGGCCATCTCTACTGCTATGTACATTTTATTTTACTGTTTGCTCCCAAGCTTTCTCTTATGAATTTCTTCTATAACTTTGATCATACATAGCTGTATGTTTCTGTTTTAAACATGAAGGTAAAATGTTGTATTGAGGTTGGTAAACTATTACTTACCAACAGTTTTGTTGATAAAGTTTTATTGGAACACTGCCATGCCCATTTGTTCACATATTGTCTATGGCTGTTTTTGTCTGACCTGTGAAATGTGGTCAAAGTAGAGTAACGTAACACACTAGTGCTCCAAGTGTTACCTCGATCTATAATTCTTGTCTGTGCCGTAGTTATGTCAGTTATATAGTTTCTTTAGAAACCTGCTCAGAGTTGTACCTTGCCACTTACTGTTCAGCTTGAGCCTGTGGTGTAGTCCTTCCTCCTGTCGCTAGTGGGCTAAGAATGGGTTATAGAAGCCTGTAATTAACTAGGATTCAGGCTGCAAATAGAGTTGAGGTGGGCTGTGGGGAGTACGACTCTGAAAGGTATGAGGGAGGTTAGTTTTTGTTTCTTGATCAGGGAGCAGAGGTCTTAAGGGGACAGGACATCCCAGGTTTTAACCTTCTGCTCTCCCTGTAAATCTGGGACTGAGGGTCATTTACCTGATTGCAGAGAAAAATGTACCAGGGCGAAACGCAAGATGGTTCCCTTCAGTGTATCCAAGATGTTGAAAGCCAAGTTTTTTTTAAAATAGTAAGTATTTGAAATAGATTTCATACACTGTTAAAGCTGTTTCTTTTAGTTTTATCCCCAGAACTAAGTCTTCTTCCTTCTGACTTCATCTGTGCTTTGAGGAGGCTTGAACCTTGTCACTAAAGGTCTGTACTTGTCAGTGATTGTTCAGCTAGATGAGTCTGTCTGAATTCTTCTGTCATCCAGTGAAAGTGTAGTCTTCCTCCTTCCAAGTTGGTTCACCAGAATACAATATTTTATACATGATTTGGATGAATATGAATTTATCCACATTAAAACCACAACTTTCCCCCACCCACACATTGTAGTAAGTCTTTTTTGCTCATCTGCAAAACTTTGTTAATGAGAGAGCTTAGTGTTATTTATAAACAGCTCTTACCATGTATAGTGTTAACACCAATCCTTGAGACACTTGACTTTACACTCTTCCCTGTTGAGCTTTGGGCCTTTTTTTCCCTTTTAAGACCTAGCTCAGGTCTGTGTGCTCTCACATCATCAGTAGTTACTGTCTCTTTTGCTCTTTTAGCATTAAATTGTACTGTTTTGTAAAAGGTAATAAGATTCTAAATTATATACTGTAAAGTACTGTTTATAATCTTGTGTGTGACACACAGATAAGTACCCACAGTGCTTACAGTCTAGCTACTGGGCGAAAGAGAAATGCATTTTTTTCCCTAGTGGAAATAAACCATTATGAGCAATAAAAGCAAAGGCTCCAAGAGGGGACATTACCATTGGTTAAGAAAATTAAGAAAAGCTTCATGGAAAGGGTAATGTTTGAAACTGTTTTTTGAAATCTGCATAAGATTTGAATGCTGATTAATTCTTACATTTGTCTGGTCATTTGCCTCTTTCAGTCTCTAAATTCCATCCAGATCTTTGACATTTTATCTAACCCCATGAATTATTCTTTCTAGCACTCTACTTTTAATCAGTGACTTAATGCTTTAAGAAATGCTTAAGAAAACTTGAGGCCATTTCAAAGTGTTAACCTCATTACCTCCTTACTCCATGACCCCGCTGCCTGCCACACACAGAAACTTTCCCATTGTCTTAGTCAGGCTTAATAGCTCTTTGCTCTTTCAATGTCAAAGTTTGGGTTATCTCCCTTATTCAAGGTCAGCCTCTGCACTTGTGCTTTTGGTCTCATCCCCTCACCTCTTGGACCTTATTTTTTTTAGTTTTCTTTCCATTTTACCTATGTCTGCAACGTCTTCATTTTTCATCAGTTTACATAGTCAGCTCCCCTTTGATCCTGATCCTGCATGTATCTCCCAGTTTTTCTCCCTTCTCTGTCATATTTGAGCTTTGCAAGAGCATATACAGTGATCTCCATTTCCATATTTCTGTTAATTTCTTTGCCTGCTCAAATCTGGCTTTCATCTCCTACTTTTATTGAAACTGTTAGTATTAAGGTCACCTTCATTTTATTGACACAATGCCCAATTGCTAAATCCGATGGAGTAAAAAAAACCTGTAAAATCATTTGTGGTATTTGGGGAAATTTGAACACTGATTATTTACTATCAAGGAATTAATTAGTAATAATTACTGTTTTAGTTAGAATAGTATTTTAGAGATAGATGGTAATTACTGAACAGACATGGATATGGTACTAGTAACTGTGTCTGGGATTTGCTCTAAAATACTTGAAGTGGATTATAAATAAGATTTTTAATGTGTTAATGATTGAAACCGGTGATGGGTATGTGGGATTCATTATGAGTCTCTCGATCTTTATATTTGTCTAAAGTTTCCTTTATATGTATTTTTTTAATAAGTGAAAAAAAGTGGAAAATAACTGAGTAATATCAAGGAGAAATTACTATTTAAGTATAGATAAGTATGGCATGCAACACAGCTGGCTTTAATAATAATAATAAGAGGTGGTTAAGCTCATTTTCACCACTGAACGAATTGAGGTGTTGACAGTAGAAGTGGAAGTGTGATGCCTGGCATGGAGCAGATGCTGAATAAGTATCTGTTGACTGAATAAGCTAGTGCGAGCTCAGTGCTGGATTGTATAGACAGCTAGTTGGACGATTTTAAAGGCTGTATCTTTAGAAAAACCCAGTAGTTACCAGTCACTCCATTTGTTTTCATAAATAATGACAAATACCTGCATGGCATTTAACTCATACCAGGCACTGACCTAAGCATATCACGTAGATTTACTTTCTGACCTTTGCAGTAGCCTCATGAAAGAGGTGTTGTTACTTTTCCCATTGTATAGATGAAAAAACAGAGACATCAGTAATTGACCTAAGATCACGCAGCAGCAGGTAAAATAACAAAGCTGTGATTTATATCAAGCAGTCATGTTCCAGAGTTATATCTTTAATCAATACTGTATAGCCTCTCTTATAGTAACTCTTATCAGATTAATGTTGTTTATCTACAAGAATGATTTTATGGAAAATTGGACTTGTCTAAGATATATTTAGGTATTCTGATTTTGTGTGTCTCTTTATGTCTCTTAATTCAGTATTTGGTTTTTGTTGAATTAAATTATTCTTGGCCATTGTGACTTTGTTCTTTCTGTTGGCTAACCTGTCTGGAGAAGGAAATGTATACTCTGTTGAGGTGATTTGCTCAAAGACTGTGGTTGTAACTTGGCATGATAACTTGGAAAAATGGCTGAGTACAAGATACTAGATTAGATAGTTTAGCAGAGGGGTAGATTGGAGCACAGGTGGAAGTGAGTGGAAAGTCAGATTCAACTAATCTTTTTACTGTTGATAAAACCAGTATAACTGAATAATTTTAATAAAATTGGTAAATGTAGGGCCCGTTTTGTAGATTGAATGCAGATGAAAGACACAAAGTCTTTTATCTGAAGAGATTTCTCAATTTTCTTTTGTTAGAAGGTGACCCAAGAGGAGCTTTGCAGGCTCTGAAGGACATTTCCCTTTGCATAATGAACTATCTGTAGAACCCTGGAAGACACCTTTAGCCACTAGGACACTGCTCTTATTTTAAGTCAACAGTCTCATATTTAAGTGGTTTTGTTTCTGATTTGAATATTTCTGCTCACAGTCGGATTGTCTCAGGGAGGTTTACATGTTCATATTCTTTACTTAGACGTGGATGTTTGTTTTGAAAACAAAACTTTCTCACAGAAAAAGTTAAAGTGAATTTGATTTCCTTTTTCACTTCTGCATTCCTTTATGTTTCCTTTCTTATATGGACTAGTTAACTCACTATAAATTTTTCAGTGTTGTGTATTCTAAAGAGAAATACCTGGTTTACTCCCAAATCATTCATCATCTCAAAAATTTTTGGAGGAAACTTTTAATATCAACAAAAATTTTGTCACTAACTTTGCTACACATGTTACTTTAAATTAAAATCTTCATAAAGGTATTCCATAATTCATGCTTCTTAAAGACTCCACCAGCCTTGATTATCAGTTGCTTAGTGATCCTGAACTCTACTGTATTTCACTTAGTCCGCTGAGAATTGCTTACATTCTCTCTTCTTTCAGTAAAGCTTTATTGCTGAGTAACAAAGTATAACCTAGGCTTGAATTTGCTACCTTGTTTTGTAGTTAGGGTACCTTAAAAAAAAAAAAAAGAAAAATCCCTGGATGGTCTGCTATAAATATTTCAGATTTTTATGTGATTAGTCTTAAGAAAAATGAAGTGCTAACTCTGTTTTCTTTATCTGTACTGTCAGATTTTGGCATTGTGGTAGCACTTGCACGTTTTTAGTTTTAGCAGTGAAAAGTCCATGGCAAGTAGTAATTTGAGAGTCTACCACAAATTTGAATCATTTTGTAGCTGGTATGTAGAAGACAGTTTCATCAGCTGGTGAGAAAACCTACCTAGGTATTTAGCAAAAATTCTTGGATCTTTCTCAGAATATTAGAGCAAAAGATATGGAAAAATATGCAAGGAACTTGGGGAACAATACAGAATGTAATAGCATCTGCCTAAAAGACATCTCGAAAGATGTAGTAGATAAAACAGAAGCAAAAATAACCAGTGCATTAGTAGGAGGAAATTTTCTTCATCTGGAAAATCGTATCTTCGATTGGAAAAGCATTCTGATACTTGGGAAGTTTAGATGAAAAGAAGTCTATATTTGGTGTCAACCTCTTTGGTAATTTTAGAAGTCCAAAAGCAGAAAAGAAAACCCTAGAAGCTGCTCGACAGGGAAATGTTTGGCCTCAAAAGAATGAGAGTCTGCTGACATTGAAATTCTTAGCAGCAGCAATGGGTATTAGAAAACAATAGGGCAGTTGATTCAAAGTTCTGAGTTCCTAAATCCAGAATTTGATATCAACCAAATGATTACTCAGGTGAGAGATCAAATTAAAGACATTTCCAGGAATTTAAGGACTTGCAAAATTTACCTTTCATGAGTTCTTGAATATGCACCCAGAAAAGTGAAATAGAAGTTAGAGAAAAAAGAAAGGAACAAGATCCAAGAAACTGAATCTCTAAGACACCAGTGAAAATCCCAGGATAACAGCTCTGCCAGGGGGCCTGAAAAGCAGGTGGTTCAAATTAGAGCAAGAAGCCACAACTGTCTGTGGAAGACATCATCAAGAAGAAAGTAAAAGCCATTACATAAATTGTATGCTGGAATTTCTTAGTGTTAAGATAAAAAGCAAGTCAATAAGGAAAAAAGAAAAGCAGAGACTGTGGTTGCAGTGTGCAGTATTACATTCTTGGTGATAAACCAGATTGAGCTCTGGAGCAGCCACAAATAAGTCTTTTGACTTATTGGTCCTGAAAGTAAAAGAAGACTCTTGAATATGCTTGATTTTGTGAAAATACCATATTTTGGGGAGAGTTGGTGGTGGGGAGTGATACAGTGCTAAAGAAAAGGGCAACTAGCATATTCAAGCACAACATATCATAGAAATAGATAAAAGGAAAGCTTGAAGAATGTAGTGTAATGGATTAGGGTTGGATTTGATTTACAAAACAATGGAAATCATTGAAAGCCACATCTTTTGAATAAGGTATGTTAGTGACATACACAGTATACTTAGGTTAAAAGGAAAAAAGAATATGACTTAAAAATTAATTATTTTTAATTGGAGGATAATTACCCTATAGTGTTGTGTTGGTTTCTGCCATACATCAACATGAAACAGCCATGGGTATATGTATGTCCTCTCCCTCTTGAACCTCCCTCCTGAGAGTATGACTTATAAGCCAAGTTATTACTAACTTAGAAAACTTGAAGATGTGTTATCTGACCTATTAAATGTATGCTTTTTCATTAACTTATTGCATATTTTGATTTGGATCACAGTGTAAATAAACCAAAAGGAGAAAAAACAATAGCAATACAATTTTTTGGTTTTTATCTACCTGCAATGTGGAAATACTGTCATTATTCCCTTTTCTCCACACTTGGCCCAAGAGTACAGGTTGAGTTGAGAAACGGAAATATTTAGTATCTCTTAGCCCAATATTCCATGTTAACTCTTCTGGTGGAACTAACAAGGAAAAGAAATTGTAAAGTATTTTAAGAAATCCCTTTATCCAGCTTTTACCATCAAGCTTTTCAGGTTAAGCAGTTTTACTTAACTCTCTGGGTCTTTATTTCTCATCAGAGTTTTTTTCATTTCCAAGGTTTCTTCCAGCTTTTTGCATTACATGGCTTTTCTATGACAGATTTTCTTCTGAAACTCAGTGAGCTCTGAAAATTCTAAGAATGTTTTTTTGGATTAAGTGTGTAGCTTCTTTTGTGACATCTTTGGCCAGTATTCATTGCCTTGTGAATTTTGATGTCGTGGATCATTTTTGACTGTGTCTTTTATGTAAAGTAGAAGTTAGTGTTACATAGCGTTCGCATTTTGAAGGAGCATTCTAGAAGAAAGGAAGGAAACCGTTTCCAGTATTAGTAATGAAAAAGCTGAAGTCACTTACAGTCCCTGTACATGTTAAAAGAATAACAAGGCAATTTTATAAACAGTCTTATTCCAGTAAGTTCTACACCTTGGATGAAACAGACAAATTCCTTGAAAAATGAATACAGGCAGACCTCTTTTCATTGTATTTCACTTTATCATGCTTGCAATATTGCATATTTTTTCATTGTTATATTTGTTATGGTGATTGTGATCAGTGATCTTTGATATTTCTGTTATGACTTGCCAAAGGCTCAGATAATAGCACTTTTTAGCGGTAAAGTATCTGTAGGTTTTTTTACATAATGCTATTGCATACTTAATAGAGTACAGAATAGTGTAAACATATTCATAACTTTTATATATGCTTTGGAAAAAAAAAATCATGTGACTTGCTCTTTTTGCAATAGTCTAGAACCAAATCTGTGATGTCTTCAAGGTATACCTGTTCCTAAAACTGACACAAAAGGGAATAGAAAATCTTAATAGCATTATATCTATTAATGAAATCAAGATTGCCGGGAAAAATATCAATAACCTTAGATATGCAGATGACACCACCCTTATGGCAGGAAGTGAAGAAGAACTGAAGAGCCTCTTGATGAAAGTGAAAGCGGAGAGTAAAAAAGTTGGCTTAAAGTTCAACATTCAGAAAACTAAGACCATGGCATCCAGTCCCATCACTTCATGGCAAATAGATGGGAAAACAGGGGAAACGGTAACCGACTTTTATTTTTCTGGGCTCCAGAATCACTGCAGATGGTGACTGCAGCCATGAAATTAAAAGATGTACTCCTTGGAAGGAAAGTTATGACCAACCTTGACAGCATATTAAAAAGCAGAGATACTACTTTGTCAACAAAGGTTTGTCTAGTCAAGGCTATGGTTTTTCCAGTAGTCATGATGTGAGAGTTGGACTATAAAGAAAGTTGAGTGCCAAAGAATTGATGAGCCTTTGAACTGTGGTGTTGGAGAAGACTCTTGAGAGTCCCTTGGACTGCAAGGAGATCCAACCAGTCTATCCTAAAGGAAATCAGTCCTGGATGTTCATTGGAAGGACTGATTTTGAAGCTGAAACTCCAATACTTTGGCCACCTGATGCGAAGAGCTGACTCATTTGGAAAGACCCTGGTGTTGGGAAAGATTGAAGGCAGGAGGAGAAGGGGACAACAGAAGTTGAGTTGTTTAGATGGCATCAACGACTCATTGGACATGAGTTTGGGTAGACTGCAGGAGTTGGTGATGGACAGGGAGGCCTGGCGTGCTGTGGTTCATGGGGTCGCGAAGAGTCGGACACCACTGAATGACTGAACTGAACTGAATACCAAAAATGCTATAGAAAACTATAGACCTATATTCACCGTGAACATAGGTGCAAAAATCCTTAAATATTTTTAAATCACATAAATAATGTGTAAAAAGGACAGTAAAGCATGATCAAGTGGGGTTTATCCCAGGAGTATGATTTTAACTTAAAAAAAGAAAATCAATGTGATTCACTATATTGACATAATAAAAGAGGAAAAAATCTCAATAGGTTTAGCAGAGTATTTGTTTGAAGAGTTCAGTACCCATTAATGATAAATACTTTTGGTAAATTAAGAACAGAAAGGAATTTTCTCAACCTGATAAAGGGCACCTACAAAAAAAACCCTACAGCTAGTGTCATACTTATTTAATGATAAAGGACTGAATGCTTTCCATGTAAGATTGGGGGGGAAAAGCAGTTTTTCATTCTAATTGTAGTCAAACTCGTACTAGAAGTTCTAGCCAGTACATTAAGTCCAGAAGAAGAAATAAAATATGAAAGTGAAAATCGCTCAGTCATGTTGGACTCTTTATGACCCTGTGGGCTATACAGTCCATAGAATTCTCCAGGCCAGAATGTTGTAGTGGGTAGCCTTTCCCTTCTCCAGGGGATCTTCCCAATCCAAGGATCAAGCCTCGGTCTCATGCATTGCAGGCAGATTCTTTACCAGCAGAGCCACAAGGGAAGCCCGAAATAAAATGTATTCAGATTGAAAAGGCAGGAGTAAAATTGTCTTTATTCTTAGATGACATGGTTGTGTTTGTAGTAAATCCTGTTACCAGAAATAAGTGAGTTTAGCAAGATTGTAGGCTACAAGGATGATATTCAAAAACCAGTGGAATTTCTATATAATAGCAGTGAGCAATTGAAAAGAATGAAATTAATAAGAATATTATTTATAGTAAAATAAAAACATTGGGATATTCAAGTGTAAATTAACCAACTAGATGTTAAGATCTGTAGATTGAACTATGAAACATCACTGAGAGGAAACTTAAAAAGACCTAAATAAATGGAGGAAGGTACCATATTCCTAGATTGGAAGACTTTGATACTCTCAAGGTATTGTTTTGACTCAGATTGATCTGTAGAGTTAAGACAATCTCAGTCAAATTTTCAGCAGGGTTTTAATGCTGGTGCTAAACCGCTTCAGTCGTGTCCGACTCTGTGCGACCCCATAGATGGCAGCCCACCAGGCTCCCCCATCCCTGGGATTCTCCAGGCAAGAACACTGGAGTGGGTTGCCATTTTTTAAATAAAAACTACCAAATAATTATTAATTCTATATAGAAAAATCACAGGTCTTAGAGGAGCCAGCACAGTTTTGGAAAGAGACAAGAAAGTGTGAGGACAGTGTCCCCTGATTTAGAGACTTACTATGAAACATAAAGCTGTGGTATTCACATAAGATAGATAAGCACATCTAGAGGGTATAAACCCCTGTATGTTTTTATTCACTTGATTTTTTAAAACATTTTTAATTGGATATTTTATATGTAACATTTTGTGAATTTAAGGTACGATTTGTTGATTTGTATAGTTAATTGGTTTTTGACAAAAACATCAAAGATACCATTGTAAGGGGAGCCTTTTAAACAAATAGTTGAAATGAAAGTTTCCCCTTAACTTACATACAGAAAACATTTGGTCATAAGTTTAAACCGTAAAAGCTACAACTGTGGAACTTCTAGAAGAAAACATCAGCCAAAATCTTCTTATTAAAGGCAGAGATTTTTAGTTGATCTGCGAAACATGAATCATTAAAGAAAAAAAAGGGTCTCATCAAAATTGAAAGTTTTTGCTCTTTAAAGGCAGTTTATAAGCAGCGTATAAAGCTGTCTTTGTAAAAAGTAAGATACTTGAAATACCTCCACCTGACAAAGGACTTGCACCAGTCAGTCTAAAAAGAGAATCACATAACTTTTAAAAGACAACCAGACAGTGAAGAATCCGCCTGCAGTGCAGGAGACCCAGGTTCAGTCCCTGGGTTGGGAAGATCCCCTGGAAAAGGGAATGGCTACCCACTCCAGTATTCTCGCCTGGAGAATTTCATGGATGGAGGCCTGGCAGGCTCATGGGGTTGCAGAGTCAGACATGACTGAGCAACTAACATTTTCCCTTTCACAGTTAAAGAGATAAAGGACTTGAAGTCATGTAACAAATGAAGATATATGAGTTGCCAATAATCACGTGGAAAAGATCCTCAAGATCATTAATCCTCAGAGAAATGCAGGTTAAAACTACAATCACATACTTCTGCCATCCACCAGAATGGCTCAACTTAAAAAGGCTCGTAATACCATGATCTGGTAAGGAGATAGAGAGAGCCCTTGGAATTCTCAGGTAGTGCTGGTGGGAGTGTCAAACGGCACACCCACTTTGGAAAACTTCTTAACAGTTTCTGAAAATCAGACCCTATGATCCAGCAATTCAAGAAAACATTTGTTTACACAAATGTTAAGTATAATATTCTTAGAAGCTTTATTCCTAATAGTTTCAGATAGGAAATAATAGGAATGTCTATTAAAAGATGAATGCTTAAACTGATTGGGAAGTATTCATACGATGGAATATATATACTACTCTGCTGTAAAAAAAGAAGAAACTACTGACATGTGAACCAACCCGATTAACGTCAGAAACTTGATGAGAAAAAGAAGACGTCAAAAACTTAATGAGAAAAAGAAGAGTACGTACGTATGATTCCATTTACATGAAATTCTAGACAGAATTTAGTTGCAGAAAGCAAATCAGTGGTTGCCTAGAGTTGTGATGGGGAGGTAAGTGGGGTTTGTTTGTGATTGATTGAAAGGGACCCCAGGAAACATTTGGAATGACAGACATGTGCTTTTTGTCTTGATTGCAGCGATACTTCCATAGACGTATACATTTGTCAAAACCTGTAGAACTATATGATGATGTGTTTTGGGAATATCATTTATTTCCCAAAGTTGGCTTAAAATTTCTTTTTAACATTTTATTTACAACTTGATAATCCTTTTGTTGGTGCTGATGTCTTGTTTTTGTATATTTGATAATTAATATTTTTAAGTTGGCTTCACTCATAGCTCAGTCGGTAAAGAATCTGCCTGCAATGCAGGAAACCCAGGTTTGATTCCTGGGTTGGGAAGATCCCCTAGAGGAGGAAATGGCAACCTAGTCCAGTACTCTTTCTTGGAGAATTCCATGGACAGAGGAGCCTGGCAGGCTACAGTTCATGGGGTCACAAGAGTCGGACACGACTTAGCAACTAAACCACCACCACCACCATTTTAAAGTGTGTAATAATTTAATCTAGAAATACCAAAAGCGCATATTTCATCTTGCTTTAGAAAATCGTGATATACCCCCTAAAATCTAAATATTTTAAAAGTGGTTGAAAGTTTTTCACTTGTAAGAAAAAGACACAGTACAAATGTCCATATTTCATAATATACTTTTTTGATTCTCTTTCAATATTAATAGGGAGTTTTCTTTGTTTTGTTTCATTGTCAAACTGTTCTGTGCAGAACATAAATATTAGACTGTTAGTCTATAGAAAAGGTCAGTATAAAATTAGGTGTGTATTTTGAAGCTGATTCAGTTCAGTTCAGTTGCTTGGTTGTGTCCGACTCTGTGACCCTATGGACTGCAGCACACCAGGCTTCCCTGTCCATCACCAACTCCCGGAGCTTACTCAGACTCATGTCCGTTGAGTCAGTGATGCCATCCAACCATCTCATCCTCTCTTGTCCCCTTCTCTTCCCGCCTTCAATCTTTCTCAGCATCAGGTCTTTTCAAATGAGTCAGTTCCTTGCATCAGATGGCCAAAGTATTGGAGTTGGAGCTTCATCATCAGTCCTTCCAATGAATTTTCAGGACTGATTTCCTTTAGGATGGGCTCGTTGGCTCTCCTTGCAGTCCAAGGGACTATCAATAGTCTTTTCCAACACAACAGTTTGAAAACATCAATTCTTCGGTGCTCAGCTTTCTTTATAGTCAGTCTGTGGAGCTGCTTATGAAGGTTTTTATATGTGATGGTCTCTTCTGCGCCCCCTGGTGGTTTTGATTTCTTATTTGGGATAACATTGGAAATACAGTCATTACTTTTGTTGAATTTTACAGAAGACTTGAAAACTTTTAAACTAGTCTTTACTTTGAAAACCTACCCAATAGCTTCTGTTGACAATAGTGTAAGGCTTTAATCATATGATACTCTTTATAATAATTACTTAAAAAAAAAGACAGGGTTTTTTGTTTGTTTGTTTTTTTGACAGTAACAACCTAGTTAATAATGAGGGGAAAAATTATTAGGCAATACCACAGAAATAAAATTCTGCAAACAAGGCCTACCTAAGAGGATGCTAAATTTAGATCAGAGTTTGAGAAGAAAATAGGATGTTTGAATAATCTCAGAGTACTCCTCCCTCTATTTTTTTATGAAAAGGAAAGATAGTAGACTTACAGTGGAGAAGTCTGACAGAAACCCCTTTGGCCACCCTTGACAATGATGAAGTGAGAAGGGCACATTATTTCCACGGTATTCTTGCCCCAAATGCATTCTAATCATAAAATAAAACATCAGCAACTCATGCTGGAGGACATTATACAAAACACTGGATCAAAAGTTTTCAAAGACAAGATAAAAATTGAATTGTCACAAATTGGAGGAGACTTAAGGAAAAATTACCAAGAAGTTGCAAAAATAATAAAGTCTCAGTTATCACATACCCAGCTTCTTCTGATGTTAACATTTCACAGACTTGAAATGCAATTATTGTTATCAAAATCGAGAAATTAATCATTGTTACAACATTGTAAGCTCTTATCAGTTCAGTTCAGTTGCTCAGTCGTGTCCGACTCTTTGCAACCCCACAAATCGGAGCACGCTAGGCCTCCCTGTCCATCACCAACTCTCGGAGTTCACTCAGACTCATGTCCATCGAGTCAGTGATGCCATCCAGCCATCTCATCCTCTGTCATCCCCTTCTCCTGCCCCTAATCCCTCCCAGCATCAGAGTCTTTTCCAACGAGTCAGCTCTTTGCATGAGGCGGCCAAAGTACTGGAGCTTCATTCAGCTTTAGCATCATTCCTTCCAAAGAAATCCCAGGGCTGATCTCCTTTAGAATGGACTGGTTGGATCTCCTTGCAGTCCAAGGGACTCTCAAGAGTCTTCTCCAACACCACAGTTCAAAAGCATCAGTTCTTCAGCACTCAGCATTCTTCACAGTCCAACTCTCACTTCCATACATGACCACTGGAAAAACCATAGCCTTGACTAGACAGACCTTTGTTGGCAAAGTAATGTCTCTGCTTTTTAATATATCTAGGTTGGTCATAACTTTTCTTCCAAGAAGCAAGCATCTTTTAATTTCATGGCTGCAGTCACCATCTGCAGTGATTTTGGAGCCCAAAAAAATAAAGTCTGACACTGTGTCCACTGTTTCCCCATCTATTTCCCATGAATGAGGGGACCAGATGCCATGATCTTCGTTTTCTGAATGTTGAGCTTTAAGCCAACTTTTTCACTCTCTCTTTCACTTTTAAGAGGCTTTTTAGCTCCTCTTCACTTTCTGCCATAAGGGTGGTATCATCTGCATATCTGAGGTTATTGATATTTCTCCCGGCAATCTTGATTCCAGCTTGTGCTTCTTTCAGCCCAGCGTTTCTCATGATGTACTCTGCATAGAAGTTAAATAAGCAGGGTGACAATGTACAGCCTTGACATACTCCTTTTCCGATTTGGAACCAATCTGTTGTTCCATGTCCAGTTCTAACTGTTGCTTCCTCACCTGCATATCGGTTTCTCAAGAGGCAGGTCTCTCAGAATTTTCCCATCTCTTTCAGAATTTTCCACAGTTTATTGTGATCCACACAGTCAAAGGCTTTGGCATAGTCAGTGACGCAGAAATAGATGTTTTTCTGGAACTCTCTTGCTTTTTCGATGATCCAGTGGATGTTGACAATTTGATCTCTGGTTCCTCTGCCTTTTCTAAAACCAGCTTGAACCATCAGGAAGTTCACAGTTCACGTATTTCTGAAGCCTGGCTTGGAGAATTTTGAGCATTACTTGACTAGCATGTGAGATGAGTGCAATTGTGCGGTAGTTTGAGCATTTTTTGGCATTGCCTTTCTTTGGGATTGGAATGAAAATTGACCTTTTCCAGTCCTGTGGTCACTGCTGAGTTTTCCAAATTTACTGGCATATTGAGTGCAGCACTTTCACAGCATCATCTTCTAGGATTTGAAATAGCTCAACTGGAATTCCATCACCTCCAATAGCTTTATTCGTAGTGATGCTTTCTAAGGCCCACTTGACTTCACATTCTAGGATGTCTGGCTCTAGGTGAGTGATCACACCATCATGATTATCTTGGTCGTAAAGATCTTTTTGTACAGTTCTTCTGTGTATTCTTGCCACCCCTTCTTAATATCTTCTGCTTCTGTTAGGTCCATATCATTTCTGTCCTTTATCGAGCCCATCTTTGCATGAAATGTTCTCTTGGTATCTCTAATTTTCTTGAAGAGATCTCTAGTCTTTCCCATTCTGTTGTTTTCCTCTATTTCTTTGCATTTATCGCTGTAAGCGCTATATTTTAGTGGGGATAAAAGGTGACTTTTCCAAGATTCTTTTCAGGATACCACCTCACATTTAGTTGTTTCTTTGAAAATACTGTTATTGCTGGAAGGATTTGATAGACTTACTTTGTTTTTAAATCATAAACAAACCAATAGGTAATAAATTATTTATAAAGTGGCTGTTAGATTTTTTGAAGGAATAGTGTTTTGTTCTTTATTACAATTATACAAATTTTGGAAATTGGCTAAAATTTGAGGAAAGCTTGTTTTTCTACCATTCTGCTTTTCCTCAAAACCACCTAACAGTCGAGTAGCAACTTTGTGTGTGTGTGTGTGTGCGTGTGTGTGTGTGTTTAGTAATAACAGTGCTTGAAGGCCTACATCTCTTTGCTGCTGTTGGGAATCTCTTATATTCTTTTTTCTAAATGAGAAAAAATATATATAATAATTTTTTGATGTTTCTTTATCTGAGATGATGAATAGATAGGCAACTTTCTATATATATTATATATTCTTTAGTGTTATTATGTCCAATTAGAAATACTTATTTAAACTTAGAGTAGCATCATGAGATCTATGAAAGCAACTTCTTAATTATTTTATATGTTAATACTAATAAGATTCTTGAAATCACTTTAAATAAGTAACCATCTAGATTGTACCTTTGTTCCTGAGTATATTCAAGGATGGATTGATCTGGGTAAGGTTTCAATCATTTAATTTGGTTGTTTTCTGTGTTAACATTCCATAGTAATAGCTGTATTTTAGAAACTCAGACTAAAAGATCTGTTTTTAATATCTTGATTTTTAGAGGCAGGCATATATGTATGATTATAAGATTATCTGTTTTAATACTTTGTATAGTATAGTTTAAATTGAATATGTAGAAACTTTCAACTACTAGAAAAGATAGTCCCTCCCAGAGGTATCCTTACAAAACGTGGAGAAATAGCATGAGTCTCAAGTTGAGACTTGGCAAAACATGAAAAACAGTGTCTCTGAGTCACAAGATGAGTCAAAAGGGTGAGGTTTGTTTGTTTTTCCTTGTTCATCTGTTCTAAAGGGAGTGTGATTCCAAGTAGCTGAAAAAAATCTTCGATGAAAGATGGTGCCAAAAGTTGGAATTCTTTATATTTAGAAGTACAGATCTGAAACATTCAGTGGTGTTGCCAGGATGGATTTGATCTGTGCCTAGTTTTTAGGAGATTGGTAATAACTGTAAATGAAAAGTAACCTTTAAAAATATTTGACTTTTATGAAAGTTTTTCCTTAAAATTTAATAAAAAATTAAAAGGTGCTGGGTTTTATTTGTTCATACTTGCGAAGAGTGATCTTTAGACGAATATTCAAGAAGCTGGCAGCATTGGAGGGAGACTTTGAATATTGAACTGTATTCAAACCTTGTTCAGATTTTGAACCATGAACTGTTAGAAATAAACTAAATTAAAATTTTAAAACAGAAATGAAAATCAGAGTGCCTGGTGTACATAGCAGAGATTGATTTAGTCCGCCTGATATGAACCACCTGACTTTCATGATCAGCTTAGCATTGTCAATCCTGTAATATCTTGGTACTCAGCATACAGTTGGTTGTATGTTATGGCGGGTGCACACAGGCAAAGAGGTAATGAAAAAAATTTCATGATATATTTTCTTTGCTATAAGAAGTTATTCCATAGTATGTTCAACTCTAAATTAAACTGAAAATTAAACTATTGGATAACTGCTGAATTTCTTCTTGTAGTTATCATACAATCATTTGTTAAATCGTGCTGCCTCTTTTTGTTTGCTTTTAGTTGATGCTGATGAAATTAAAAGGCTAGGAAAGAGATTTAAGAAGCTCGATTTGGACAATTCTGGTTCTTTGAGTGTGGAAGAGTTCATGTCTCTACCTGAGTTACAACAGAATCCCCTAGTACAGCGAGTAATAGATATATTCGACACTGATGGGAATGGAGAAGTAGACTTTAAAGGTAAGAAAGTAGTTTTAGTTAAACTGCAAGTTAGGCAATCTATCAGTAGTCTTACATTTCTTTGTACAAAAATGTCTGAAAAGTTGATTTTTTTCTTGAATGTCCTTGAGTACTGGTTTTCTTATAATAATAGATTGTTAAAACTCAAAAGTCTGTGATATATGAACTTTAATAAACTAATAAGACCTTGTACTTTTTGGAACATAAATGATCGAAATACCCTTTTAGGTAATCTAAAAAATGGGATTTAGTATTTCTTTTGTTGTTAGAAAATTTCAGAGAAACTTAAAATATTAGAAGCCACATTTTTTAAAAACTGTTTTTTAAAAGAATGAGACTTTAACAATAAGTCAGCAATTTTAAAAAAAGCTGAAGTCAGAAGGATAGGAGTATTATCATAGACGGGATTAATTTAGTTAATCTAGATTTTACAAAGACAGTAGTGCTTTTGCTAATGTCAGCCATTTGGTTCTGCACTTTAAATAAACCTTTCATTTCATCAGGAAGTCAAAGAATTTTTGTTATTTTCATTTGAAGAATTGAATTGTCCAAGTGAAGGGCTCTAAACTAGTTGTGATTTAGTGTTCAGCAGCAGTGAAGAAAAATGACCATTTGTTATGAAACTTCGAACAGTTTATGTAAATGGTTCTGAATTTTGGAACCAGAAACCTCCCAATTTTTTCTGCCAAACAATGTAAATATTTTTTTAAAGCCCTCTTGTATAGTCATATTCTAAGAATATAGAGTTAAATAGCTTAAAGAATATGTTTTTTGAGTGTTATGCTCTGTAGCAACTAATTTTTAATAATAATAAAAAATAAATCAACTTGTTCAAGTTGATTTGATTTTAGAGAGTTCCAGGTTCAAATTATATATAGAACCTTGTTTGTTGAACTTTCAGATTTGGCTTTTTCCGTTGTAAATGCCACTAGTAATATTTTCTTTTGGAACAGGAAAATATTCTGTTGTGAGCATGTAGGGTTTGTGTCCATGCGCGTGTGTGTATTGTTCTTCTTTGTAAAAAATTGAAACTTCTGATTTGTAAATGTGTTTTATTCTTATTCAGAGTTCATTGAGGGAGTCTCTCAGTTCAGTGTCAAAGGAGATAAGGAACAGAAGTTGAGGTGTAAGTATTTTTCTTCACTGAGTTCTTAGACCATTACCCCATACTGCATTATAACCTCTTTTTAAAATATTCTAAAAGGTATCTTTTATTCTAGATCCTTAGTAGACATAACAGAAATTTTACATTCTGGAGAAAATCCTTCTTGGACATTTGCAATTTGTATTTTTTAATGATGTGTCATTATTACTTATAAGTTACAGGTGTACAGTAGACAAAATTGATTAACAGTTTTTAAGCATTATATTCCATTTGTGGGTAAGTAATATAAAATATTGGCATGGAAGTGAGAAGAAATGCTTTAATATGATTAACCTAACTTCGTTTACACTTGTATTCAGAATTATTTAGCTGGAAGTTTACTATTTTGGTTTATGTAGGCTTGCCTCTCTTTCAGGGAACATCTGGTATCTTTTTAAAATATTCAGCTCTTAACTGGAGAGACATTATATTCAATAACAGTTCTCTGAGGCACAGGCTATATGCTAACTTCCTTTGCAAATGAACTCTTGATACAAATGAGAATAATATTAATAGTAATAACAGTTACTGTCTTTGATTGTATATTATCTCACTCAGTACTGTAAAGCAGCAGTCCCCAACCTTTTCAGCACTCAGAACCAATTTTGTCAAAGACAATTCTTCCATGGACTAGGGGTAGGGAGTGGTTCCAGGATGATTCAACTCCATTCATTTATTGGGCACTTATTTCTATTACTGTTACATCAGCTCCACCTCAGATCATCAGGCATTAGATCCTGGAGGTTGAGGACCTGGGACCTGGGAGGTTAGAACTGTTATTAGCCCCCATTTTATATGTGCAGAAACTGAAGCTTAGGAAAGGGTAAATGACTTAAACTCCAGGCTATGTTAATTGTCCCAAGCAGTTTTAACTCCATAGCCCATATACTTGTAACCACCTAGTTTCACCTAAAGACAACATCTCTGTGTAGGAAGGAGCTGTCCTCATAGTAGAATTCTAAATGCTGGGCAGCTTCCTATCTTCTCTCTCTTAGAAAGTGTTCGTGATTACCATGCAATTGCCATTGATTTTTCCTTACTCTTTTTTTAGTTGCTTTCCGTATCTATGACATGGATAAAGACGGCTATATTTCCAATGGGGAACTCTTCCAGGTGCTAAAGATGATGGTGGGGAACAATCTGAAAGACACACAGTTACAGCAAATCGTAGACAAAACCATAATAAATGCAGATAAGGATGGGGATGGAAGAATATCCTTTGAAGAATTCTGTGCTGTAAGTACAAAAAAGCTAGTTCTTCATTAGTTATATTTCATAAAAACATTTTTAATATCACTTAATAGAGAATTCCTTATAGTTATATTTTGCCCTAGAAATTTCTGTTTGATTTTGCCCAATAGCCCCAGATTCAAAGTTTTGAAATGTTCTTTGTTGTAACTGTTACTAATTACTAATTATTCTCAAGAACTAATATTCTCAGTGATTGTCTGATAAAATGCCCCAACAATGGAACTAGTCACTTTTACTTATTATTGGTAGCCTCCCAAGTGAACAACTAGGTTATTTGAAAATACTTCTGTAGGAAATAAGAGTTCATGAATTTCAGCTAGGAATTCAGAAGCTTGGTCACAAGGATGACAGAAATGGAGTCCCCATCTGTCAAACTCAGCAGCGAGGCAGTGTAGAAAGGTGATTTGTTTTCCCCTCTCCTTTTTTTCTAAGCTGCTGACAGGTAGTTACTGTGATCTGGGGCAAGGGCTCCACAGAGGCATAGCCTACAGTTGTGAGAAGTCCTGGAGAGCTTGCTCTCAGTGAGAACTGGGGCCCTGGCTCGGCTTCCTGTTTATTGCTTCTCTCCTGTGGCTGCTGCCCCTAAAACAGAGATAGTAACTTTCTGATGTGTCATAATCGGTTGTAACAGTAAATTGAAGATCCTGGACAATCCAAAGGAATGCAAAGAAAATAAAACGTTGTGAGAATTTTCAGTCATTACTGGATACTTCTGTAGAAGGTTTTCCTCCTCTTCATTTTTCCCTTAAACGACACCAGGGAAAACAGATTCGTTTGTCATGTGTTACATAAGGGCTTAAGTAGCTGCTTTGGCTTTTAAGTAGAAGTTCACATTATACTTCAAGGATCTTTTTTCATCTCAAGGGAATGAGATCTTTGCATTTTGTTTCAGAAAAGTAGGGTGGTGCTCTAGTTTAAAGAACAGGCTAGTTCTTCTTGGAAGAGAGTTAGAGAGGCTGAACTGCTGAGATGGGAACCGATGCCGAGGGTGCTGCTGCCAGTGAGTCCTCTTCCTCTGCCGCATCTCCCCCACTCCACGTCTCCTCCACTGTTGCCGGCACATGTTGAAGGCCTCCCGTGGGCGGGCATCAGATTGTGCGTGACATGAGACTCGCCTGGTAGTGGCATCATAGATAGCAGCCAGTTTTCAAAAGTAGAAAAAAAAATTCCAAGACTTGAGGGAACAAAATAAAAATGAGGAACTTGGCTGGAGTGACGTGAAGGGATGTATATAAGTAAAGACTACTTGCATTTAGTAAATATAAACTGTAACTTAAAACTACATTAAATCACTTTACTGGTGGAAGGAAATACATCCCTAGGTATAGAAATTATGCTCTGTACACTGAAGGTGTAAGCTAAGCTTTGAGTTTATTTTTCAGCCTTTGTTATAAATTGCCCTTACTTGTAGTTTTGAAGGGCATAGTTCAGGAATGAACAAAAATGTTTGTATATTAAGCCAACTTTTGGGAACATTTATCAGGCTCATAACTTGGGCTTTATTGAGTTCTCTTTATTCTGTTTTCTTAAGCTGTAACAGAGAGAAGAAAGAGTTATCTTAAAAGATTACATACTATGTATCTATTTTAACATTTTCAGAATACTTTACCATACACAAATCTTATAAATGATCAGTGACAGGATTAACATTGATGGATTGAACGCATGTATTTACTTTTGTTCCCTTTGAAAACTTCACTGAAATTAAGTGGGTTAAAAAGAAAAGGTTATAAACCCACAAGGACCAGTGAAGAGCGGAGAGGATGGTAACTCAGTTTGGTAATTTTATAAAGTTGAGTGGCTAGCAGACAGGAGTGAAAATTCGAAGCTGTCAACTAGGAAAGCGGAGAAGCAGCTTGGTTTATACTGTGGAACCCCTGAAAGGCTCAGAAAGTGGAGATATGACTGAAAGTGAGTGCGAAGGTGGGGCTAACAGCAGAATGGCTTAAGTCTGTTTAAGAAGCATGTGGAACACAAGATCTCCTTCCTGACTCTGTTCAGTCTCTCCTGCACTGTAGTGGGAGATTGGCAAGAGTGAAATGGTTGTGTGTGTGTGTCTGTGTCTGTGTCTGTGTGTGGTGCGGTGGGGAGGAAATTGAGTGAAGAACAGCATATTTGCATTTTGACACCTCCAGCCTTCTTCTCTTACTTGATTCCCTGGCAGCAACACTTGTACCCTCTAGGCAAGAGGTGGGAAAAGCCCTGTCTGGGAAAGCTGACCTCTAGAAATGGTGTTTACCCAGTTGTTCAAAGCGCAGTGCACAGTCAACAGCCATGCCCTGTGCACAGAGGCTCTGGGGCGGCACTTTCCACATGAGGAGAGAGCCTAGGATCACCAGACATTCAAGGAAAACCTCTGACACGGATTACAGAGATGAAATCAAACCTGAAAAAGAAGCATGCTGAAGCAGGCTGTGCAAGGCCAATAAACACTTTAAAAGTAGAACAGAAATCTGTCATTATTACCCTCAGGGATATAATGTATTAGGTCTTTGAAACAAAAATTAGACAGTGTATAAAAGAGCTCTGGGAAATTTAAATGTTGGGATTCATTCTAGGAGGTCTAACATCCGAATGTTAGGTCCCAGAAAGAAATTGGAGGGAAGGAAATCATCAAAAATGAATCAGAAAATTATCTCAGAATCAAAAGTAATGAGTTTCCTTGACTGAAAGGACTTACCAAGTACCCAGCATAGTATATAAAAATAATCTGGGCCTTGGTATATTGTCATGAAATTTTAAAACAAAGAGATGGTTTACAGGCTTCCAAAGAGCTAAGGTAGAGGCATAGGGGAAGGGCTTCATACAAAGAGTCAAGAATCGTGATGATGACAAATTTCTCACTTAGCAACTTGGAAAATAGAAGACAAAATAAGAATTCTCAGTAAACTCAAACTGGATGGTAGAATCAGACATTTTCAGGTATGCAAGTCCTCCTCCCTTTTTTGGAAAGTACTAGAAGATGTGCTCCCCCTATGAAAAGGTTATAGATCAAAAAAAGAAGAAGTCAGTGTGGGATCAGGAAGCTCAGAGGGTCAGGCAGAAGAGAAAGCCATCTCTAGGAGGATCCATGGATGCCAAGCCTGGATGGGAGTAAGTCCAAAGACTCTGGGAGTGATTTGAAAATAATAAAATTGATAGCTTGATACAATACATCTGAGTGCCTTAGAGCAAAGTTTAGTGTTGAATTAATGATAAATGCATAGAACACTCAGTGAAGAAAAAGATCAGTTATTAACTGTAGCAAAGCAAATATGCAGGGAAGCAAAAGTAATCATAGTACACAGTTCTCTTCTGTAAGTAGTGTTTTATGTAGTCATAAATAAAATGCTGAATTTCTATCTAATAAAAAAAAAGTGCAGCTCTTTGCAGCATGGGAGAGGTGGGAAGCATGTGGGGTAGGAGATGATGTAGGATAGGAGATGAAGGGGAAGAGGTGTGTGTGTGGAAGTGAAAGCTGCATCTCCTGTGATGGGAAGTTGATGGCTAATGCCTAAAACTTTAAATCCAAGAAGAAGCAATGGGGGAATGTTATTCAGAGTCTTGTAGGCAAATATTGAACATCAGCTGAAAATTCTAAATGATTGCTGCTAAGTAAAAAAAAATTTGAGGACAAGATAGCAAATGGCTGTTTTCATGACAGGAGTTGTAGAACTAGCTGGCTGTTTAAGTGTTATTTTTCAAATAAAAATTGAAAAGTTCAAAAATATTAGCAGATGCAACTATGTACAACATGGATGAATCTCACAAACCTAATGTTGAGTGAAACAAGACAGACATGAAAGATTTCATTTGTAAAGTGTGTAAAAACAGATCAAACTAATCCATGGTGTTAAGTCGTAGTGACTAGTTCTGTGTGGGTGGTAGCTTGGGAGGAGGGAGGTATTGGTGGGAGGGGGGTCGCAGAAGAGCCATGGTGACGCCCTGGGTGCTGGTTACTTGGGTCATCACTCTGAAAATTCACCAAGCTGTTAACCTTTATAGTTTGCTTATTTTATGTAGGTTTTGCTTAATAAAAGTTATCCCCAAATAATACTACAGGTAATCTCACTTCGACATTGCCATGTCAGTATTGACAGAGGTGTCTGTAACAACTCTACATGTATTTGACGCCATGGAAGAGCAATGTGCAGAAAATTTTATTCATTACTTTTGTTTTTGTTTTTTATTATTATTATTTTTTATTCATTACTTTTGATACATTCTAGAACAGAGTGACAGTGAAGCCCGTATTTGATTTTTGATAGTTTTTATGGTAACACCTAGTTGAACATTTGATATTAAACTACTGAAGTCCATGTCGAAATGCAAAGAAAAGAGTGGGCCAAATCCCACCAGTAGCCTATTTTTTATATTTTTGAGCTAAAACAGTTTTTTTACACTTGAAAGTGTTGTTTTAAAAAAAATGGAAGAAGGAAATTTAAGAGAAACTATACATGGCCTACAAAGCTTAAAATATTTCCCGCCTAGTCCTTTACAGAAAAATTTGCCATCTCTTGTGTTAGAACACAAGAAAATGCTTGTTATCCTGGGAGCAAGAAGCCCTGAAAATTCTAACAAAAGGCAGTGCGAGTTTTAAAAAAAGAAGAGCAGCTTCTGGAAATGGCTAAAGTAGTGTGCTTTTTAAACTGTGGTTTTGGTAGGGTGGTTAGACTGGTAGAACGGAGGCCCTCAAACCTGTTCAAGCGTGGTCTGTTCTGTCTGTTGCAGGTTGTAGGCGGCCTAGATATCCACAAAAAGATGGTGGTAGACGTGTGACTCTTGTGTAAAGAGTACCACCCAACACTTTTGCTTTCTTCTCCATCTCTGAAGATCTGCTCAAGACGTCCAGCAATGCTCTCTGTGTATTTAAATGGAAGTATTTTTCTCTGTGAAGCCACATTTTCCAACATGAGCCTCATGAAGCCCAACTAAGTGTTATTGAACTCTTATTCTCTCAATAACTCAGTGTAGCACTTTAAAGCTGAAGGACAGCAGCATGAAAAGAGCATATCAATGTGGCGAAGAAAGGGAAGGGGTTGGCTTTTTAATTTATTTTTCTTCATCTTTTATAACAAGAAAGTATCTATATATACATATGTAAATATTTATATATAGATATATGTAGCTTTCTATATGTGTAGTAGGTTGGCTTTAATTTAATATACTTGATTCAGAAACAAAAATGATAAAGAGTACAAAAGTGCCAAGCAGAACATTCAACATCCTTACTTTTATTTCACACAGTTTTATATATAGATCGAAGATTGTACAGTTTGAGCCGGGTGTTAGGCCAGCTGTTTTCCTTTGCCTGCTCTTTCTCCTTTGAGAGATTGACAAAGCATTTGTTAACATCTTATTATTTACCTTGATTACATTTTTGTAACAAAGGAGTTTGTAACTTAATTTATACCTATGATATATTTCCAGGGACTGTGTCTCATTGCTGAGCAGCTTTGGCGACGTCTCTGCTCGAGGAGAAAGCAGAGTCGAGCGCTGCCGCGCTGAGCTCGTCCTTGTGTCCTTGCAGTCACTGCACAGAGCTTACGCCTCATGCTGTCACTTCATCACTAGGCGCCATTGCGTCCATTAGGTGTCCCTGAGTCGGTGTCAGTTCGTCGTGATTTTATTCGTAAAGGACAGAAGCTATGTGAGGCAATCCTGATTTGATCTCAGACATGACTTGATGAAGAGTTCCGGAAATAATCATGTAATAGCTCAGGATATCCGTTTATGTTTCATTACATGGGTGGTAAATTGTCATTAAACTTACCTTTAAACCATAAATTTTCCCTTCTCTGTTTCAGAAGACTTGCAGCTAATCTAAAAACTGGTGATGTTTAATGTGCATGTGTGTGTCTATACACCCACATATACTTACACGTGACTTACCTGGGAGAAACCTTATTAAACTGTTTGCCACAGAAGAGCAAAATTATATCCAAATTTATATCTCTTAAATTTCTTTACCACAAGGCATAGAGAGTGCATGATGGTGTTCTTCCTTTGCCCGAAAATGTCTCGGGTAACTTAATACTTTGTGTGATTTAAAAGTAGTGTACCATGCTCCGCCAATTGATGTTATTATCCCTTCCCTTTTCTGCAAAGGTACTATTGGCTGGAAGAAGACATTCTGGTTAGCTTTGTAGGACTGTAGTCTTTCCCTATAATAGATTTTGTAGAAAATTGGTTTTATACTCTGAGTGGGGAAGGGCAGGTTGAATCAAGGCTGAAAGCATCTTAATTTGGGCACACCCGCCTGCCACCGCTGTTCCTTCAACTGAGTGCTGCACGCCATGGGCTCTGTCTGTGAGAGAAATCCCGGTGCTTGGTGTCCTTGCATGACATGGAGTTTTGCATGTAGATCAATTTAAAATGTACCTCTTGTTTACATAATTTGCATAATTTTAAAACATAATGTTGCCAAACTTTGGAAATGTTAATGTTCAAACTGAAAATCTCCACATGTAACTTTCTCCTCTGGATCAGTGCGTGGCTCACAACCCCAGCCAGTGGCTTGATCTGTTCCAGTGTCAACTGCCATGTGCTCTGCTTCAAGAGGGGAACTCATCTTTTGTGAATTTTTTGTACATAAGTATTTGTTACAGATATTTTAGCAAATGCTTTCTATTTCTCTTGCTTGTGCATATCTTGGCTGGCGTTACAGAAAAAATAGTGCAAACATTATTTCCTTACTGGGGAATGAGGGTTTTTTCTTTTTCTTTTTTTTTTTAGTGTGTGTGGGTGGGTGGGTGGGGGATGGTTTATGTTGAATGTTTAGTTTTTCTTCTGCATGAAACATCATGTTGTGGGATCTTTAGGAAACTTCATACTGTATGAATAAGAAAATAAAATATTTGAAACTTGATTGAGTGTATCTGCAGTGGTCTTTAGGCTTCCCCAGCCATCGTGTGTGCGTGCGTGTGCTCAGATACACCTGACTCTTTCGCTACCCCATGGACTGTTTGCCCGCCCACCGGGCTCCTCTATCCATGGAATTTTCCAGGCAAGAGTACTGGAGTGGGTTGCCGTTTCATCCTCCAGGAGGATCTTCCTGACCCAGGGATCAAACCTGCTTCTCTTGCGTCTCGCACATTGGCAGGTGGATTCTATACCACTAGCACTGTTGGATGGGCTTTCTTCATTCTTTCAGATTTTTTAAAAAACTTCGGTGGGTTGATGTTTGATCTTTGACTATAAAAGAGTAAGTCTGCTTTGTCACTGGGTGGAAACAGGTCAGTGTGACCTGGAGAGCCCAGGCTGTCAGCCTTCCTCTACTTGCGGCCTCCCTGCCTCCTCTGTAGGCCTTTGCAGCCTCTTTCCCGACAAGGAATGCTGCTGAGGGGCTCGGCCGTCTCGCAGTTCAACAGGAACTCTGCTGGCCACCGTTCAAACACGCTAAGCCTGATTCTCCTTTTACCCCAGTCTTCTTCCATGACATTGAACCTCGTCTTATCTGATTCATGTTATATTTATCTTCCCTGGTTATTCAAATAACATGAATGAAAGCTCCCTAAGGGCAGGGATTTCTGTCCCTTGTTCACTGATAGACCTGATTGTCTAGATTCTGCCTAGCTCTTAGTGTTTACTCAATTAAGTACTTCATGAAGTAGGAAACACCTTTTTTCTACAGGTTGTGATACTAAGATTCTGTTGAGTACTTTGGTTACTCTTCATAAGCATTAGTATTGGGACTTTTATTCATTCAACAACTTTGTAGGGTTCCTAAGCCATGCCTGCACTATAATGAGCACTTGAGAGTCTTGCGACAGGTAAATGATGTACCTGGCCCAGATGAAATATAGGCTCTTGGTGTTTTATACCCAGAACACCTATATTGTCAGGCATGCACTAGTTACGAGATACTAAACACTGGGTTCCTGACTCTTCATGGGTTAGTTAAGCTAAAATCAGTAGGTAACATTTAAGCTCTAGGTCTCCCTTTCTTTCCTTAGTTCTGATGGTAGAAAAGATGACTTAAGTGAAACAGCAATCCACAGAATGGGAGAAAATACTTGTAAATCACATATCAGCCAAGAGATTGTTAGCTGGACTATGCAGAGTTACACTCAGAAACAAAGAACCTGATTAGAAGATGGGCAAATTACTTGGACACTTCTCCAGAGGAGGTAACATATAGCCAGTGCCACAAGAAAAGATGTTTAGTATCACTAGTCATTATGGAAATGCAAGTAAGAAGATACGACTTCATTAGAATTGCCATTAGCAAAATAAAGGTATTGGTAAGGATATGGAGTAGCTGGAATGCTTGTGCATTGCTGGTGTGGATATCAAATGGTGAAGTCACTGAGGAAAATGGTATAATGGTTGGTTCAAAAAAACAATTAACCGGGTGTGTTTAGTCGCTCAGTCATGTCTGACCTTGCGACCCCATGGACTGTAGCTTGCCAGGTTCCTCTGTCCAGGCAAGAATACTGGAGTGGTTTGCCATTCCCTTCTCCAGGGGATCTTTTCAATCCAGGGATTGAACCTGGTATGACCTGGCAATACTACTTCTAGATACTTAACCAAGAAGTTCTAGGGACCTGTAGAGGTATTTGTGCACCCACATTCATAGCCGTAGTAGTCACAATAGCCAAAACTTGAAAGCAACCAAAACATCAATGATGGATTGATAAGGAAAATGTGGAATATTATTCAGTTATAAAGGGAAGGAAATTTTGACACATGCTATGTAACATGGATGAACTTTGAAGACATGCTAAGATAAAAGAGCCAGTTCCCAAAGAACAAATACTATATTCTATTTATGCAAGTTCCTGGAGTCATCAAATTCATGAAGACAGAAGGTACAACTGGTTGCCAAGGGCTGGGAGGAGGTGAAAATAGTGAGTTGGGTGTTGAATGGGTACAATGTTAGATGAGGAAGATAAATGTTCTGGAAATGAAAGATGGTTGGAGGAGAATGAACTTAAATGTCACTGAGCTGTACAAATGGTTAATGGTGAATCATGTATAATTTACCACAGTTTAAAATTTAGAGTAGACAAGATGGTAGAAAAAGAATCTCGGTTTTTCTGGATGCTCTCCAGGACTTAGAAAGAAATGGTGTTCAAGCTCATCATATATGCCTTGAAACAATTCTTAGTCTTCAGAGATTCCCATATGTTCAAAAATCTCTCATTACACTAGCTCCCATTTTAAGCTAAGGCCCACTGCCACTTCAACCTCTCACTAACCCTGTTGGTTTAGTCACTTAAGGTGTGTCTGAGTCTTGAGACCCCATGAACTGTTTGCCTTTCCATGGGATTTCCCAGGCAAGAATACTAGAGTGGTTGCTCTTTCCTTCTCCGGGGGATCTTCCCTGACCCAGGGATCGAACCCACGTCTCCTGCATTGTGAGCAGATTTTTCCTGTTGAGCCGCCAGGGAAGCCCTTGGGCAGCATAAATCTGACAGCTAAGTGGATCAAAACAGTGAATCCTTGCTCTCCCGAACCTTGAGATTATTGGTGTCCCTGAATAACCCTAGTTTCTTTCACCAGATAAGTCATTGACACTTGTAGAATACAAGCATTTTACAAGGTATAGGATGGTTATGTTCATCATCACTGTATACTCAATGTTATCTAACATTAAGCATGCTGTCCCATGGCTCCGGAATCAGGGAGGTTACGTCTCTTCCCCAGGGCTCAGTGAACATAGCTTTCTTCTGTCAATAGGATGAGAACTGGAGTCCAAATCTTCTGGAACAACAGGAAGAAACACGAAGGTCTCTTCCCTTATCAGCCAGAGTAAGAAAACACTCCTAGCCAATGCAGCAGTTAATATGTTAATAAACTGTTACATGATGTTATCGGAAATTGTACTACATACTGAGAATTGAAAGATCAGAGGCTTTAGGGTGGAAGGCAGACACTTAATGGCAGGATAGCATGATAGATGCCACAGAAATATGGATCAGCATGGCTAAGGTTCTCAGCATTAGTCTCCAGGCCTTAGAGAATTTCAAGAAATGATTTGAACTACCAGATCAATTACCACTGTCACGTAGTTAAACTGATTACGCTTCTGTACGGTTCCATTCTAAGAATGGATAAGGTGGCGATGGTGGTGCAGAGGTAAAGAATCCGCCTGCCAGTGCAGGGGATGTGGATTGGGAAGAGGCCTTGGCAGAAAGTGAAGAACTAAAGAGCCTCTTGATGAAAGTGAAAGAGAGTGAAAAAGTTGGCTTAAAGCTCAACATTCAGAAAACTAAGATCATGGCATCCAGTCCTATCGCTTCATGGCAGATAGATGGGGAAACAGTGGCTGACTTTATTTATCTGGGCTGCAAAATCACTGTAGATGGTGATTGCAGCCATGAAATTAAAAGACATTCCTTGGAAGGAAAGTTATGACCAACCTAGACAGCATATTAAAAAGCAGAGACATTACTTTGCCAACAAAGGTCCATCTAGTCAAGGATATGGTTTGTTCAGTGGTCATGTAGGACGTGAGAGTTGGACTATAAAGAAAGCTGAGTGGTGAAGAATTGATGCTTTTGAACTGTGGTGTTGGAGAAGACTTGAGAATCCCTTGGACTGCGAGGAGATCCAACTAGTCCATCCTAAAGGAGATCAGTCCTGGGTGTTCATTGGAAGAACTGATGTTGAAGCTGAAACTCCAATACTTTGGCCACCTGATGCAAAGAGCTGACTCATTTGGGAAGACCCTGAGGCTGAGAAAGATTAAGGGCAGGAGGAGAAGGGGACAACAGAGGATGAGATGGTTGGATGGCATCACTGACTCAATGGACATGGGTTTGGGTGGACTCTGGGAGTTGGTGATGGACAGGGAGGTCTGGCGTACCTGTGGTTCATGGGGTCGACAAGAGTTGGACACCACTGAGTGACTGAACTGAACTGAACTTAGAGTAGGAAATAGCAACCTGCTCCAGTATTCTTGCCTGGAAAATTCCATGGACAGAGGCGTCTGGCGGGCTATAGTCCACGGGGTCACAGAGTCCAACACAACTGTGAGCACACACACCTCTAACATTTTGTTTCTCTTTTAAGTCCCAAGCAGTACTAATTCCCTATTGGGTGGGGATGCTTCATCAGGGAGAGGCTCAGCAGTATCCCAGATTTTAGCAACTGCCAGAGAAATACATTTGCTCTCTTGTTACTGATAATTCTATGTAAGAAAACTTAAAAAGGAAATGCAAATAATACCAAAAGATAACCAGTTTAGCATAGAGAACCTGTTTTCCCAATCAAAATTATGCTTTTTTAAAAAAAATTCAACATAGAATGTTTATGGTTACCGAGCAATGGTTCATTTCAGTCCAAGCGCTCTGAAAACTGTGGACCCATGCCTCAGAAAAGTACACACCCTCAGTGGTCAGACTTTTGTATCTGATTTCCTAGACAAGGCATGGCGAGTAGGCAAGTACATGCTGAAGCCTGTGCAGACTAACAAAGTGCCAACAAATTCCAACTTTCCGAAAAGTTAGGAGTAAAATGGTAGCATACACATACTCTCTCCATGCTGCTGTGCTGCCAAAGGACAAAAAAATATTGCTGGGACATTTCCAGCCACTTCCCACTGGATTTCCACTGTAATACTAAGTACATCTAATACCAATGCAGCGTACAGGCTAGTTTGGGACAGTGGCATATGTAACACATAGAACTCTTAATAGCAATACTTCACACTTGTTCTTACATGTACTTTCTAATTAGAGTTTAAAGTTTTGGTCAAGGGTTGTGGAGATAATATACAAGAGAATACTATCATCACAGTCACAATTTAATGAAGTGAGTTCATTAAAAAAAATGTGTAATATGAATCAAAGAACATGTAGGCAGATGCTTGTTAAAACAATCTATTACATTTGCAGAATATAGTAGTTTTCTTAGGGGTAAAAATTCTTTTATTACATTTCATCTTACTACTTAGAAGAAATATACCCAATACTTAGTAAGGTCTGACTGCTTTTATTGAACACTTATTTTTACAAACTGCAAAAATAGGTAAAAAGATTAGTCTTTATTTCATAGAGGATATTCAAACTGCTGTTTATGACCTGGATCTAAAATATTCACACACGACTCACTATTAAGGGTCATAATTCAGAGAGATTTTCTGAGATAATTCTTTTAATTACAACTGACAGAGAAGAAATGTTTATAAATTTAGAAAACATAAATTTATAAATAAACTCAGAAAATAAAGAACTGTTACTTAAAGTAAGAGGTTTCCCCCCCCAAATGAGAGGATTATAAACTACGCAAACCTGCTACATGTGATTTAAAATGGAAACAATGATAAATTATACTTAATGTGCTAGTATAATAATGGTACCCATGACTGAAAAGTTCTTCCTATGGTGTTGGGTGACCACGTGTAGAAGTAAAGTCTTTTTCTCTATAGAGGTCAAAGATTAAAAGTCCTTGATGTGAAATCAGAATCGGTCTGCCGCTCTGCTAGCCACAGCTCGAATATTGCCATAAACCTTTGATGGAGGATTTCCTGCAGGAGAAAATAAAAACGCTTATCTTCACAAATATATGTATAGATGCTACACAGACAACAGCCTGCAACACTGCCTAGAACTTTTTCCCACTGGATCCTCCTTAAATCAACAAAAGAGCTGTAAAGGAAGCCATACAAATACCCTCCCAAAACTTAAAATCCTAAGTGCCAAAGACACCAGGTTGTCAAAGTATTTCGAAAAGCAGCTGGTCCAGTCAGACCTGGGCATGCGTACTAAGTCACTTCAGTTGCGTCTGCCTCTGTGACTCCATGGGCTGTAGCCCCCCAGGCTCCTCTGTCCACGGGATTCTCCAGGCTAGAATACTGGAGTGCGCTACCATGTGCTCCTCCGGGGGATCCTTCACAGGGACTGAACCCGCATCTCTCCTATCTCTTGCACTGGAAGGCAGGTTCTTTACCACTAGCTCCACCGGGGAAGCCCCAGCCTTGGACACCAGAGTGAATTCCATGTGTTTCCGCAGCAAGTGCTATAGCCTGCATCTCTGACCACAGGTGACAGTACTTTGTGGTCTGAAGATGGGACCAAGTGGGTAATTAAAACAACTGATGCTAATCAGCAGCTCCCTTTCGGCTGAACCTAAAACACTGCCCACTGCTACTCTGGAAGGGGTCCCAGTGCGTCTCCTCAGGGGGACACAGCCATGATGTAAGCAACATGCTCCAATGAGCCCTTTCTCTTGGGCTCACAGATGGAATCCAAGCAAAAATATTCCAGCTTCCTCTCTGGGCCAATACTTGCCAACCCCCAAGAGTTTCTGCCTGCTACCTTTATCAACTGGGCCCTAAAGTGAGATGCAATGTGATCTGAGCTCCTAAATTCTCTATTCCTTTAGAGAAAACAGCAGAGGAAGAGACTGCGGTTACCCAGAATGAGGTTGCAAATGGCAGTTCTTGCCATCTTGATGTTTTGAAAAGAACCAAGGATGTGAACTTTCCTGCAAGAGATAAAGTGAGACAAGTTAGCCACAAAAAACATTTCCTTAACTAAGTCCCATGATCCAGAAACTCTGGAAAGATGACATGGATTTCTAAATAAAGGTGGTGGTGATGGCCCAACACTGTAAATATACTACCATTCACTCTGAAAGGAAGGATTTTATGGTAAGTGAATTAAAACATAAGTTCTTCAAGATTCTTGGTGAATAATGGCTTCCCTCCATTCAGTACTCTGCATACACTAGGGCTTTATATACATGTTCTCATCATTTAATCCTCACACAAACTTTATTAGATAGACGTTATTCCCACATTACAGATGAGAAAGAAGTTTGGGAGAACTCAAAACACCGGTCCAAGATGACACACTGGCAGAACTGAGATTAGATGCAAATTAGATGCATTAACTATACTTAGTTAAAATATATTTGGATTTCAAATGCAAATATTTCTAAAAATGATCTAAATTTCTTCATCACTGAGGATTATCCAGACCCCTTTTACTGTGCATTCCTTGCTGAATGGCTCCAATTAGACTGATATTATAGCATTTTACTTTTTGCTTCCCTGATGGCTCCCACGGTAAAGAGTCTGCCCGCAATGCAGAAGACCCGGGTTTGATTCCTGGGTCGGGAAAGTCCCCTGGAGAAGGAAAAGGCAATCCACTCCAGCACTCTGGCTTGGAAAATCCCATGGACGGAGGAGCCTGATAGGCTACAGTCCATGGGGTTGCAAAGAGTCGGACATGACTGAGCGACTTCACTTCACTTCATTTCACTTCAAAATATCAGTAAACTTAGGAAACTGAAGCCAAAATCTACAGGGGAAGAACCCTCTCCCAAAGCAGAACCCTCTTCACACCACAGGCTCAGACATTTCTGAAACTGGAGGAAAACTGAGGCTAAAAACAAGAGAACAAGTTAAAGTCAGTTCAAGATGATCCCCAGGTTTTCTTCCCCACTCTAGGCAACAGGCAACCATCCAACTACCCTTTCTTTTACTCCAGTAAAACTAAGGGCAAGCGGCTCACTGGAGAAGGCGAAAGACTTGGGGTCTCGACCAGGGGCACCAGGCACAGCAGAAGTAGGAAGACCATGACCAGAACGGAGGCAATGTCATGTGAACATCCGCACAGTGAAAGACAGCTGGCTTCCAGACATTTGTCAGCAGAAGGACTAGAGAATACGTCTCAGGGGAAACTGGCCTCAATGGGAAAGACTAAAGATACTGACATCAGGGCTTCCCCAAAGGAACAGCCTGGCAATCACCCAAGTGAAGCCCAACAGTCCACCAGTCTCTCCCACCCCCACCCCCAAGCACCCCGAGCCCAGGGTTTCTAGTCTACTCTTTATGGTCCCACTTTTACACAGAACACTCTCACTATAAGGAATCAGAACCCGAGGAAAGCATCTAATACAAAGAGTAGGCGGCGTGACCAGCAGGCGAAGAAAGCGGTACAGAAACTTCTGCAGGGAGAAAAGAAAAACAGAACTAGTTCGATGAGAAAAGCAGTTTTCACTCACTCATGAATCAAGGTCAGGATATTAAGAAAACTGAAGACAAAGATTAGAAGATGAAGTTACTAGAAGCAGCTCTGAATGAACATCATTTACAACAAAGTGGAAGACATCTTCAAAACCAGGTCTCACCAAATGTCCTTCCTATGCTAAGCCAGCTCCAGGACCATCTGTGGCACCAAAACAAAGCAGGACAAAGAATCCAAGAACCGAGGGGCTCAAACACCAAAGGCACCAAAGGGCACTGGGGAAAGAAGCCAGGATGGCAGCTGTGGGCCAGGTAGAAGGGAACAGTGCTTTGGGAACAGAAACCTCCAGCAGAGACTTCAAAAATGTCTGATATGTCTGAGCCCACCAAGAGGAGATACAGGTATAGCGTTCTAGTCACTGCAACACTGAGGAGGCACAGAGACACATTAAGCATGACTTCTTCATGTGACAGCAAAGGGGCAAAGGACAGATGAGCCCACTATACTATCTGGCTCAGCTGGTAGTACTCCAGTACCAATGCATACTCAGACAACACTGAGCGGGAACTGAGCAAAACCCAGAGTACAGGGAGGCGAGCAAACGCCTGCTGAAAGGCTGACTGAGGGTGGAGGGGGAGGCGGGGGACGAAACAGTACAAGTCTTCCTCTTTCACAGGAGAAAATCAACAGTGAATCTGAAAAAAAGAAAAATGAAGCTGGTATATAGAGATATTTGGAGATACAGAGATAAATAACGTTTAAAATTTAGCTAGAAGAGCTCAGTTTGAAGACTTGAAATTTCCTCCCTCGGAGGTGGAAATGGAAGTAGACAGTGGCAAGTTTAAGCATGTGTATATATAACTTTGACAAAAATAAAACTGTAAAAGTCAGGCACGAAAGATGAGGAAATAGAGAAGCAAAAACACATACAGGGTGAGTAGTTTAGCTACTAAAACAAAGCTTCAGGGCAGTAGTTGGAATGGGATGTATATAGGTCTCCAGAACATAGGCAGTACTCTTTCCCATTCGATATACTGAATGTATCTGGAACAAATGGATGTTAGTTTTATATCGTGTTCACATTCTACTCTGCCAGGTTTTCAGCAACTCATCAAAAAGAACATTTACGGGTGCATAGCAGTCCATCTTATTACTATGTCATAATTAACATGAGTTGCCGAACACATGCATTTCCAATTAGCCTACCTACAGTAAAAACTGCAGGACAGTATATCTCTTTGCTGGTACTTGGCACTTGAAAAAAACCTACTGCTAACCACCAACAAACCGGAGAAACTTGAACCCACATGCTATCTAAAAACAGTCATGCACTAAAGACTACATACTGGGTATTTTTAACCTACATGAATTGCAAGAAAAGGCAAAACCCTAGTGACAGGAAGGAGATGAGCGACGGCCTGGGAATCGGGAGGGGTTGCAAAGATGCACAGGGAAGTTTTGGGGTGACACAGCTGAGTGTGGAGGGATCACAGGACTATATAGACTATTTGCCAGAATCTCACTAAATTACACCTAAAACAGGTGACTTTATCTGAATGAAAATCATACTGTAATACAGCTATTTAAAAAATGAATTTGACAAGGAAATTTTAAGCCAAGCCTTAGAAATAATACTTGGTGGTGGTTTGTCTCTAAGTTGTGTCTGACTCTTGGACCCCATGGACTAGCCTGCCAGGCTCCTGTCCATGTGATTCTCCAGGCAAGAATACTGGAGTGGGTTGTCATTTCCTTCTCCAGGGGATCTTCCCGGCCCAGGAAGCAAACCCAGGTCTCCTGCATTGTAGGCAAATTCTTTACTAAGTAAGTTATGAGGGAAGCTTTTATAAATTATAAACTTAATATTATGTCCTAACAATAATTAGAATTACAGCAAATCAGTTACATTTTAAAACTTCTAAATTAAAAAACTATTAGGACTGTATATGATATTTTAAAGTATAGTACACACTTCAAAATTACTGAAATTTCTAGTTCAAGAGAGCTTTTCCCATGACTCTGGAGCCCCATCTCCAGGCTCAAGTCGTGAAACGTCAACACTGTAACACACTTACCTTCAGGTAAACAGGGCCACCAATGCAGTGTTAACAGTTTTCTACTTAAGTATAAAAAATAGTCTAAAATTTAGATTTGAAAATAATAGTGAGCCCCTCAGCTCAGAGCAAAGATGAGATGACTTTAAATAAAATTATTTCTGGATTTAGTAGCAGGCAGATCCCTCCTCTTCACAGTCAACTGCTTCGTTTCCCAACTTCTCGGCACTGTATAATCTCTGCGCCATCTGCCAGTAACCCCAAGCTGGTAAAGGGGCGGCTTCATCCGCAGGCAGAGAAGGGTAATCCCAGCTTCACTTCCTGCACCCTTATTTTAAGCCCATATCATCTTACTGATGTTCATATATAACTGCTCTGTAGTTTTCCCAACAATGTGCAACACTCATCTTCCCTTTATGAAAGGCCTTTATATATTCGTGCATGCACATGTGTATATATACATTTATGTTTTTATTTTTTTATTGAAGGATAATTGCTATATAGAATTTTGTTGTTTTCTGTCAAACCTCAACATCAGTCAGCCATAGGTATACATATATCTCCTCCTTTTTGAACCTCCCTCCCATTTGCCTCCCCATCCCACCCCTCTAGGTTGATACAGAGCCCCTGTTAGAGTCTCCTGAGCCATACAGCAAATTCCCACTGACTATCTATTTTACACATGGTAATGTAAGTTTCCATGTTACTCTTTCCATACATCTCACCTTGTCCTCCCCTCTCCCCACGTCCATAAGCCTATTCTCTTTTTAAAGTAAAGACTCATAATGGCACTGAACCCGCATACTTCTTGCTCTCCTCTGCTGATTTAATCGGCTCCCGTGATACTATTTAAATATTCCCGTCATGTAATTTAACAGTGATTCTCAACATTTCCTTCATTGCAAACTGAGAAAAAAGCTATAATATCTAAGATTTTTCTCAACTAAATCTGCTCTCAGTGTAGCTAACTGTTCAGCCAAAAGCATATCCTCACAAAGATTTAGAAGTTACGTCATGCATAAATACAATCTAAATCACTTCTTGAAACCATCAAAAGACCAAATGTAAATTATGACAATAGTTTTCTCAAGACTACATACTTACACATCAGCTAAAACTATCCGTGTCCGGGTCACGTTCTCGATGGTGAATTTGGTTTTTCCTCCTTTGCCAGCAATTCTGCCTATTGCCCTGGACAGGTGGTCTCCCTTTAAAGGTTTAACTAAATGAGAAAAGCAAGACCTCAGGAAGGAAGCCATTCCAGCATTACCCACTTCCACAGGAGTTTAATCATTAGCCAAATTTCCCTCCTAAAAGACACAAAACATGCATTTTTTTAAAAGCTGCTAAGAATACGGCTCAACTGATGCTACCGGAAAGCTGAGAGTCATGCAGAATACAAAGTCAGCAGTAAGAAAGTACCATCCAGGAATTCATACAAAAAGACCACCATACACTCACCATCTGTAATTTCAAAGGACTCTAGAAAGAGGTCATCCAGTCTAATAAGGGCAAGTGCATCCTACAATACAGAAATACATACTGTGAAGTGCTTCCATTCAAGTACCTGTGTGAGTGAGTGAGTGTTAAGCTAACTCATAAATTGTAAAACTAGAACACTCAAATTAAAAAACAAACAAAAAATGCCCAAATCTATCACAACATTCATGTGGAGTGTTTTCTGAGCTCCCCATTTCAGCTATCATGAAATCACTCACCTCCACCTGAAACCCAAGAATGAAGGCTTTCACAAAATCAGCTGCTTTTGTCAGAGCGCTAACATCTTTAGTTTCTTTACAAGTCTGTTTAAAAAAAAAAAAAAGGTGGGGTAAGAGGCACAAATTATAGCTGGAAATGAAAACGGCAACATTCTAGCAAACTACTAGGACTGACCTTTCCCATTACTGTAATTTCCTTCACCATCACCCTTCCCAATAAATTCTCTGTGACCCAGTTTTTGGTGAGGTAAGTACTGTGTTTAGTTTTCAAAACAAAACTTTGCTAGCTCCAGGGTTGGGCAGTTCCCCTTCAAATACTGTCAAAAGACCGACTGGACTCCATGGCTGATCTGACTCTGGAGCTACTGGCAAGATTCCTCCACTCACTCCCATTCTGAAGTACCTCCATCCTCAGTTCATTTCCATCCAAGCTGGTCCTCTTCAGTGCCATCTCCCTGGGAGTCCAGGTCTAACCTCCCGACTTCAACCACCATTCCTGTGCTGATGTTGCCTTCCCAAAGCAACAACTCTAGTACTAACTACCAAGAACGGTTTAGGCAATGATCCTGCCCTCAAAGATTTTATTTGATAATCACAGAAATAGGTGCTCTTCATAAAATGCCCACCCCTGTAAATGACACGAACTGCAAAGATGCTTGACAACACTATAACTCTGATCTTCTTGTCAACCTAAATTTAAGCAAGATAAATACTTTTACATTAGAGGAAACTCAAGCACCATAATGAAAAAGTAAAATCTGAACCCGGATCTGATTCCAAAACCATGAGTTCTCTTCCACACAGACTCACAGTTGAGTCGAGGAGGCTGTGTTTGTATTTGGCAACTTTGAAACCATGCAGGGTTGTGTAACAGCACATTTAAAACTACAGATCCCAGTCCCAATTCCATATGTGACCTTAGGCACGTCTCATGAATGCTCTAAGTCTTAAGTTTTCTCATCTGTAAAATAAATTGGAACAGAAGAGCCTGAGAGGTCCCTACCAGCACTGATGACTTTGCCCAAGATACTCCTTGGCCAGTTTCCTCACATCTATTAGATGGGGTATGTTATCTACCTCACAGGGCTGTTCTCAAGACCAAAATGATGTAATGCCTGCCAAAGCGCCACTCTGTGTCTGGTACAGAGCAATATCAACAAACATCAGAGGAGTCCAAACTGATGGTGCTGCAATACATAATCAAGAGACTCTGACAACTTCTTTATTAAGCCTTTTATCAGTCAGCAAAACATAAGTTTAAGCCCTGAAGACTAGACTGAAAAAAATGGACTGGCAGTAAAGGAGAAAGAACTTGAGCTAGATTCTGAAAGATGATGAAACTGAAGTAGGAAGGAAAAGGAAGTAGGGAGGACAAGGTCTTCACAGAGCATAAGGAGGGACAAGAAAAATGTTCAAAGCAATGGTAAGAGGACTTGGGAATGAGATTCCTAATTTAAAGTCAAATTCAAATATTTTTATCTTTCAGAGATACTGTAGATATCAAGATATCAATAAAAGAAGTGTGGTCTGGGAAAATTAATCTGGCTCTGGCAAGAAGGATGGAGAAGCGAAATGAGATTTAAAGATATTAAAGAAAGCAAACTTATAAGCAAACAAGTTCTGGCAGAAAACCATAAAAACCTAAATGAAACTGACAGTGAGAACAAGGAGAAATTCTGTCAAGTTCTGTATTTTAAACTCTGCCAACTATTTAGGACAGTGCCTCTCTGCTTTGCTCCATTATTCTAACCCCTCAACAGAAATAAGTCTATAACAACCCTGATAATGAATCCTTAAAATGGAAGATATAATTAATTTTGGTCACTGATTCGAATGCACAATTGGAATCCACAGGAAAAAAAACCCCATCTATTAATTTTAATTGTCCACCTCCTAGACTGACATCATGGAATGAATAAACAAATATTTTTACGTAATTTACACTTACTCTCAAAACTTATTTTTTCCTAAAAAGTAACACTAAAATATAGTATCTGTACTACAGCAAGTACTTCGGCTGCTCATTTACATACTTCTATTGACGATAACCTCTTTATTAACCCTTTAATCAATCAACACAGAACACTTTAAAATGTGCTGAAACGCAGCTGGTAGTTTAGTTTAGTTTCAGGTCAAACTGGAAGAAACTCATTCAACAAGGTAAGTCCCACTAAGAATTCCTAGAAAGTCTGTTCTTTCTTCCTAGGACAGAAAAACCTCGGCATATTTTAAAGTGGTTAATAGTCTCCTTACTCTGATTTCAACATTCCTCGATTTCAAGTTAAAGCGTATCTGAAGTCCCAAATGCTCCACAATAGGAGTAAATATCTTCAGCCAGTTCTCTTTTAGTGGCGTGTATCTGTTAGCTGGGACTGGAATTTTCCTGGTTTCTTCTTTCCCATTCTACGACAAAAGAAAACACAACTCAGCAGTTGTTTAAAGGAATGAGGGTGAAGTTGTAACGACAACTGATCCTCAAAAAGCCTCCTTTAATTGGACAGATTAAACACCAGGAGAGTCGCCGCTCTGAGCTTCACTCCAGAAAAAGCGTCATCACCCAGAGGCCACCGGGCCGACCCGTCTCTGGCCCCAGCCCCGTTCCTGTTCCTCGGTCCCAGCCAGTACCAGGAACCCGTCCCCGGAGAGGGGCGGGAAGACGGGCCTCTTAGCGGGTCGAGCTTCCTCGGTGTCCATGCAGGTCGCGTCGCCTCCCTCCTCCGGCGTGGACGGCTGCTCAGCCTGCCGTTTCTTCGCCCGCCGGCCACCTTTGCGGGTGACCTGACTGAAGCCGTCCTCGGCCAACGGGCTCTGTGCCTCCATCACGCTTTCCATTCTCCAGAGCCTCCAGCCCCAACCTCAGCTTCCAGCTTCAACACGTGCGAGGCTGTACCGCGCAGGCGCGCCTCACAGGCCCCCAACCTCCGCCAACCAGCCCCAGGGCTCCGCCCTCTTTCCTAAGACGTCCCATGCGGGGGACCTAAAGCGGGAGTTTCTGCGTGTTTGTTGGTGAGGAGGGAGGGCTGTCCTAAAATATGCCTGATTCTTAGGTTCGCCCTCTGCCCACACCTCTCGCAGTCAGCGCGCTTTATAACCCATAATCTGTATCTGTACGAAAGGCACTAGGTAAAGCCATAACAAGTTTGTGTTGTTGGGGAAGGAAACTCTTGTGGGCCTGCACTAGAGCATCCGGCATTATCTGAGAAACCTAAAACTGCTTGTTAGGTTTCTAGGGGCGCCTACGGCAGGCGGGAGGGACAAACTATCCGTAACGTTTGGACTCTGGTTTCCAGGTTTGTTTCGTCAGGGTTTGTTGGCTGTGTCCCGCTTGGCGGAGGCGAAATCTCTCGGCTGGACCATGTCGGCCTTTGAGAAGCCTCAGATCATCTCGCATATCCAGAAGAGCCTCAATTACACGGTGTTTGACTGTAAGTGGATGCCCTGCAGCGCCAAATTTGTGACCATGGGCAACTTCGCACGGGGCACCGGCGTCATTCAGCTGTACGAGATCCAGCAAGGGGACCTAAAGCTGCTGCGGGAGGTGGGTGCCGGGTCGAGACCTCCCAGTTCCAAAATCTGGGACTGCTCCTGGAGGGGAGTGCGGATCTTGGGGGCGGGAGTTCTGCGTTCCTTTTTGCCAAAGCCTTTGTCCAGCGTCCCCCCAAAGCGGTGCTGAAACTGCGCGGGAGTAGCGAATCTGACCGCAGACTGAGGAATAATTCCGACGTAAAACGCTTTCGTTCGAGACCTGAATTCTCATCGGGCTAATTCATTCCTGCTTTGCTGGTCCCTTCCTCCAGCCATCCCCACCCTTCTCCCAGTCCAGTGCGAGGTCCCTGGAGGTGACGTTATAACTTCACGTTTAAATTCGAGGCGTTTCTGGGCAGTGCGCATTTGTTTGTGGAGAGTCTTTTTTTCTTTTTATTTTTTGAATGTTATTTTTAATATAAATTTATTTATTTTAATTAGAGGCTAATTACTTTACAATATTGTATTGGTTTTGCCATACATCAACATGAATCCGCCACGGGTGTACACGTGTTCCCCATCCTGAACCCCCCTCCCACCTCCCTCCCCGTACCATCCCTCTCGGTCATCCCAGTGCACTAGCCCCAAGCATCCTGTATCATGCATGGAACCTGGACTGGCGATTCGTTTCATATATGATATTATACATCTTTCAATGCCATTCTCCCAAATCATCCCACCCTCTCCCTCTCCCACAGAGTCCAAAAGACTGTTCTATACATCTGTGTCTCTTGCTGTCTCGCATACAGAGTTATCGTTACCATCTTTCTAAATTCCATATATATGCGTTAGTATACTGTATTGATGTTTTTCTTTCCGGCTTACTTCACTGTGTATAATAGGCTCCAGTTTCATCCACCTTATCAGAACTGATTCAAATGTATTCTTTTTAATGGCTGAGTAATACTCCATTGTGTATATGTACCACAGCTTTCTTATCCATTCATCTGCTGATGGACATCTAGGTTGCTTCCATGTCCTGGCTATTATAAACAGTGCTGCGATGAACATTGGGGTACACGTGTCTCTTTCAATTCTGGTTTCCTCGGTGTGTATGCCCAGCAGTGGGATTGCTGGGTCATAAGGC